>NC_090317.1:89256896-89563219 GCF_039906515.1 Pseudorca crassidens | reverse complement strand
TTGTTTTTTTGTTGATTTTTTTTTTCAGTACGCGGGCCTCTCACTGCTGTGGCCCCTCCCGTTGCGGAGCACAGGCTCCAGACGCACAGGCTCAGCAGCCATGGCTCATGGGCCCAGCCACTCTGCGGCATGTGGGATCCTCCCGGACCGGGACACGAGCCCACGTCCCCTGCATTGGCAGGCAGACCCTCAACTACTGCGCCACCAGGGAAGCCCTATCTGTTTTATATATAGTACTGTGTATATGTCAATCCCAATCTTCCAATTTATCCCTCCCCCCTTTATCCCCAGTAATGATAAGTTTGTTTTCAACATCTGTAACTCTATTTCTGTTTTGTAGATAAGTTCATTTGTACCCTTTTTTTTTTAGATTCCACATATAAGTGATATCATATGATATTTGTCTTTCTCTCTTTGACTTACTTCATTCAGTATGACAATCTCTAGGTCCATCCATGTTGCTACAAATGTATTTCGTTCTTTTTTATGGCTGAGTAATATTCCACTGTATGTATGTACCATATCTTCTTTATCCATTCCTCTGTTGATGGACATTTAGGTTGCTTCCATGTCCTGGTTATTGTATATAGTGCTGCAATGAACATTGGGGTGCATGTATCTTTTTGAATTATGGTTTTCTCCAAAAGGCATACAGATAGCTAAAAAGCACATGAAAAAATTCCCAACATCACTGATTATTAGAGAAATGCAAATCAAAACTATTGATACAATGAGGTATCACCTCACACCCATCAGAATGGCTCTCATCAAAAAATCTACAAACAATAAATGCTGGAGAGGGTGTGGAGTAAAGGGAACCCTCCTACACTGTTGGTGGGAATGTAAACTGGTCCAGCCACTGTGGAGAACAGTATGGAGGTTCCTTAAAAAACTAAAAATAGAGCTACCATACGGTCCAGCAATCCCACTCCTGGGCATATATCTGGAGCAAACTATAATCCAAAAAGATATATGCCCTACTGAGCTTCAGTTTTTTCATTTGTCAAGTGGGAAAATTAATAGTTCTTTAGCATTAATTGTAGAGGGTTAAATGGGATATCATTTATAAATCATTATCCAAAAATGATGCTTCGCACACAAAGTAAGTCCTACTTCTTGACTGTTCTTCCCTGGTTTTCCTCTTTAGAGATGTCCGCAGCATGTGTTTATGAGTCTGTATTACCCTCTCATTTGTCTCCATATTCAACAAACTTTTAAAGAACACCTGCCATGTAGAAGACCTTTCACCTATTTTATTTCACTTAATTTTCACAACAGTCCTGCTGACAGGATGACTGTGTGATGAAAAGTCAAGTGAAAATGGCAGGGCTGCTATACCACCCCGACTTCAGCTAGAGCAGCTGTGCTTTGCTTTTCCCACAACACTTAAGGTGCAACAGATGCCACATTTCTTTATTTTCTTTCATAGATAAAAACCATCAATAACTGTTTGACTGAATATGTAGGAGGAAAAGGAGCTGAAGACATACTAGGAATTTGCTCCAGTCACCTCTGCTAGGCTGTGAGTCTGGAGGCATTGTTGGTATTTTTCAGAAGTTAGGTGTTTTGTCTCCACAGATTCCTTTTTTTTTTAATTTGGTAAAAAACATATAACATAAAATTTACCACCTTAATCATTTTTAAGTGTACAGTTCAGTAGTGTTAAGTATGTTCACATTTTTGTGAAATAGATATCCACGTTATTTTTTAATCAAAAGTAATACTATATTAATGTGTTAATTTTGTGGTAATTTGCTGGTGTGTAAACTTAAAATTCGTTCACTTTTCTGTATTTGTGTTACACTTCAAGAAAAATTTTTTCTAAGTGATAATATTGAATAAAACACCAGTGAATGTCTCAGTTAATTTATTGGTGAATAACCCAGTTGGCTGTAGAAATGAGAGATGAAGTTAAGTTTCTTAAACGTAGAGCAAAACAATAATTTTTAAGTGCTCTATACCATTTATAAAAAGAAAGAGATTAGTTCAATACTCAGACATCTTAACTAGCATAAAAGAGAATAAAGAGGTCTTCTGGTCCAGATAAGATGGCATAGAATCATTGCTCTCTTCTCCTCCCCACTAGGTGTAACTATAAATCCTGGAAATAAACCCCTTTGTTCTGTGGTCCTTGAGATTCCCTTCCCCACTGAGAGATACTGGATAGCCAGGGAGCCTTCTGCAAGCGGGATCCCTCTAGAACAAGTGATCCAGCCTGGAAGCTTCTTTGCATCCATGGTCCTGAGAATCCCCTCCCCAACACAGACTGGCCAGGATGCCCTGGGTGGAGGGATCCAGCAACAACAAGTGGCCCAAGTGCAGAAAGTGTTCTTCTTCATGGAGACTCCCTTTCCCCAATTAGAGACACCACACAATCTATCCTGGGGAAGGAACTTCTGCCTCCACAAGCCAAACCAGCACAGACCAATGGGAGCCCAAGAGCTACCAGTTAATCCAAGCCAATCAAAGCACAGCAAAGGCTCTGAAGATTAAACTGTTACTGGAATCATGGAACACAAAAATCGGCTAGGACTTACATGCTAAAACTAAACAAGGAGACTGCCTGCTAAAGTGGAGGATTTACATAGGACTAGACTTTCCTAACGCAATAGCCAAAATATCTAGGATACATTAAAAAATCACCTGTCATACCAAGAACCAGGAAAACAACTCTAAAAGGAAAAGACAATCGAATGACGCCAACACAGAGATGAATCATATGTTGGAATTATCTGACAAAGATTTTAAAGAAGCCATTATAAAGATGCTTCAGTGAGCGATTATGAGCATGCTAGAAACAAATGAAAAAATAGAAAATCTCAGCAAGGAAATAGAAGTTATAAAAAAGAACCAAATGCAAACTGAAAAATATATTAATAGAAAAAATATCTCCGGGTAATTATGCTGAATAAAAAAAGCCAATCCCCAAAAGTTATGTACAGTATGATTCCATTTATGGAAAAAAATTTAAATGACAAAATCATAGAAATTGTGAACAGTTTAGTAGTTGTCAGGACTTAGAGTTTTGGTTCTGGGGAGGGTTGAGAGAGGGAAGTGGATATGGTTATAAAATGGCAAAACAAGAGATTCTTGTGGTGATGGAACTATTCTGTATCTTGACTATGATGGTCGATACACAACCTACACAAATGATAAATTGTATAGAACTAAATATATACTTAAATGAGTACAAGTAATACTGGAGAAATTTGAATGAGATCAGTGGATCATATCAATGTCAATATCATTGTTGTGGTACTGTACTATAGTTACCATTGGGGGAAACTGAATGAAGGGTCCACAGGATCTCTCTGGATTATTTCTTACAACTCCATGTGGCTCTATAATTATCTCAAATTAAGAGTCTAATGAAAAATAAGATAACATGTTTTAAATGCTTAATTAAAATAAAATTGATTCTCTGATTTGTGAAATAGAGAAAAATAGAATTTTATTGTAACTGTAGTCTTGCTTCATTTTATGTTACTGTTGGTGTTGGGATAAACTTTGAATACAGAAGCTTTGTGATTATAAGTACAATTTTGAAAGTTTCATGTTTGAGCCACTTTGAGGTACACAAACCTAAAGATTTATTGCAGAACTAAGTGTAGCTTCAGAGTTGGTATTATATTTAGAAGCCAAAACAGTATTGGTTTTTAACTCATGTATTAGGCTTATTAGATGAACTGCCATATATATCCATTTTTTAAAGTGCAATAAAAATCTAAATGGATTAAATTAGAAAAAATTAACATGTCCTATTTGACTTCCCACTCAGCAGTGTTGGCCAGAAATCCAATATCAATTGCTTTGTGGGATCCTTTCACCTCCCTTCGATTATATCAGAATCTTGGGGCTTAGGCAGTCCAAGAGAGCCTGGTAATCAGGCTCTGGCAACAAAGATCTCATTGTTCCTCTTTCAGGCTAGTGTGTGCCCTCTCCATCTTGGCAACTCATCCCATCTCCATGATGAATTTAGATGAACGTTCAGTGTGTATCAGAATCAACAAGGAGCTTGTTAAATATGCTACAACCTTGGATTTGTTCCAAACCTTCTGGTTCCATGTTTTGTTTATTAATACATTCTACTGAAAAGAGAAAGGTATTTGGACATTAGCTTAGTAGTATATTGCCCTGCCATGCACATAAAAATTTTATTTGAATAAAAGGGGGGAGGACTTCCCTGGTGGCACAGTGGTTAAGAATCCGCCTGTCAATGCAGGGGACACAGGTTCAAGCCCTGGTCCGGGAAGATCCCACATGCCACAGAGCAACTAAGCCCATGCACCACAACTACTGAGACCTAGTTCAGATACTAATTATTTGAACACAACTATTGAAGGCCACACACTACAAGTACCGAAGCCCGCATGCCTAGAGGCTGTGCTCCACAACAAGAGAAGCCACCACAATGAGAAGCCCGTGCACCACAACGAAGAGTAGACCTCACTCACCACAACTAGAGAAAGCCCCCGCACAGCAACAAAGACCCAAAGCAGCCAAATAAATTTATTTTTAAAAAAAAGAAAAAAGGGGGTGATCCAATGCCAGAGAAAGCTTGAAAAACATCAGTCCTGATAATGCTACATATCTGTTTGAATGTCATGTACTCTTTCTAGTGGATGTTTGGTTATCCGGCTTAGGGTCTAAGCCTAGCAACCAGGGTCCCTAGGACTCTGAAACGTAAAGATTAGCTGAAAATATTGTGAGAGGAAGTGCTTCACAACTGAGGAAGTGTAATTTTAGAGGTAATCTTCAAAATATTTTAATAACTGGCTTAGCAGGGGCAATAATCAATCAGAAGAGACATTAGTGCTAGAGCAGGGTTCTGGGAGCCCCTGTTGGGCTGGATCGCAGAGAGGTCTGGGAGAATCTTAGGGAAGGGCCCAGAAGAGTGGTGGAAGGAGTTGGAGAGCCTCAGTACTAAATAGCTGTTTAATGGCTAGTATGAAAATATTTCAATATTTTTTACAATCAGTATGACTGAAATACTGCATACTAGCTTCATATAAGACCTGGATATATTTATCATTTTCTTCCTCTCTGATGGGGCTACTTGCATACTCTTTGCCATTTTGAACAGTCCTAAGAGGATTTCTGAAAAAAACATTTACTATCCTGAGGTTAGTGTAGAGTTTGTCTTTGTTTGGGTCAATTCAGCCTGGGTTAACACTTGGTTAGGTGTTGAGAACACTGAGTATCAGCTCTTAAGAAGCTTATACTCAGAGGTGGGGGAATATAAACAAACAATGATCATAGAGTGTTACAAGTTACAAGTGCTATGATAGAGGAAGGGATTCCTAGACCAGCCTGGGGTTGAGGGTTAAGCTTCAGACTAAGCTTCAGACTAAGCTTCCTGAATGAGATTGTTTGAACTGAGTTCTGAAGCAGAAATAGAAATTACCCAGATGAAAAGGGTTAAGGAATAGAAGGCTGGGGAGAGAACATTTCAGGCAGAGGAAAAAGCATGGTGTGAACAGGGAATTCTGAGCATAGGTCTGTATTGATAGAACATGAGATGAAGGACAGGAGACATTGTTGAGGCCTGGATCATGGAATGCTTGAATGGAATGCTAAGGAGCTTGGAATTTATCCTGTATTACTGGGGTGCCATTGAAGAGTTTTCAGAAGGGTACTAACATAATCATATTTGCATTTAAGAAAAATCAGTCTTGTTAGTAAGGCTACTATATTGTACAGTGTGAATGATGTTACCTGGAATTATGCAATGTGGTAGCCCTGCTTGGTAGCATTATGAAAGATGGGTTTGAAAGGGTAAGACTAGAAGTAGGACAAACTTTTAAAGAGGAGCATTGTAGTATTCTAGACAAAAGATAATGGCAGCAGTAATGAAAAGGAAAAGATGATTCAAGGAAAAGGTAGAAAGTTAAGGTGGCAGGTCCTGGCAGGATTGGATGTAGAGATGGAGTGACAAAGAGAAATGAAAGATGGTTCTCAGGTTTCTGCGTTGGGTGACTGGATGTTAGCATCAACTGAAGATAGGATACCAGATAGAATATGAGAAAGGTTCAGATAGGAAAGACATGAGTGCAGATTTTGACAGAGAGGTAGAGCTGTACACTGGGCAGTTGAATATATGTCAGAAGCTTAGGCAGGACCAGCTGCATAATTTTCAAGTCCCATTGCAAAATTAAAATGCAGAGCCACTTGTTCAAAAATTATTAAGAATTTCAAAGGAGGGTGGGGGTGGGGGTGTGATGAATTGGGTGATTGGGATTGACATGTATACACTGATGTGTATAAAATTGATGACTCCTTCCAGAATGTAGGCATAGAGGGAACTTTCCTCAACATAATAAAGGCCATATATGACAAACCCACAGCCAATATCGTCCTCAATGGTGAAAAACTGAAACCATTTCCACTAAGATCAGGAACAAGACAAGGTTGCCCACTCCCACCACTCTTATTCAACATAGTTTTGGAAGTTTTAGCCACAGCAATCAGAGAATAATAAAGACATAAAAGTAATCCAAATCGGAAGAGAAGAAGTACAGCTGTCACTGTTTGCACGTGACATGATACTATACATAGAGAATCCTAAAGATGCTACCAGAAAACTACTAGAGCTAATCAATGAATTTGGTAAAGTAGCAGGATACAAAATTAATGCACAGAAATCTCTGGCATTCCTATACACTAATGATGAAAAATCTGAAAGTGAAATTAAGAAAACACTCCCATTTACCATTGCAACAAAAAGAATAAAATATCTAGGAATAAACCTACCTAAGGAGACAAAAGACCTGTATGCAAAAAATTATACGACACTGATGAAAGAAATTAAAGATGATACAAACAGATGGAGAGATATACCATGTTCTTGGATTGGAAGAATCAACATTGTGAAAATAACTCTACTACCCAAAGCAATCTACAGATTCAATGCAATCTCTATCAAACTACCACTGACATTTTTCACAGAACTAGAAGAAAAAAATTTCACAATTTGTATGGAAACAAAAAGGACCCCAAATACCCAAAGCAATCTTGAGAACGAAAACTGGAGCTGGAAGAATCAGGCTCCCAGACTTCAGACTATACTACAAAGCTACAGTAATCAAGACAGTATGGTACTGGCACAAAAACAGAAATATAGATCAATGGAACAGGATAGAAAGCCCAGAGATAAACCCACGCACATATGGTCATCTTATCTTTGATAAAGGAGGCAAGAATATACAGTGGAGAGAAGACAGCCTCTTCAATAAGTGGTGCTGGGAAAACTGGACAGGTAGATGTAAAAGTATGAAATTAGAACACTCCTTAACACCATACACAAAAATAAACTCAAAATGGATTAAAGACCTAAATGTAAGGCCAGACACTATCAAACTCTTAGAGGAAAACATAGGCAGAACAGTCTATGACATAAATCACAGCAAGATACTTTTTGACCCACCTCCTAGAGAAATGGAAATAAAAACAAAAATAAACAAATGGGACCTAATGAAACTTCAAAGCTTTTGCACAGCAAAGGAAGCCATAAACAAGATGAAAAGACAACCCTCAGAATGGGAGAAAATATTTGCAAATGAAGCAACTGACAAAGGCTTAATCTCCAAAATTTACAAGCAGCTCATGCAGCTCAGTATCTAAAAAACAAACCACCCAATCCAAAAATGGGCAGAAGACCTAAATAGACATTTCTCCAAAGAAGATATACAGATTGCCAACAAAACACATGAAAGAATGTTCAACATCTTTAATCATTAGAGAAATGTAAATCAAAACTACAATGAGGTATTACCTCACACCATTTAGAATGGCCATCATCAAAAAATCAAGAAACAATAAATTCTGGAGAGGTGTGGAGAAAAGGGAAACCCTCTTGCACTGTTGGTGGGAATGTAAATTGATACAGCTACTATGGAGAGCAGTGTGGAGGTTCCTTAGAAAACTAAAAATAGAAGCACCATACGACCCAGCAATCGCACTACTGGGCATGTACCTTGAGAAAACCATAATTCAAAAAGAGTCATGTACCAAAATGTTCATTGCAGCTCCATTTACAATAGCCAGGACATGGAAGCAACCTAAGTGTCCATCAATAGATGAATGGGTAAAGATGTGGCACATTTATACAATGGAATATTACTCAGCCATAAAAAGAAACGAAATTGAGTTATTTGTAGTGAGGTGGTTGGACCTACAGTCTGTCATACAGAGTGAAGTAAGTCAGAAAGAGAAAAACAAATACCGTATGCTAACACACATATATGGAATCTAAGACAAAAAAATATGGTCCTGAAGAAACTAGGGGCAAGACGGGAATAAAGACACAGACCTACTAGAGACTGGACTTGAGGATATGGGGAGGGGGAGGGTAAGCGGTGACAAAGTGAGAGCGTGGCATGGACATATATACACTACCAAACATATAATAGATAGCTAGTGGTAAGCAGCCGCATGGTACAGTGAGATCAGCTTGGTGCTTTGTGACCACCTAGAGGGGTGGGGTAGGGAGAGTGGGAGGGAGGGAGATGCAAGAGGGAAGAGATATGGGAACATGTGTATATGTATAACTGATTAACTTTGTTATAAAGCAGAAACTAACACACCATTGTAAAGCACTTATACTCCAATAAAGATGTTAAATAAATTTTTTTTAATTAAAAGAAAATGAACTTGATATACGCTTGAAAATTTCAGTTGGGTTAAAATCCTGAGTTGTCTGTTTCCTACATAGTAAATAATCTATAGGAGGATTGATCATTAATTGATGATCTCTAAAAGAATGTACTAAAATTTCTTTTCAAGAATGTCATAAGTATAAACTTTCCAAAATATAACTGTCTTTGCTCTCTCAACCCATGCCCTCTACCATCCTTGATATGATTGCAATGTTTAACTTACTTTTACATGTCTATGTCTGATCATTATAATGATATTTTTCTACCTGTCACTCCACCCCCACCCCCACCATGATGTGAGAATTGGCGTGAGTTATTTGGGGAAAGTGGGTAAATTTCCATAGAATTGTGGACACATAATACTACAAGTTTTTTCACCTTGAAATATTAAGCTATGAAATAAAAACAATTGACTGTGAATTCCAATTTTCTGCTTCCTGTGCACATGTGTATATGGCCTTTATGTTTTATAGTTACTTGTATTATTTGGTGTAAAAATGATGTTTTGATTGTTATTAAACTAATGTAGCATTTATGTTCTTTTTAGAATGTAACACATCTGATACCAATTTTATTGGTGACAACTATAATCACATCATAAAAATTTTATGCCTCTTTTGCTACATACTTATTTTGCTTCCATTTACTCGCTCTTATTGTGTATTTATCAAGATAATGGAGGAAAAAGAGGACATGTGGCTGTTGGCAATCTCAGCAACTCCATGTTACTTACATTGTTCAATAAACCTGATAATCTTCATGGACTAAAAAAAAATTGATGACTAATAAGAACCTGCTGTATAAAAAAATAAATAAAATGAAATTCAAAAATTAAAAAAAAAAGAATTTCAAAGCAGTGACAATAGAGCATTAAACCAAGTGCAGGATCCTTCTAAGCATGTGGCCCTAAGACCTTCCACAGGATGCATGAGGCCAGTCCTGAACTTAGCAGAGAAGTCAGGGTGGTTGGTATAGATTTGGGGATCATTGCCTTATAGATGGTCTTTTAAATCCTGAGAGTGGACAAGATTAGCTAAAGAGAACTTTTAGAGTGAGAAGAGCAGATAAATTCCAGGGAACACCAACAGTTAAATAATAGAGAGAGGAAAGAAAACCTTCAATGGCAACTGTGTACGCAAGAGAGGTAGAAGTTAAGAGAACAGATTTTGGATTCAGACTGCCTAGGTTCAAATTCCACCCCTGCCACTTTATCTTGATGACCTTAGGTACCTCCATTTCTTTACTTGTAAAAAGATATGATAGCAATAGTATCTATTTTATAAGGTTGTATGAGGATTAAACAAGTTAATATATGTAAATGCCTAGAAAGTTGCTGAGGACATAGAAATATATATGACTGTTAGCTATAAAATATATTTTTTCTTAGTAATAGTAACAGAAGCAGAAGGAAATCCAAGAAAGAGCAGTGTCCTGGAAGCCAAAGCGGGAGAGGATTTCAAGGAATGTGGTTACTAATATCAAATACAATAAAAAGGGCCAAAAAAGATGACACCTGAAACTTAGCCAATGATGATTAGGAAGGAGGTCATTGTTGAACTTAAAGAGAGTGGGGGCAGTGAGACAAAGTGTGGAAACCAGATTTCAATTGATTGAAGAATGAAATGGAGAGAGAGTGTGTGTAAATTAACCTTTTAAAGTTTGTGAAGAGAGAAAGGAAGGTGGAATGGGAAAAAGAAGAAGGAAAGAAAAATGTGGGGACATATTAGATTGTTTTAGCATATTTATAGGATGAAGCAGTGGAATGAGAGGTCAAAGATGTTGGAGAAAGAGGACAATTTGGTGGCAAAAGGGCTCAGAGGAGACAGAAGAGATGCCTTACCTTTGAGGCTAGAGAGGAAAAGGCAACAATGAGTGTACACAGAGATGCATTTACCAGCAAGGGGGGTGGCAAGCTGAGAAAGTTTGTCAGATAGCCTCCATTTTTTGTTTTTAAGGATTTTTTAAAATAGTGAAATGTAAGTATCATACATAAATCGTGAGTATATAGCTCAATGAATTATGACAAAGTGAATACTATGTATAACCATCACTGGGATAAGAGAAAAAACAAAGTCAGCACCCAGGAAGGGCCTCCTACCTGTGTTCCTTCTTATCACACACCCCTCCACCCTGCTAAAAGTTAAATATGGTGTGATTTTTTAGCATTTCTTTATACCTTTACCACCTAGGTGTGCATCCCTAAACACTGTGGTTAAATTTTATCTGTCTTGAAATTTATGACTGGATTATATTTCTGAGATTTATCCATGTTGTTTCATGTACTATAATATCTTTATTTTCACAGAGGTATGGCAGTTTATTATATAAATCAGAAAAATTTGTCCTTCCACATTAAAGGGAATTTAGATTGTATCTAGTTTTTGGCTGTTATGAATAAAGCTTCATACCATTTTTGTATATGTTCACACATTTCTGTTCTGTTAATTACCCAGGATATACCTATTGGGTCATAGTGTAAGTATATCTTCCATTTTAATTGATAATGCCAAACTGTTTTATGAAGTGCTTGTACCAATGTACATTCCCACCAATAGTGTCTAAAAGTTACTATTGATTCATATCTTCTTCTATAATTTGTCATATTTTAAAATTTTATATATACAAATGGGTGTACTTTATGATTATTGATCATTTGTATTTCCTTCTTTGTGAAGTGACTTTTCAAGTCTTTTCCTCACTTTTCTATTGGGCTGTCTGTCTCATCGATGTGTTGGAAATTTTTTTAAATATATATTCTGGATACAAGTCCTTATGGGTTACATATTTTGCAAATATTTTCTCCCTACTCCAAGGGTATGAGGGTATTCTCATATATAATTTTCAAAAAGTTGTATAGTTTTGCCACTTGCTTTTTAGGTCTATAATCTACCTGGTGTTGGTATGAAATAGGGTTCCACTTAATTTTGTCTACCATATGGATACCCCATTGTCTCAACACCATTTATCAAAAAAAAATCTTCCTTCATCCACTCCTTTCTAATACCATTTTGTCATAAAATAAGTATCCATATATGTGAGAGTGCTTTGGTGTGTTCTAGTGTGTCTCAGTTTACTTGTCTATACTTGTGCCAGTACTTAATGACAATAGCTCTATAAGTCTTGGTATTTGGTAAAGCAAGTTATCCTGCTTTATTCTTCTACGTTAAGTGTGCCATGGATATTTTTGGCCCTTTGCATTACCACATATATTATATAATCAAGGTTTCATTATCTAAACACACAACCACCAAATATCCTATTGAGGTGAGAGACCTTCAAGATGGCAGAGGAGTAAGACATGGAGATCACCTTCCTCCCCACAACTACATCAGAAATACATCTACACATGGAACAACTCCTACAGAACATCTACTGAACGCAAGCAGAAGATCTCAGACTTCCCAAAGATGCCCTCAGGCAACCTACATGCAGAGGTGGGGCCAAATCCAAAGCTGAACCCCAGGAGCTGTGTGAACAAAGAAGAGAAAGGGAAATTTCTCCCAGCAGCCTCAGGAGCAGCAGATTAAATCTCCACAATCAACTTGATGTACCCTGCATCTGTGGAATACCTGAATAGACAATGAATCATCCCAAAATTGAGGTGGTGGACCTTGGGAGCAACTGTAGACTTGGGGTTTGCTTTCTGCATCTAATTTGTTTCTGGCTTTATGTTTATCTCAGTTTAGTATTTAGAGTTTATTATCATTGGTAGATTTGCTTATTGATTTGGTTGCTCTCTTCCTTTATATATTTTTTTTCCTTTTTCTCTTTTTGTGAGTGTGTACGTGTATGCTTCTTTGTGTGATTTTGTCTGTATAGCTTGGCTTTCATCATTTGTCCTAGGATTCTATCTGTCTTTTATTTTTTTCTTTTTTAGTATAGTTTTTAGCACTTGTTATCATTGGTGGATTTGCTTTTTTGGTTTGGTTGCTCTCTTCTTTCTTTCTTTCTTTTTTATTACTTTAAAATATTTATTTATTGTTAATAATATTTTTTAAAAAATTTATTTTAATAAATTTATTTTATTTTATTTTTTATTTCTTTCTTCTTTTTCTCTCCCTTTTCTTCTGAGCCGTGTGACTAACAGGATCTTGTTGCTCCAGGCGGGTGTCAGGTCTGTGCCTCTGAGGTGGGAGAGGTGAGTTCAGGACATTGGTCCAACAGAGACCTCCTGGCTCCATGTAATATCAAATGGCAAAAGCTCTCCCAGAGATCTCCATCTCAATGCTAAGACCCAGCTCCACTCAATGACCAGCAAGCTACAGTGCTGGACACCCTATGCCAAACAACAAGCAAGACAGGAACACAACCCCACCCATTAGCAGAGAGGCTGCCTAAAATCATAATAAGGTAACAGACACCCCAAAACACACGACCAGACATGGTCCTGCCCACCAGAAAGACAAGGTCCAGCCTCATCCACCAGAACACAGACACCAGTCCCCTCCACCAGGAAGCCTACACAATCCACTGAACCAACCTTAGCCACTGGGGGCAGACACCAAAAACAACAGGAACTATGAATCTGCAGCCTGCAAAAAGGAGACCCCAAACACAGTAAGTTAAGCAAAATGAGAATACAGAGAAATATGCAGCAGATGAAGGAGCAAGGTAAAAACCCACCAGACCAAACAAATGAAGAGGAAACAGGCAGTCTACCTGAAAAAGAATTCAGAATAATGATAGTAAAGATGATCCAAAATCTTGGAAATAGAATAGAGAAAATGCAAGAAACATTTAACAAGGGCCTAAAAGAACTAAAGAGCAAACAAACAGAGATGAACAACACAATAAATGAAATTAAAAATTCTCTAGAAGGGATCAACAGCAGAATAACTGAGGCAGAAGAACGGATAAGTGACCTGAAAGATAAAATAGTGGAAATAACTACAGCAGAGCAGAATAAAGAAAAAAGAATGAGAAGAATTGAGGACAGTCTCAGAGACCTCTAGGACAACATTAAACACACCAACATTTGAAGTATAGGGCTCCCAGAAGAGGAAGAGAAAAAGAAAGGAAATGAGAAAATATTTGAAGGGATTATAGTTGAAAACTTCCCTAATATGGGAACGGAAATAGTCAATCAAGTCCAGGAAAAACAGAGAGTCCCATACAGGATAAACCCAAGGAAAAACACACCAAGACACATATTAATCAAAGTATCAAAAATTAAATACAAAGAAAAAATATTAAAAGCAGCAGGGGAAAAAGAACAAACAACATACAAGCGAATCCCCATAAGGTTAACAACTGATCTTTCAGCAGAAACTCTGCAAGCCTGAAGGGAGGGGCAGGACATATTTAAAGTGATGAGACGGAAGAACGTACAACCAAGATTACTCTACCCAGCAAGGGTCTCATCCAGATTTGATGGAGAAATTAAAACCTTTACAGACAAGCAAAAGCTAAGAGAATTCAGCACCACCAAACCAGCTTTACAACAAATGCTAAAGGAACTTCTCTAGACAGGAAACACAAGAGAAGGAAAAGACCTACAATAACAAACTCAAAACAATTAAGAAAATGGTAATAGGAACATACATATCGATAACTACCTTAAATGTAAATGGATTAAATGCTCCAACGAAAAGACATAGACTGGCTGAATGGATACAAAAACAAGACCCATATATATGTTGTCTACAAGAGACCCACTTCAGACTTAGGGACACATGTAGAATGAAAGTGTGGGGATGGAAAATATATTCCATGCAAATGGAAACCAAAAGAAAGCTGGAGTAGCAATTCCCATATCAGACAAAATAGACTTTTACATAAAGACTATTAGAAGAGACAAAGAAGGACACTACATAATGATCAAGGGATCAATCCAAGAAGAAGACATAAAAATTGTAAATATTTATGCACCAAACATAGGAGCACCTCAATACATAAGGCAAATGCTAACAGCTAAAAAAGGGGAAATCGACAGTAACACAATCATAGTAGGGGACTTTAACACCCCACTTTCACCAATGGACAGATCATCCAAAATGAAAATAAATAAGGAAACACAAGCTTTAAATGACACATTAAACAAGATGGACTTAATTGATATTTATAGAGCATTCTGTCCAAAACAAACGGAATACACTTTCTTCTCAAGGAACATTCTCCAGGATAGGTCATATCTTGTGTCACAAATCAAGCCTTGGTAAATTAAAGAAAATTGAAATCATATGAAGTATCTTTTCTGACCACAATGCTGTGAGACTATATATCAATTACAGGAAAAGAGCTGTAAAAAATCCAAACACATGGAGGCTAAACAGTACACTACTAAACAACCAAGAGATCACTGAAGAAATCAAAGAGGAAATTTAAAAATACCTAGAAACAAATGACAATGAAAACACGACAACCCAAAATCTATGGGATGCAGCAAAAGCAATCCTAAGAGGGAAGTTTATAGCAATGCAATCCTACCTCAAGAAACAAGAAATATCTCAAATAAACAACCTAACCTTACACCTAAAGCAATTAGAGAAAGAAGAACAAAAAACCCCCAACGTTCGGGCTTCCCTGGTGGCACAGTGGTTGAAAGTCCACCTGCCGATGCAGGGTACACGGGTTCGTGCCCTTGTCTGGGAAGATCCCACATGCCACGGAGTGGCTGGGCCTGTTTGCCATGGCCACTGAGCCTGCGCATCCGGAGCCTGTGCTCCACAATGGGAGAGGCCACAACAGTGAGAGGCCCGCATACCGCAAAAACGAAAAACAAAAATCAAAAAACCCCAAAGTTAGCAGAAGGAAAGAAATCATAGAGATCAGATCAGAAATAAATGAAAAAGAAATGAAGGAAATCATAGCAAAGATCAATAAAACTAAAAGCTGGTTCTTTGAGAAGATAAACACAATTGGTAAACCATTAGCCAGACTCATCGAGAAGAAAAGGGGGAAGACTCAATTCAGTAGAATTAGAAATGAAAAAGGAGAAGTAACAGCTCAATCCTTTTAATTGCTGAATAGTGTTCTACAGCATGGATGTACTGCAGTTTGTTTATCCATTTACCTTGAAGGACAGCTTGACTGCTAACAGTTTTTTGAAATTATGAATAAAGCTGCTATAAACATTTGCATGCAGGATTTTGTGTGGACATAAATTCTCAAAGCATTTGGGTAAATATTTAGGAACAGGATTGCTGGGCTACATGATGAAACTAAGTTTAGCATTGCAAGAAACTGCCAAATTGTCATCCAAAGTGGTTGTATCATTTTACATTCCCACTAGCAATTAATGAGAGCACCTGTTGCTCTTCATCCTCACTAGCAATTGATATTGTCAGGGATTTTATCCATTCTAATAGGTGTGTAGTGATGTGTCATTTTAATTTGCAGTTCCCTGATAACATATCATTTTGAGTGTATTTTCATATGTTTATTAGCAATCTGTATATCTTCTTTGGTGAGGTATTTGCTCTTTTGTCCATTTTTAAATTGGGTCATTTGTTTTCTTACTGAGTTTCAAGTGTTCCTAATATATTTTGGATCCAAGTCTTTTATCAGATATCAGTTTTGCAAATATTTTCTGTGGTTTGTCTTTTTATTCCCTTAACAGGGTTCTTCACAGAGCAGAAGGTTTTAATTTTGATGAGTTCCAACTTATCAATTTTTTCTTTAATAGCATGTGCTTTTGGTGAGATATATAAGAACCCTTGGTCTAATCAAAGGTCACAAAAATTTTATTTTTTTTAAGCCTTATAATTTTACATTTAAAATTTAGGCTTATGATCCATTTGAGTTCATATTTATATAAAGTGTGAGGTACAGATCAAGGTTCATTTTTTAATATGTGGATATCCAAATGTTCCAGCACCATTTGTTGAAAAAATGATCATTTTCCATTAACTTGCCTTCACATCTTTGTAAAACATCAGTTGACCCTATTTGTATTAGACTATTTCTGGTTCTCTGTTTTGTTCCATTGATTTGTGTATCTGCCAATACAATAATTGCCTTGATTTTTATGGCTATATAGTTAGCCTTAACATTGGATAGACTGATTCCTCCAAATATCACACTGGTTTCATTACCATAGTTTAATAGTTAAGGCTTGAAATGAGATACTGTGAGTTCTTCAATTTTTTTCTTTTTCAGAATTGTTTCAGCTATTCTCATTTCCTTACCTTTCAATATGAATTTAAGAATCAGCTTGTTAATATCTAGAAAAAAATCCTGTTGGGATTTTAATTGGGTTTGCATTGAATCTATAGATCAATATTTGGGAGAATTGACCTCTTAACAGTATTGAATTTTCCAATCCATTAATATGGTTTCCAATCCATTAATATAAATATTAATATATTAATATTTATTAATATAATAAATATATACATTTATTTAGTTTTTATTTGATATTTTTCTCAAATGTTTTGTAGCTTTCAGTGTACATATCCTGAACATATTTTGTTAGTTTTTTTTTAACCTAAGAATTTAAGTTTTCTGGTGCAATTGTAAATTATACTGTTTTTTTTAAAATAAACTTTGACTTCTGATTGTTCATTGCTAATAATATAGAAATGCAATTAGAGACCTTGTTAAACTCATTTATTAGTTCTAGTAGCTTTTTTGTAAATTCCATGGAATTTTCTCATGTTATCTGTGAATAGAGATAGTTTTATTTCTTCCTCCATATTCTGTATGCCTTTTATTTTTATTTTTCTTGCATTATTACGCCAGTTAGGACTTCCAATATGGTGTTAAATAGGAGTGGTGAAAATAAGGATGCTTGTCTTTTCGATGGTCTTAGGGAAAAGTATTCAATCTTTTATATTAATTATGATTATATCAGTAGATGCATGTTATTAGGTTAAAGAAGTTCTTTCTAGTTTTAGTTAGCTGTGAGTTTAAAACAGTTTTATTGAGGTATAATTTACATACCATAAAATTCAACTATTGTAAGTATACATTTCAATATTTTTAGTAAATTTATAGAGTTATGCAGCCATCACCAAATCCAGTTTTAGAACATTTACCACCACTCCCCAACCTCAATTTCTTGAATCTGTTTGTAGTCAAGCCCTGCTCCCATTCACAATCCCAGGCAAAACTGCTTTCTTCTCTAATAATGTGCATTTTTCAGGATATTTTATATAAGGTGAGCAGTGCTTGTCCTTCCTGAATTTTGCCACTTGTGGTGGTGGGATTCCCCACTCCCAATGCTGTCAGGTCTATCAGTGTCTCTAGGTGGGCAAAGGGAGTCTTCAACTACAGAATACAAAGAATGTTTTCCAGGCTGGGCCACTTGTAGTGGTATTACCCCTGCTGATGCCACTGGGGCCACTGGGCATCTCTAGGTGAGAGAAGAAACTCTCTGGCTCACAGAAATAAAGATTATTTCCCCTGGCCACCTTTTATTTTTGGAGCTCCCACATGATCACCCTTACCACTGCCACTGGACCTGACTGGAATTGTCAGCATAACTCCCATTTAATCTGGAGAAAGCATGAACCTGCCTGAGTCACCTTCATCCAATATGTTAGGGTCAGGAGATGCCAGGCTTGGGTGGTCTTCTGTTACTGAGTGAGGAGTTGTAAGATACCCACCTGCTGTATCTTTCCTCCAGCACTGGAGTCTTTAGCCAGTCTACTTTCCTTTCTCCACCATCCAGAGTCCTCCCATGGTTGCCTCTTATGTCATGTTACAGTTGTACTTAGCAGAGAGAAACGGGGAGAGATGAGTCTTTGCCTTCTTGTCCAATCAAAGTCCCTAGATAATTTACATTTAATTTAACTATCCATATGTTAGGGCTTAAGTCCTTCACTGTTTATGTGTGTGCTTGGTGGTGGTGGTGGGGTTCATGTTCCCTTTGTTCTCTCTGCTCTTCATTTCTGTTTCCTTTTTCCTGCTTTCCTATGGGTTACTTCAAGATTTTTTAGAATTCCATTTTGAATTGGCTAGTATTTTTTAGTGCATCTCTTCATATAGATTTTTTAAGTAATTGGTGTAGATATTATATAATACTGTGCATATTACATAACTTATCAAAGTCTACAGGTTATGTATACATTTTATTAGTTACATTGAGGTATTTCCCTTTAGTTTTAATACACCTTCTCCCATTCATACTATAATTTTATCAACTATATCCTCTATATACATTGAGAATCATATCAGACAATATTATAATTTTTATTTCAACCATTAAACATAATTTAGAAAAGTCAAGAGGAGAAGGAAAGTTTATTACATTTACCCGTAATTTTATCTTTCCATTATTTTTTCTTCCTTTCTGATGTTCTAAGATTCCTTTTTTTATATTTCTTTTATGTTTCAAGAAGTTCCTTTAGGCACAGCATAGGTCTACTGATGAAAAATTCTCTTAGTTTTCCTTCGCCTGAGAATGTTTTGATTTCTGCTTCATTCCTGAAGCATATGTTCACTGGATTTAGAGATTTGGCCTGATTTTCCATTCTTGTCATTTCACTGTCTTCATTTACCTTTGACATAGGATTCAAAGTCCTTGCAGGGCCAAAGTCTAGCACAACTAGAGGTATAAGTTTCACTGTGTTCTATACTGTGTTCTAGGACTGCCATTCACATATGAGAGAGTACTTCTGGGGTTGCATAGGGTGCAGTTTCTCAGCCCATTGCTGAAAAGAAGAGGGATTGGAGGGGTTTGATGAGTGTGGTGCCGATTTGAATAGGCACTGAACAAATGGGAGAAGAAGCCGAGTGGTGCCAGAGGGCCCAACTGAGAAAAGAAGCCATTTGTTTGTGGTGGCTTCAATCTGCATAGCTGTGTTTTTTTTGTTTTTTGTTTTTACCAGTCTGGAATAGAGGGTAGTTGGAGGCAGCAGTAAGAGGATAAGTTTAATGAAAGCTTTTGTTGTTTTGCTCTTGTATTTCTTCTGTCATGGTACCTACATTATCTACCCTCACTATAGAAATCAATAGTAACATCCCAAACTACAGTTAACAGTATTTGTGGATATATCAGAGTATATAAGGCAGCAAAAAAAAGCCCTGTTTGGTTGAGTGGAAGGTTGAAAACAGGTGGGGATTACCTAATTGGACATTCACTCTTCCATCCCTTTCAAATCCCAAAGGCTGGTAGATTACAACCTGGGGACATTGGCTCCTCAACAGTGCTGCTTATTTCAAAGAGTATCAAGATGAAGCCTTGATCATAGCAGCAAATGGGAATGATCAACAGGTTCTGTGGTACCTGGGGCTCTCTTTTCCCCATTCCTTAAACACATTTTGGCTGACACAGACTAAGAGAGATAAGGTAAAACCTGTATATGTATATATATATGTATATATGTATATGTATATGTATGTACACATATGCACACATTTTAATGGCATTTAAGAATATCAAAGACTTCTCAAATCTTCCAGATAGAAAAGTAAAATTCTCTACAAAGGAAATAATTAAATTGATATCACTTATTAGCAAAATTAAATACAACAATCAAGTAATATTTTTAAGGGACTGAATCTATCATGTTTAAAATACTTTTAACCTATAATTTTATATTCAATCATTTTTTATTTAAATGTAGTGGAGTAATAAAAATATTTGGGTGCATACAATGTCTCAGAAGGCTTGCCACACAAAGATCCTTGTTGAAGACAATTTTGGAGGAGGTCTTCAAATGAGAAGAGATAAAAAGAAATACTGCAAGAGATATGGGAAGTAAGGGTGATTTAATATCATGGTATAGTTTATTGCTGATGTGAAAAATTAAAAATACTGAGCAGAAAGAAGAAAAATCATATCCCTAGTAGCCCAGAACTAAAGTTTTAAACATTATCAAAATGATGGGGAAGGTGTGATGGGATGCAAAGGACATAAGAACATTTTCAAATACTTGTATTGTTAAGAGGAAAATACACTGATAAATTAATAGGGGTAAATAAACATAGATGTTAAGGGAAACCACAATAAGAACAACAATAGAATGTATAACTTTTAAACCAGGAAAATAAAATTCCATCTATCCTATAGAAAGCAGGAAAGAAGAAAAAGATAAATGAGTCAAAAAAGATTTCCAATGTGGATTTCCTATAAAGATCCACTGTGTAGTCATGGGTGACAGTGGCTGAAGTGAAATGGGATTGAGGCATTCAACACAACTGAGAATCTAAGGTGCTGGGTGTCATGTCTGCATGGATTCCATTGCCAGAGATGAGAAATTTTATCTTCCTTTGAGACTTCTGTTGTTGGGATTTCCCATTCTCTACCCTCTTTGTCAAACCATATAATTTATGGGGAATAAGAAAATAGATTTCACCAGAGAGGGCTATTTGGAAAGTATAATCTTCAGGGGAGTACCAAGTCTCACTTAAGGAGGGCAACAAAGTACATTTTCACGAGCTCAGCTTGCTTTACTGTGCAACGGAGTTACAGGTAGAACTATGGAAAGGTTTTAAAAGAGGGAAATCAATAATGGGAAGAAAAATGGATAAGGAATTCATGATTAGAGTACGAACGTAGGAAGAGGGTAGGTGATGGTGTGGGGAGGTGCTTGCCTTTGAGTAGTGTCTGTGTATTAAAGGATGAAAAGCATAGATGAAATTGGTTGTCCACAGACACTCCAACATTCATGCGCATTGTTTTGTACCCAGAATGAGCTGAATTATTAGGTGGAAAATAACCTGATACTAGCACCACTGACACCACCACCACTACTACCTCATCCTTAACTTGCTATGTTAAAAGTGAAGATAAAGCCCCCTCCAGCCCTATTCTTCATTCCATCTCTCTGTTCCTTCTCTCATCTCCCACTTCTCTCTCACATCCCTATATCACATTCATTTTGGACAGTTAGGTGACGAGACCAGATACATTTACTGTAACCATTGATCAACCCATAGGACTTTAGACAGAGGTTGCCACCTTGTGGTTGGAGATCAATATAACCAAGGATGGGATGGGTAAAACAAATGTGACTTGAATTTGGGGTCTCACACTTGAGTGTGCATCAGAATCACCTGGAAGCCTTGTTAAAACAGAGTGCTGGGCCCCACCCCCATAGATTCTGATTCAGTAGGTCTGGGTTGAGACTAGAAAACTTGCATTTCTAACATGTTCCCAGGTGAGGCTACTGTTGCTGCTTCAAAGTATACAGTTTGAAAACCACTGCTTTAGGCAAACCTCATTCAGGATAGAGAGACCTCCATTTAGCCATCCAAGATTGGTAGAATTGGAGTTTGAACCTAGGTCTGTTCAAAGTACATGAAGTTTTTGCTACACTATTATTAGGAAGTGCAGATGGTACTGCTTGGGCAGCAGTCTCGTTTGTATTCTGTATATCTGGAAAGGGTAACTACCTAAAAAAAGGAAAGAATAGTATCCATTCTTTTTGCATGGATTAGATGTACCATGTTATAATTAACAATTTCCCTACTATTGGACATTTAGGTTGCTTCCAAATTTTCACAATTATTAAAAACCTTAACTGAACTTCCTTGTTCATAAACCCCTCTCTTGCTATTTAGTGATCATCTCTGATGGAATCATTTAAATGTACTTTTATGATGCTAACAGTCTCCCTTCCCATGAGGGGTGAGGATAGGTAGGAGTAAGGGGGATATGGGGGAGAACCATATTCCACCAAAAGTACTGCTATAAGCAAAACTGGACACTGGCTCCTGTTCCTCTGGAGATTAGAGTTCAGCATAATACTCAAACATTAATCAACTAGTCATACAAATAAATGTAAAATTGTGGGAGAAAAAAATGTTATGAAGGAGAGGTCAACAGTATGGTAGGCAGTGTGACAGTGCTTGGAAATGTTATTCCCATATTATAATAATAAACTTAAAAAATTGACTGCTAACAAATAATAAATTTACGATTAATATTTTGATACAATTTCAAATTTACTCTTGTATACAAGAATTTCAGTATATAATGAGGATTTGGGTGTTTGGCCTTAGCTTTGGCTGAATATTGTTTTTGATACCTGGCCAAGCAGCATTTGTCCAAACTCTGAATTAGGTGAACCTCTACCACCTAACTAGCACCACCATGCGTCTGTGTGGTGAACAGGTTTTGAGGTAGACCCTTAAGATCCCCATCACCTGGTATTCACACTTCTGTGTAATCCCCTTCGCTTGAATGTGGGCAGAACAGGTGGCTTGCTTTTAACCAACAGACTATGACAAAGGTGACAGGAGGTCAATCCTGTGACTACATTACATTACATAAGACTCTGTCTTGCTAGCGAACTTATTTTATTTATTTTTATTTTTTGAACTGAAGTATAATTGACTTATTGTATTAGTTTCAGGTATACAACATAATATTTTGATATTTTTATACATTACAACATTATCACCACGATAGGTCTAGTTATCATCTGTCAGTATGTAAAGCTATTACAATATTATTGACTATATCCCCTACACAGAACATTACATCACCTTGACATTTATTTTATAACTGGAAGTTTGTACTTCTTAATATCTCTCACCTAGTTCACTCATCCCTCCACTTCCCTCACCTATGGCAGAGACCAGTTTTCTGTATCTCTATTTGTTTCGTTATGTTTGTTCATTTGTTTTATTTTTACATTTCTCATATAAGTGAAATCATATGGTATTTGTCTTCCTCCATCTGACTTATTTAACTTAGTAAAATACCCTCTAGGTCCATCAGTGTTGTGGCAAATGGCAAGATTTCATTCCTTTTTGTGGCTAGGTAACATTCCATTTAATCTATTGATGGGCGCTTAGTTTCTTTCCGTACGTTGGCTATGGTACCTAATGCTGCACGGAACATCAGAGTACACATAACTTTTTGAATAAGTGGGTTTTGTTTTGTTTGGGTAAATACCCAAAAGTGGCACTGCTGGATTGTATGATAGATATATTTATTAATTTGATTTAAAATTTTTTTCAATTTATTTTTTTAACATCTTTATTGGAGTATAACTGCTTTACAATGGTGTGTTAGTTTCTGCTGTATAAAAAAGTGAATCATCTATACCTATACATATAGTCCCATATCTCTTCTCTCTTGCATCTCCCTCCCACCCTCCCTATGCCACCCTTCTAGGTGGTCACAAAGCACCAAGCTGATCTCACTGTGCTATGCGGCTGCTTCCCACTAGCTATCTATTTCACATTTGGTAGTGTATATATGTCCATGTCACTCTCTCACTTCGTCCCAGCTTACCCTTCCCCCTCTTCGTGTCCTCAAGTCCATTCTCTATGTCGGCGTCTTTATTCCTGTCCTGCCCCTAGGTTCTTCAGAACCATTTTTTTCCTTTTTAGATTCCATATATATGTGTTAGTATACGGTATTTGTTTTTCTTTTTCTGACTTACCTCACTCTGTATGACAGACGCTAGGTGCATCCACCTCACTACAAATAACTCAATTTTGTTTCTTTTTATGGCTGAGTAATATTTCATTTTATATACGTGCCACATCTTCTTTATCCATTCATCTGTCAATGGACACTTAGGTTGCTTCCATGTCCTGGCTATTGTAAATAGAGCTGCAATGAACATTGTGGTACATGACTCCTTTTGAATTATGGTTTTCTCAGGGTATGTGCCCAGTAGTGGGATTGCTGGATCATATGGTAATTCTATCTTTAGTTTCTTAAGGAACCTCCATACTGTTCTCCATAGTGGCTGTATCAATATACATTCCCACCAATAGTGTAAGAGGATTCGATATCCTCCACACCCTCTCCAGCATTTATTGTTTGTAGATTTTTTGATGATGGTCATTCTGACTGGTGTGAGGTGATACCTCATTGTAGTTTTGATTTACATTTCTCTAATGATTAGTGACGTTGAGCATCCTTTCATGTGTTTGTTGGAAAATATTTTCTTTGGAGAAATGTCTGTTTAGGTCTTCTGCCCATTTTTGGATTGGGTTGTTTGTTTTTTTGATATTGAGCTGCATGAGCTGCCTGTATATTTTGGAGATTAATCCTTGTCAGTTGCTTCATCTGCAAATATTTTCTCCCATTCTGAGGGTTGTCTTTGGCTCTTGTTTATGGTTTCCTTTGCTGTGCAAAAGCTTTGAAGTTTCATTAGGTCCCATTTGTTTATTTTTCTTTTTATTTTCATTTCTCTAGGAGGTGGGTGAAAAAAGACATTGCTGTGATATATGTCACAGAGTGTTCTGCCTACATTTTCCTCTAAGATTTTTGTAGTGTCTGGCCATACATTTAGGTCTTTAATCCATTTTGAGTTTATTTTTGTGTATGGTGTTAGGGAGTGTTCTAATTTCACTCTTTTCCATGCAGCTGTCCAGTTTTCCCAGCACCATGTATTGAAGAGGTTGTCTTTTCCCCATTGTATATTCTTGCCTAGTTTATCAAAGATAAGGTGACCATATGTGTGTGGGTTTATCTCTGGGCTTTCTATCCTGTTCCATTGATCTATATTTCTTTTTCTGTGCCAGTACCATATTGTCTTGATTACTGTAGCTTTGTAGTATAGTCTGAAGTCACAGAACCTGATTCCTCCAGCTCCATTTTCCTTTCTCAAGATTGCTTTGGCTATTTGGGGTCTTTTGTGTTTCCATACAAATTGTGAATTTTTTTGTTCTAGTTCTGTGAAAAATGCCATTGGTAGTTTGATAGGGATTCCATTGAATCTGTAGATTGCTTTGGGTAGTAGAGGCATTTTCACAGTGTTGATTCTTCTAATCCAAGAACATGGTATATCTCTCCATCTGTTTGTATCATATTTAATTTCTTTCATCAGTGTCTTATAGTTTAATGTATACAGGTATTTTGTCTCCCTTGGTAGGTTTATTCCTCGTTATATTATTCTGTTGGTTGCAATGCTAAATGGGAGTGTTTCCTTACTTTCTCTTTCAGATTTTTCATCATTACTGTAGAGAAATGCAAGAGATTTTTGTGCATTAATTTTGTATGCTGCTACTTTACCAAATTCACTGATTAGCTGTAGTATCTTTTCTGGTAGCGTCTTTAGGATTCTCTGTGTATACTTTCATGTCATCTGCAAACAGTGACAGTTTTACTTCTTCTTTTCTGATTTGGATTCCTTTTATTTCTTTTTCTTCTCTGATTGCTGTGGCTAAAACTTCCAAAACTATGTTGAATAATAGTGGTGAGTGTGGACAACCTTGTCTTGTTCCTGATCTTAAATGGTTTCAGTTTTTCACTATTGAGAACGATGTTGGCTGAGGGTTTGTAATATATGGCCTTTATTATGTTGAGGGAAATTTCCTCTATGCCTACTTCCTTGAGAGTTTTTATCATAAATGGGTGTTGAACTTTGTCAAAAGCTTTTTCTGCATCTATTGAGATGATCATCTAGTTTTTCTCCTTCAGTTTGTTAATATGCTGTATCACATTGATTGATTTGCGTATACTGAAGAATCCTTGCATTCCTGGGATAAACCCCACTTGATCATGGTGTATGATCCTTTTAATGTGCTGTTGGATTCTTTTTGCTAGTATTTTGTTGAAGATTTCTGCATCTATGTTCATGAGTGATATTGGCCTGTAGTTTTCTTTTTTTGTGACATCTTTGTCTGGTTTTGGTATCAGGGTTGTGAAGGCCTCATAAAATGAGTTTGGGAGTGTTCTTCCCTCTGCTATATTATGGAAGAGTTTGAGGAGGATAGGTGTTACCTGTTCTCTAAATGTTTGATAGAATTTGCCTGTGAAGCCATCTGTTCCTGGGCTTTTGTTTGTTGGAAAAATTTTAATCAGAGTTTCAATTTCAGTGCTTGTGATTGGTCTGTTTATGTTTTCTATTTCTTCCTGTTTCAGTCTTGGAAGGTTGTGCATTTATAAGAATTTGTTCATTTCTTCCAGGTTGTCCATTTTATTGGCATAGAGTTGCTTGTGGTAATCTGTCATGATCCTTTGTATTTCTGCAGTGTCAGTTGTTACTTCTCTGTTTTCATTTCTATTGATTTGAATCTTCTCCCTTTTTTTCTTGATGAGTCTGGCTAATGGATTACAAATTTTGTTTTTCTTCTCAAAGAACCAGCTTTTAGTTTTATTGATCTTTGCTATCGTTTCCTTATTTCTTTTTCATTTATTTGTCATCTGATCTTTGTGATTTCTTTCCTTCTGCTAACTTTGGGTTCTTTTTGTTCTGTCTCTAATTGCTTTAGGTGTAAGGTTAGGTTGTTTATTTGAGATATTTCTTGTTTCTTGAGGTAGGATTGTATTGCTATAAACTTCTCTCTTAGGACTGCTTTTGCTGTATCCCATAGGTTTTGGGTTGTCGTGTTTTCATTGTCATTAGTTTCTAGGTATTTTTTTATTTACTCTTTGATTACTTCAGTGATCTCTTGGTTATTTAGTAGTGTATTGTTTAGCCTCCATGTGTTTGTACTTTTTACAGATTTTACCTGTAATTGATATCCAGTCTCATAGCATTGTGGTCCGAAAAGACACTTCATATGATTTCAATTTTCTTAAATTTACCAAGGCTTGATTTGTGACCCAAGATATGAGGTATCCTGGAAAATTTTCCATAAGCAGTTGATAAAACTGTATTCTGCTGTATTTGGATGGAATGTCTATGAATATCAACTAAGTCCATCTTCTTTAATGTGTCATTTATTTATTTATATTTTTACATCTTTATTGGAGTATAATTGCTTTACAAGGGTGTGTTAGTTTCTGCTTGATAACAAAGTGAATCAGTTATACATATAAATATGTCCCCATATCTCTTCCCTCTTGCATCTCCCTCCCTCCCACCCTCCCTATACCACCCCTCTAGGTGGTCACAAAGCACCGAGCCGATCTCCCTGTGCTATGCGGCTGCCTCCCACTAGCTATCTGTTTTACGTTCGGTAGTGTATATATGTCCATGCCACTCTCTCACTTTCTCACAGCTTACCCTTCCCCCTCCCCATATCCTCAGGACCACTCTCTCGTAGGTCTGTGTCTTTATTCCCTTCTAACCTCTAGGTTCTTCATGACATTTCTTTTCTTAGATTCAATATATATGTGTTAGCATATGGTATTTGTCTTTCTCTTTCTGACTTTCTTCACTCTGTATGACACACTCTAGGTCCATCCACCTCACTACAAATAACTCAACGTCGTTTCTTTTTATGGCTGAGTAATATTCCATTGTATATATGTGCCACATCTTCTTTATCCATTCATACAATGATGGACATTTAAGTTGCTTCCATCTCCCGGCTGTTGTAAATAGAGCTGCAATGAAGATTTTGGTACATGACTCTTTTAGAATTATGTTTTTCTCAGGGTATATGCCTAGTAGTGGGATTGCTGGGTCATATGGCAGTTCTATTTGTAGTTTTTTCAGGAACCTCCATACTGTTCTCCATAGTGACTGTACCAATTAATATTCCCACCAGCAGTGCAAGAGTGTTCCCTTTTCTCCACACCCTCTCCAACATTTCTTGTTTCTAGATTTGTTGATGATAGCCATTCTGACTGGTGTGAGATGATATCTCACTGTAGTTTTGATTTGCATTTCTCTAATGATTAATGATGTTGAGCATTCTTTCATGTGTTTGTTGGCAAACTGTATATCTTCTTTGGAGAAAGGTCTATTTAGGTCTTCTGCCCAATTTTGGATTGGATTTTTTTGTTGTTGTTGTTATTGAGCTGCATGAGCTGCTTGTAAAATTTGGAGATTAATCCTTTGTCACTTGCTTCATTTGCAAATATTTTCTCCCATTCTGAGGGTTGTCTTTTCGTCTTCTTTATGGTTTCCTTTGCTGTGCAAAGGCTTTGAGGTTTCATTAGGTCCCATTTGTTTATTTTTGTTTTTAATTCCATTTCTCTAGGAGGTGGGTCAAAAAGGATCTTGCTGTGATTTATGTCATAGAGTGTTCTGCCTATGGTTTTATCTAAGAGTTTTATAGTGCCTGGCCTTACATTTAGGTCTTTAATCTGTTTTCAGCTTATTTTTGTGTATGGTGTTAGAGAGTGTTCTAATCTCATACTTTTACATGTACCTGTCCAGTTTTCCCAGCACCACTTATTGAAGAGGTTCGCCTTTCTCCACTGTACCTTCCTGCCTCCTTTATCAAAGATAAGGTGACCATATGTGCATGGGTTTATCTCTGGGCTTTCTATCCTGTTCCATTGATCTATATTTCTGTTTTAGTGCCAGTACTATACTCTCTTGATTACTGTAGCTTTGTATTATAGTCTGAAGTCAGGGAGCCTGGTTCCTCCAGCTCCGTTTTCCTTTCTCAAAATTGCTTTGGGTATTCGGGGTATTTTGTGTTTCCATACAACTTGTGAATTTTTTTGTTCTAGTTCTGTGAAAAATGCCAGTGGTAGTTTGATAGGGATTGCATTGAATCTGCAGATTGCTTTGGGTAGTACAGTCATTTTCACAATGTTGACTCTTCCAAGCCAAGAACATGGTATATCTCTCCATCTATTTGTATCATCTTTAATTTCTTTCATCAGTGTCTTATAATTTTCTGCATACAGGTCTTTTGTCTCCTTAGGTAGGTTAATTCCTAGATATTTTATTCTTTTTGTTGCAGTGGTAAATGGGAGTGTTTTCTTGATTTCACTTTCAGATTTTTCATCATTAGTGTATAGGAATGCCAGAGATTTCTGTGCATTAATTTTGTATCCTGCTACTTTACCAAATTCATTGATTAACTCTAGTAGTCTTCTGGTAGCATCTTTAGGATTCTCTGTGTATACTTTCATGTCACCTGCAAACAGTGACAGCTCTACTTCTTCTTTTCTGATTTGGATTCCTTTTATTTCCTTTTCTTCTCTGATTGTTGTGGCTAAAACTTCCAAAACTATGTTGAATAAGAGTGGTGAGAGTGGGCAACCTTGTCTTGTTCCTGATCTTAGTGGAAATGGTTTCAGTTTTTCACCATTGAGAACGATGTGGGCTTGTCATATATGGCCTTTATTATGTTGAGGAAAGTTCCCTCTATGACTGCTTTCTCCAGGGATTTTATGATAAATGGGTGTTTAATTTTGTCAAAAGCTTTCTCTGCATCTATTGAGATGATCATATGGTTTTTCTCCTTCAATTTGTTAATATGGTGAATCACGTTGTTTGATTTGTGTTTATTGAACAATCCTTGCATTCCTGGAAAAAACCCACTTGATCACGGTGTATGATCCTTTTAATGTGCTGTTGGATTCTGTTTGCTGGTATTTTGTTGAGAATTTTTGCATGTATGTCCATCAGCAATATTGGCTTGTAGTTTTCTTCCTTTGTGACATCGTTGTCTGGTTTTGTTATCAGGGTGATGGTGGCCTCATAGAATGAGTTTGGGAGTGTTCCTCCCTCTGCTATATTTTGGAAGAGTTTGAGAAAGACAGGTGTTAACTCTCCTCTAAATGTTTGATAGAATTCGCCTGTGAAGCCATCTGGCCCTGGGCTTTTGTTTGTTGGAAGATTTTTAATCACAGTTTCAATTTCAGTGCTTGTGATTGGTGTGTTCATATTTTCTATTTCTTCCTGGTTCAGTCTTGGCAACTTTTGCTTTCTAAGAATTTGTCCATTTCTTCCAGGTTGTCCATTTTATTGGCATAGAGTTGCTGGTAGTAATCTCTCATTATCCTTTGTATTTCTGCAGTGTCAGTTGTTAGTTGTTTTTCATTTCTAATTCTATTGACTTGAGTCTTCTCCCTTTTTTTCTTGATGAGTCTGGCTAATGGTTTACCAATTTTGTTTATCTTTTCAAACAACCAGCTTTTAGTTTTATTGATTATTGCTATCATTTCCTTCATTTTTTTTTCATTTATTTCTGATCTGATCTTTATGATTTCTTTCCTTCTGTTAAATTTGGGGTTTGTTTGTTCTTCTTTCTCTAATTGCTTTAGGTGCAAGGTTAGTTTGTGTATTCGAGATGTTTCCTGTTTCTTAAGGTAGGATTGTATTGCTATAAACTTTCCTCTTAGAAGTGCTTTTGCTGCATCCCATAGGCCTTTGTTTGTCGTGTCTCCACTGTCATTTGTTTCTAGGTATTTTTTGATTTCCTCTTTGATTTCTTCAGTGATCACTTGGTTATTACATCGTGTATTGTTTAGCCTCCATGTGTTTGTATTTTTTACAGATCTTTTCCTGTAATTGATATCTAGTCTCTTGGGGTTGTGGTCAAAAAAGCTACCTCATAAAATTTCAATTTTCTTAAATTTACCAAGGCTTGAATTGTGACCGAAGATATGATCTATCCTGGAGAATGTTCCATGAGCAGTTCAGAAAAATGTGCATTCTGTTGTTTCTGGATGGAATGTCCTATAAAAATCAATTAAGTCCATCCTGTTTAATATATCATTTAAAGCTTGTGTTTCCTTATTTATTTTCATTTTGGATGATCTGTCCATTGGTGAAAGTGTGGTGTCATAGTCTCCTACTATGAATGTGTTACTGTCAATTTCTCCTTTTATGGCTGTTAATATTTGCCTTATGTATTGAGGTGCTCCTATGTTGGGTGCATAAATATTTACAATTGTTATATCTTATTCTTGGATCGATCCCTTGATCATTATGTAGTGTCCTTCTTTGTCTCTTCTAATAGTCTTTATGTTAAAGTCTATTTTATCTGATATGGGAATTGCTACTCCAGCTTTCTTTTGGTTTCCATTTGCATGGAATATCTTTTTCCATCCCCTCACTTTCAGTCTGTATGTGTCCCTATGTCTGAAGTGGGTCTCTTGTAGACAGGATATATATGGGTCTTGTTTTTGTATCCATTCAGCCAATCTGTGTCTTTTGGTGGGAGCATTTAGTCCATTTACATTTAAGGTAATTATCGATATGTATGTTCCTATTCCCATTTTTTTAATTGTTTTGTGTTTGTTATTGTAGGTCTTTTCCTTCTCTTGTGTTTCTTGCCTAGAGAAGTTCCTTTAGCATTTGTTGTAAAGCTGGTTTGGTGGTGCTGTGCTCTCTCAGCTTTTGCTTGTCTATAAAGGTTTTAATTTCTCCATCAAATCTGAATGAGATCCTTGCTGGGTAGAGTAATCTTGGTTGCAGGTTTTTCTCCTTCATCACTTTAAATATGTCCTGCCAGTCCTTCTGGCTTGCATAGTTTCTGCTGAAAGACCAGCTGTTAGCCTTATGGGGATTCCCCTGTGTGTTATTTTTTTGTTTTTCCCTTGCTGCTTTTAATATGTTTTCTTTGTATTTAATTTTTCCTAGTTTGATTAATATGTGTCTTGCCCTGTTTCTCCCTGCATTTATCCTGTATGGGACTCTCTGTGCTTCCTGGACTTGTTTAACTATTTCCTTTCACATATTAGGGAAATTTTCAACTATATTCTCTTCAAATATTTTCTTAGTCCCTTTCTTTTTCTCTTCTTCTTCTGGGACCCCTATAATTCGAATGTTGGTGCATTTAATGTTGTCCAAGAGGTCTCTGAGACTGTCCTCAGTTCTTGTCATTCTTTTTTCTTTATTCTGCTCTGCAGTAGTTATTTCCACTATTTTATCTTCCAGGTCACTTATCCGTTCTTCTCCCTTAGTTATTCTGCTTTTGATCCCATCTAGAGTTTTTTTAATTTCATGTATTTTATTGTTCATCATTGCTTGTTTCCTCTTTAGTTCTTCTAGGTACTTGTTAAATGTTTCTTGTATTTTCTCTATTCTGTTTCCAAGATTTTGGATCATCCTTACTATCATTATTCTGAATTCTTTTTCAGGTAGACTGCCTATTTCCTCTTCATTTGTTAGGTCTGGTGGGTTTTTATCTTGCTCCTTCATCTGCTGTGTTTTTCTGTCTTCTCATTTTGCTTATCTTACTGTGTTTGGGGTCTCCTTTTTGCAGATTGCACGTTCGTAGTTACCATTGTTTTTGGTGTCTGTGCCCATTGGCTAATGTTGGTTCAGTGGGTTGTGTAGGCTTCCTGGTGAAGGGGACTAGTGCCTGTGTTGTGGTGGATGAGGCTGGATCTTGTCTTTCTGGTGGGCAGGACCACGTCTGGTGTTGTGTTTTTGGGTGTCTGTGGCATTTTTATGATTTTAGGCAGCCTCTCTGCTAATGGGTGGGGTTGTGTTCCTGTCTTGCTAGTTGTGTGGTATAGGGTGTCCAGCACTGTAGCTTGCTGGTTGTTGAGTGAAGCTGGGTGTTGGTGTTGAGATGGAGATCTCTGGGAGATTTTTGCCATTTGATATTACGTGGAACTGGGAGGTCTCTTGTGGACCAGTGTCCTGAAGTTGGCTCTTCCACCTCAGAGGCACAGCACTGACTCCTGGCTGCAGCACCAAGAGCCTTTCATCCACACAGCTCTGAATAAAAGGGAGAAAAAGTAGAAAGAAAGAAAGAAAGAAAGAGGATAAAATAAAATAAATAATATAAAATAAAATAAAGTTATTAAAATAAAAAATAATTAATTAGAAATAAGGTTTTTTTAAAAGTAAAAAAACTAAACAAAACAAAAAATGGATGGACAATACCCTAGGACAAATGGTGAAAGCAAAGCTATACAGAAAAAAGCTCACACAGAAGCATGCAAATACACACTCACAAAACGAGGAAAAGGGGAAAAATAATAAATCTTGCTCTCAAAGTCCACCTCCTCAATTTGGATGATTCATTGTCTATTAAGGTATTCCACAGATGCAGGGTACATCAAGTTGGTTGTGGAGCTTTAATCCGCTGCTTCTGAGGCTGCTGGGAGAAATTTCCCTTTTTCTTCTTTGTTGGCACAGCTCCCATGACTCAGCTTTGGATTTGGCCCCGCCTCTGCGTGTAGGTCACCGGAGGGTGTCTGTTCTTCACTCAGACAGGACGGGTTTAAAGCAGCAGCTGATTCTGGGGCTGTGGCTCACTCAGGCCAGTTGGAGGGAGGGGCATGGGGTGCAGGGCGAGCCTGCTGCGGCAGAGGCTGGCAGGACGTTGCACCATCCTGAGGTGCGCCGTTCATTCTCCTGGGGAAGTTGTCCCTGGATCCGGGACCCTGGCAGTGGCGTGCTGCACAGGCTCCCTGGAAGGGAGGTGTGGAGCATGACTTGTGCTTGCACACAGGCTTCTTGGTGGTGGCAGCAGCAGCCTTAACCTCTCATGCCCGTCTCTGGGGTCTGCACTATTAGCTGCAGCTCACGCCCGTCTCTGGAGCTCCTTTAAGCAGCACTCTTAATCCTCTCTCCTCGCGCACCAGGAAACAGAGGGAAGAAAAAGTCTCTTGCCTCTTCGGCTCGTCCAGACTTTTCCCTGGACTCCCTCCCAGCTAGCCATGGTGCACTCACCCCTACAGGCTGTTTTCATGCCACCAGACCTCTCCCTGAACTCCCGACAGAACCCGAGCCTCAGCTCCCAGCCCCACCCACCCCGGCGGGTGAGCAAACAAGCCTCTCTGGCTGGTGAGTGCTGGCACCAATCCTCTGTGAGGGAATCTCTCCAGTTTGCCCTCCACACCCCTGTTGGTACGCTCTCCTCCGCTGCTCCGAAGCATCCCCCCTCCGCCACCCACAGTCTCTGCCCGTGAAGGGGCTTCCTAGTGTGTGGAAACCTTTCCTCCTTCACAGCTCCCTCCCACTGGTGCAGGTCCCATCCCTATTCCTTTGTCTCTGTTTATTCTTTTTTCTTTTGCCCTACCCAGGTATGTGGAGAGTTTCTTGCCTTTTGGGAGGTCTGAGGTCTTCTGCCAGCATTCAGTAAGTGTTCTGTAGGAGTTGTTCCACGTGTAGACGTATTTCTGATGTATCTGTGGGGAGGAAGGTGATCTCCACGTCTTATTCTTCCCCCACCTTCCCCGTCTCCTAATGTGTCATTTAAAGCTTGTGTTGCCTTATTTATTTTCAGTTTGGATGATCTGTCCATTGGTGAAAGTGGGGTGTTAACGTCCCCTACTATTATTTTGTTACTGTTGATTTTGCCTTTTATAGCTGTTAGCATTTGCCTTATGTATTGAGGTGCTCCTATGTTGGGTGCATATATATTTATAATTGCTATATCTTCTTCTTGGATTGATCCCTTGATGATTATGTAGTGTCCTTACTTATGTCTTGTAACATTCTTTATTTTAAAGTGTATTTTATCTGATATGAGTATTGCTACTCCGGCTTTCTTTTGATTTCCATTTGGATGGAATGTCTTTTTCCACCCCCTCACCTTCAGTCTGTATGTGTCCCTATGTCTGAAGTGGGTCTCTTGTAGACAGGATATACATGGGTCTTGTTTTTGTATCCATTCAGCCAGCCTATGTCTTTTGGTTGGAGCATTTAATCCATTTACATTTAAGGTAATTATCGATATGTATGTTCCTATTACCATTTTCTTAATTGTTTTGGGTCTATTTTTGTAGGTCTTTTCCTTCTCTTGTGTTTCCTGCCTAAAGAAGCTCCTTTAGCATTTGTTGTAAAGCTGGTTTGGTGATGCTAAATTGTCTTAGTTTTTTCTTGTCTGTAAGGGTTTTAATTTCTCCATCGAATCTGAATGAGATCCTTGCTGGGTAGAGTAATGTTGGTTGTAGGTTTTTCCCTTTCATCACTGTAAATATGTGTTGCCACTCTCTTCTGGCTTGCAGAGTTTCTGCTGAAAGATCAGTTGTTAACCTTATGGGGATTCCCTTGTATGTTATTTGTTGCTTTTCCCTTGCTCATTTTAATATTTTTTCTTTGTATTTAATGTTTGATAGTTTGATTAGCATGTGTCTTGGCATATTTTTCCTTGGATTTATCCTGTGTGGAACTCTGCATTTCCTGGACTTGATTGACTATTTCCTTTTCCATATTAGGGAAGTTTTCAACTGTAATGTCTTCAAATATTTTCTCAGTCCCTTTCTTTTCTGTTCTTCTTCTGGGACCCCTATAATTCAAATGTTGGTGCATTTAATGTTGTCCCAGAGGTCTCTGAGACTGTCCTCAATTCTTTTCTTTCTTTTTTCTTTATTCTGCTCTGCAGTAGTTATTTCTTCTATTTTATCTTCCAGGTCACTTCTCCATTTTTCTGCCTCAGTTATTCTGCTATTGCTTCCTTCTAGAGAATTGTAATTTCATTTATTTTGTTGTTCATCATTGTTTGTTTGCTCTTTAGTTCTTCTAGCTCCTTGTTAAACGTTTCTTATATTTTCTGCATTCTGTTTCCAAGACTGTGGATCATATTTACTGTCATTACTCTGAAATCTTTTTCAGGTAGACTGCCTATTTCCTCTTCATTTGTTAGGTCTGGTGGGTTTTTTTCTTGCTCCTTCATGTGCTGCATATTTCTCTGTCTTCTCATTTTGCTTAACTTACTGTGTTTGGGGTCTCCTTTTCACAGGCTGCAGGTTTGTAGTTCCCATTGTTTTTGGTTTCTGCCCCCAGTGGGTAAGTCTTTTTCAGTGGGTTGTGTAGGCTTCCTTGTGGAGGGGACTGGTGCCTGTGTTTTGGAGAATGAGGCTGGTTCTTGTCTTTCTTGTGGGCAAGACCGTGTCCAGTGGTGTGTTTTGGGGTATCTGTGAACTTATTATGAATTTAGGCAGCCTTTCTGCTAATGGATGTGTTTGTGTTCCTCTCTTGTGAGTTGTTTGGCATGGGGTGTCCAGCACTCTAGCTTGCTGGTTGTTGAGTGTAGCTGGTTTTAGTGTTGAGATGGAGATCTCTGGGAGAGTTTTCACCATTTGATATTTCATGTGGCCAGGAGGTCTCTGGTGGACCAATTTCCTGAACTCAGCTCTCCCCACATCAGAGGCTCAGGCCTGACACCCAGCCGGAGCACCAAGATCCTGTCAGCCACATGGCTTTTGGGAAGTCTGATGTCTTCTGCCAGCATTCAGTAGGTATTCTGTAGGAGTTGTTCCACCTGTAGTTGCATTTTTTATATATTTATGGGGAGGAAGGTGATCTCCACATCTTAGTCCTCTGCCATCTAGGGTCAAGTGAAAGAGGTCCTATACCATCAAAATCTATTTCCAGTGTCTAGCTGGGAGATCTGAGTGGCCTGGGCATGGGCACCAGCTCATCTCCAGTGCCCATTTGTTCATTTTTGTTCTTGTCCCTTGCCTGAGGAGAGAAATCCAGAAATATATTGCTAAGTCTGATGTCAAAGGGCATACTGCCTAGTTTTCTTCTAGGAGTTTTATGGTTTCAGGCCCTACATTTAAGTCTTGAATTCATTTAGTTTACTTTTATATATGGTGTGAGAAAAAGTTCAGTTTGTTTCTTTTGCATGGAGCTGTCCAGTTTTCCAAACACCATTTATTGAAGAACCTGTCTTTTCCCCATTGTATATTCCTGCCTCATTTGTTGTGGATTAATTGACCATATACATGTGGGTTAATTTCTGGGCTCTCTGTCCCATTGATCTATATGTCTGTTTTTATGCCAGTACCGTACTATTTTGATTACTGTAGATTTATAGTAAAGTCTGAAGTCAAGGAGCATTATTCCTCCAGCTCCATTCTTCTTTCTCAAGATTGTTTTGGCTGTTTGGGGTCTTCTGTTTTTCTATACAAATTTTAGAATTATTTTTTCTAGTTTTGTGAAAAATGTCATTGTTATTTTGCTAGGGATTGCACTGAATCTGTAGATTGCCTTGGGGAGTATGGTCATTTTAGCAATATTGATTCTTCCAACCTATGAGCACAGTATATCTTTTCATTTATGTCATCTTCAATTTCTTTCATCACTGTCTTATATTTTTCTGAGTACAGGTCTTTTGCCTCATTGGTTAGATTTATTCCTGGGTATTTTCTTCTTTTTGATGCAATTATAAATGGTATTGTTTTCTTCATTTTTCTTTCTGATAGTTTGTTGTTATTCTAGAGAAACACAACAGATTTCTGCGTGTTAATTTTGTGTCCTGCAACTTTACTAAATTAATTTATTAGTCTAATAGTTTTTTGGGGAGTGTTTGGGGTTTCCTACATATAGCATTGTTGTCATCTGCAAACAATGACAGTATTACTTTTTCCTTTCCAATTTGGTATTCCTTTTATTTATTTTTCTTTTTTTCTTCCTTCCTTTCTTCCTTCCTTCCTTCCTTCCTTCCATCCTTTCTTTCTTTCTTTCTTTCACTAGGACTTCCTATACTATGTTGAAAAAAGTGGTGAGAGTGGGAATCCTTGAAATGTCCTGGTCTTAGAAGAAATGCTTTCAGCTTTTCACCACTGTCAGATGTTGGCTGTAGGTTTATTGTGTTGAGGTATGTTCCCTCTATACCCGCTTTGTGGATAGTTTTTATATAAATGGATGTTGAATTATGTCAGTAGTTTTTTCTGCATCTATTGAGATTATCATATTATTTTTGTGCTTAATTTTGTTGATGTGGTATATCACATTGATTGATTTGTGGATATTGAGCAATCCTTACATCCCTGGGTAAATTTCACTTAATCATGGTGTATGATCTTTTTAATGTATTGTTGAATTCAGATTGCTAATATTTTGTTGAAAAATTTTACATCTATGTTCATCAATGATATTGGCTGGTAATTTTCTTTTGTGTGGTGTCTTTATCTGGTTTTGGTATCAGGGTAATGCTGTCCTCATAGAATGAGTTTGAAAGAGTTCCTTCCTCTTTAATTTTTTGGAATAATTTGAAAAGGATAGGTGTTAACTCTTTTTTAAATGTTTGGTAGAAATCACCTGTGAAGCCATCTGGTCTTGGCCTTTTGTTTGTTGGGAGGTTTTTAAAATTGCTGATTCAATTAATTACTGATAATCTATCTGTTCATATTCTCCATATCTTACCAATTCAGCCTTAGGAAATTATACATTTTGATGAATTTTTCCATTTCTTCTAGGTTGTCCATTTTATTGATGTATAATTTTTAGTAGGAACCTCTTGTGATCCTTTGTATTTCTGTGGTGTCAGTTGTAACTTCTCTTCCCTTTCTGATTTTATTTATTTAGACCCTTTCTCTTTTTTTCTTGATGCGTCTGACTAAAGATTTATCAATTTCTTTCTTTCAGAAGAACCAGCTCTTAGTTTCGTTGATCTTTTCTATTTTTTTTAGTTTTTTTTTATTTAGTTTTGCTCTGATATTTGTCATTTCTTTCCTTCTTCTAACTTTGGGGGTTTTGTACTTCTTTTTCTAGTTCCTTTGTGTGTAAGGTTAGATTGTTTATTTGAGATTTCTCTTGTTTCTAAGAGGTACTATAAGCTTCCCTCTTAGAACTGCTTTTGTTGCATCCCATAGATTTTTGGATCATTGTGTTTCCATTTTCATTTTTCTCCAGATAATTTTTGATTTCCTATTTGATTTCTTTAGTGACACAGTGGTTGTTTAGCAGCATACTGTTTAGTCTCCATGTGTTTGTGTTTTTGCAGTTTTTTTCTTGTAGTTAATTTCTAGTCTCATACCATAGTAGTCAGAAAAGATGCTTGATTTGATTTTGATCTTTTTAAATTTACTGAGACTTGTTTTGTGGCCTAGCATATGATCTGTCCTGGAGAATGTTTCATGTGCACTTGAAAAGAATGTGTATTCTGCTGCTTTTGGATGGAATGTCCTACATATATCTATTAAGTCCATCTGTTCTATGTATTATTTAAGGCCCATGTTTCCATATGGATTTCCTGTGTGGATGATCTGTCTATTGATGTAAGTGAGGTGTTAAAGTCCCCTACTATTATTGTGTTACTGTCAATTTCTCCCATTATATCTGTTAATATTTGATCTATTTAGGTGTTCCTATTTTGGGTGCATATATATTTACAAATTTTATATCTTCTTGTTGGATTGGTCTCTCTGTAATTACCTTCTCTGTCTCTTGTGACAGTCTTTGTTGTAAAGTCTATTTTATCTGATATAAAGATTGATACCCCACCTTCCCTTTTGTTTCCATTTTCATGAAACACCTTTTTTCCATCCCTTCACTTTCAGTGTGTGTGTCTTTAGATGTGAAGTGAGTGTCTTGTAGGTAGCATATATATGGGTCTTGTTTTGTACCCATCTGGCCACTTTTGATTGGAGCATTGAGTCCATTCACACTTAAAGTAAATCCTGATAGGAATGTACTTATTGTCATTTTCTTAATTGTTTCTTGTTTTTATAGTATTTTTTTGTTCTTTTCTTCTCTTCCCTTGTGATTTGATGACTATTAGTTTTATGTTTGAATTCCTTTCTCTATTTTTTGTATCTCTTACAGAGTTTTGGCTTGTGGTTACCATGAGGTTCATGTATAACAGCATATATACAATCATATATATATATATATATATATGATTATTTTAGGTTGATGACATTTTAAGTTCAAATGCATCCTATAACCCTGCATTTTAATCCCCCGTAACACGTTTAATGTTTTGACATCATGTAATTTTCTTTTATCACTTTAACTACTTATGGTAGATATGACTGATTTTACTATTTTTGTCTCTTAACTCTCTTACTAGCTTTATAAGTAGATAATTTACTACCTTTACTGTATGTTTGCCTTTACCAGTGAGATTTTTCCTTTCATAATTTTCATATTTCTAGTTGTGGGGGTCTTTTCTTTTCTGCTTAGAGAAGTCCCTTTAACATTTCTTGTAAAGCTGATTCAATGGGTCTCAACTTTTTTAGCTTTAGCTTGTCTGTAAAACTGTTGATCTTTCCTTCAAATCTGAGTGATAGCCTTGCCAGGTAGAGTATTCTCTGTTGTAGGTTTTTTCCTTTCATCACTTTAAATATATCATGCCACTCCCTTCTGGGCTGCAAATTTTCTGCTGAAAGTCAGCTGATAGTCTTACAGGAGTTCTCTTGAATATAACTCATTGCCTTTCTCTTGCTGCTATTAAGATTCTCTCTTTACTTTTAATTTTTGACACTTTTTTAGACATCTTTATTGGAGTATAATTGCTTTACAATGTTGTGCTAGTTTCTGCTGTATAAAAAAGTGAATCAGCTATATGTATACATATATCCCCATATCCCCTCTCTCTTGTGTCTCACTCCCTCCCACCCTCCCTATCCAACCCCTCTAGGTGGTCACAAAGCACCAAGCTGATCTCCCTGTGCTATGTGGCTGCTTCCCACTAGCTATCGATTTTACATTTGGTAGTGTATATATGTCATTTCCACTCTCTCACTTCATCCCAACTTACCATTCCCCCTCGCCGTGTCCTCAAGTCCATTCTTTACATCTGAATCTTTATTCCTGTCCTGCCCCTAGGTTCTTCAAAACCATTTTCTTTTTTTAGATTCCGTATATATGTGTTAGCATACGGTATTTGTTTTTCTCTTTCTGACTTACTTCATTCTGTGTGACAAACTCTAGGTCCATCCACCTCACTACAAATAACTCAGTTTCATTTCTTTTTATGTCTGAGTAGTATTCCATTGTATATATGTGCCACATCTTCTTTATCCATTCATCTGTTGATGGACACTTAGGTTGCTTCCATGTCCTGGCTATTGTAAATAGAGCTGCAATGAACATTGTGGTACATGACTCTTTTTGAATTATGGTTTTCTCAGGGTATATGTCCAGTAGTGGGATTTTTTTATTGCCAGTTTTAAAATAAAGTGTCTTGGTGTGGACCTCTTTGGCTTCATCTTGTTTGGGACTCTCTGTGCATCCTGGACCTGGATGCCTGTTTCCTTTTCCAGGATAGGGAACTTTTTAGCTCTTATTTTTTCAAATAAGTAAGTTCTCTGTCTCTTTCTCTCTCTTTTCTCATTCTGGGACCCCTATAATGCAAATGTTAGCATGCTTGGTGTTATCCCAGAGGTCTCTTAAACTGTCCTTATTTTTTAAAATTGGTTTTTCTGTTCAGCTTGGGTGATTTCCACTACTCTTTCTTCCAGCTCACTGATAGGTTCATCTGTACCACCTATCTACTGCTGATTACTTCTAGTGTATTTTTAACTTCAGTTGTATTCTTCAGCTCTGTTTGTTTTTACTTCATATTTTCCAACTTTTTGTTAAACTTATTGTGTTCACCCATTCTTTTCCCAAGTTCACGTAGCCTCTTTATGATCATAACCTTGTACTCTTTATTGGGTAGATTGCTTATTTCATTTTGTTTAGTGTTTTTTTTTTTTTTGAGGTTTGGTTTTACTCCTTAGTTTGGAACATATTCCTTTGTCTCCTCATTTTGCCTAATTCTCTGTTTATTTCTATGTATTAGGTAGGTTAGTTACATTTCCTGATCTTGGAGAAATGGCCTTATGTAGGAGACATCCTATGGGGCCTAGCTGTGCATTCCCCTCTGGTCACCAGAGCTATGTGCTCTAGGGGTTTCCCCCTATGTGGGTTGGGTGGGAAGCTCTGTTGTGGTGGGCCTGACTACTGTATGTGCACTGGTAGGCAGGACTGAACCCTGACCTGGTTGGCTGCCAGGCCCTGCCTTAAATGGGGCTGCCAACCCACGAATGGGCAGGGTTGGGTCCCGGCATGGCTTGCTCTGTGGCCCAGAGGGTTCTGGTGCTGGTACTGGATTGCTGGTGGGCAGGGCTGGGGACACAGTGTGACTGGCTGTGGGGCCTGTGTTTCCCAGGGTTTGTGCCAACTTGCTGGTGGGTGAATAAGTCCCTGGTGCTCTTAGGTTAGAGAGAGGACTCCAAAATGATGCTTGCCAGCACCAGTGTCCTCATGGTAGAATGAATTCCCAAAAGTTGGTACTGCCAGCATCTATGATTTCAGAGGGAGTCCCAGTTGCCACCTGCCTCTCTAGGAGGCTCTCCAAGATCAACAAATGCTTCTGACCTTGGTTACTTTCAAATGACTTCCTCTGTGCTGGAACTTAGAGCACATGAAAATTTTCATGTGCCTTTTAATAAAGTCTGTTTCCTATAGCTCTCCAGCTCTCCTATATGCAAGCCCCACTGGCCTTCAAAGCCAGAAGTTTTGGGGTCTTGTCTTCCCAGTGCAAGACCCCTGAGGCCGGGGAGACTAATATGGGGCTCAGACTCCTCACTCCTTAAGGAGAACTTTTGCAATTGCCATTATCCTCCCATTTGTGGGTTGCCTACCTGGGGGTGTGGGTCTTGATTATACTGTGTCTCTTTCCCTCGTACCATTCTCATTGTGATTCCCTCTTTATATGTTTAGCTGTAGAAAATATTTTCTGCTAGTCTTCAGTTATTAATGATAGTTGCTCTGTAAATAGTTGTAATTTTGGTGTGTCCTTAGAAGGAGGTGAGTTCAGGATCTTCCTACTCTGCCATCTTGGCCATACCACTAGCTGACTTTTATAGAGTCTCTCTCTCACTTTCTCTCTCTCTCTCTCTCTCTCTCTCTCTCTCTCCCCCCACCCCACCCCCCCATTGCTGGCTTGGAAGAAGCAACCTGCCGTGATTCCTAAAGCCACAAGGAAAAGAATTCTGCCAACAACTGGACTAAGCTTGGAAGTGGCCCCTTCTCTAGTTAAACCTCTAGATTAGAGCCCAGCCTTAGCTAAGATTTTAACTTCAGCCTTACAGAGAACCCAGCTTAACTTTGCCTGGATTCTTGACACATAGAAACTGTGAGATAATAAATGTATGTTGTTTTAGGTCATTAAGTTGTGGTAGGATAGTAAACTAATATACCTTCCTCACAGCACTTCAGCCCCTTAACATGTACTCAGCCTTCTCATTCTTTTATATGCCACCCCCTCTACTTAGAATTTCCCTCCAGTTTCTTCACTATACTTTTGCCTGGCTAAATCCTTCGGGTTTTAGTTTGTCATTTCCTTTGGAAAGAATTCTTTAACCTGCATTTTTGAGACTTTCCTTCCTTGAAAAATTTGAGATGGAAAAGTTGACATACTGGTTTTAAGCCATCCTCATAAGATGTGAACAATTTCCAAATAAGGTATTTTTTCTTGAAAGAATAATGAAATTAATCACTAAACATTAAGTATATACTTAAAGGCTATTTTGTTTAGTATTATGAATACTAATACCTCAAACAAGTCTACAGTTTAGAATTATAATATATTTGGATCTCTGTTACTTAAAAATTTTACAGACTTTATAGTTTGAAATTGATATATTATTCTTCCTAAGGTTATCTAGTGAGTACACTATTTAAAAATTTTTATTAACCACCAATATACTTCTCTATTTAACTATTTGAAAGTTCTTAAGTTTTATAGAGGTAAAACTAACAGTTGTTACAACCAGCATTAGTTTTTGTTATATTTTACTTTTGCCATATTAGATATATATTTATTCTTCAACTGATTGATAGAAGTAAAACATATAGAATATATGACAATACTTTCTCTTCAAATTCCATCTAAAAATGCTTATCTATGTTTAAGAGTGAATGTTAGGGCTTCCCTGGTGGCGCAGAGGTTGAGAGTCCGCCTGCCGATGCAGGGGACACGGGTTCGTGCCCCGGTCCGGGAAGATCCCACATGCCGCGGAGCGGCTGGGCCCGTGAGCCATGGCCACTGAGCCTGCGTGTCCGGAGCCTGTGCTCCACAATGGGAGAGGCCACAACAGTGAGAGGCCCGCGTACTGCAAAAAAAAAAAAAAAGTGAATGTTAATTGTGAAAATGACTATACTACCCAAAGCAATCTACAGATTCAATTCAATCCCTATCAAACTACCAATGACATTTTTCACAGAACTAGAAAAAGAATTTATTTTATTTTTTAAACATCTTTATTGGAGTATAATTGCTTTACAAAAACTGAACTGGAGGAATCAGGCTCCCTGACTTCAGATTGTACTACAAACTACAGTAATCAAGACAGTATGGTACTGGCACACAAAGAGAAATATAGATCAATGGAATAGGATAGAAAGCCCAGAGGTAAACCCATGCACATATGGTCACCCATCTTTGATAAAGAAGGCAAAAATATACAATGGAGAAAGGACAGCCTCTTCAATAAGTGGTGCTGGGCAAATTGGACAGCTACATGTAAAAGAATGAAATTAGAACACTTCCTAACACCATACACAAAAATAAACTCAAAATGGATTAAAGGCCTAAATGTAAGGCCAGATACTATAAAACTTTTAGAGGAAAACATATGCAGAACACTCTAAGAAGTAAATCACAACAAGATACTTTTTGACCCACCTCCTAGAGAAATGGAAATAAAAACAAAAATTTAAAAATGGGACCTAATGAAACTTAGAAGCTTTTGCACAGCAAAGGAAACTGTAAACAAGATGAAAAGACAGCCCTCAGAATAGGAGAAAATATTTACAGATGAAGCAACTGACAAAGGATTAATCTCCAAAATTTACAAACAGCTCATGAAGCTCAATAGCAAAAAACAAACAACCCAATCCAAAAATGGGCAGAAGGCCTAAACAGACATTTTTCCAAAGAAGACATACTGATTGCCAACAAACACATGAAAGGATGCTTAACATCACTAATCATTAGAGAAATGGAAATGAAAACTACAATGAGGTATCACCTCACACCAGTCAGAATAACCATCATCAAAAAATCTACAAACAATAAATGCTCCAGAGGGTGTGGGGAAAAGGGAACCCTCTTCCACTCTTGGTGGGAATGTGTATTGATACAGCCACTATGGAACACAGTATGGAGGTTCCTTAAAAATCTAAAAATAGAACTACTATATGACCCAGCAATCCCACTACTGGGCATATACCCTGGGAAAACCATAATTCAAAAAGAGTCATGTACCACAATGTTCATTGCAGCACTATTTACAATAGCCAGGACATGGAAGCAACCTAAGTGTCCATTGACAGATGAATGGATAAAGAAGATGTGGCACATATATACAATGGAATATTACTCAGCCATAAAAAGAAATGAAACTGAGTTATTTGTAGTGAGTTGGATAGGCCTAGAGTCTGTCTGTCATACAGAGTGAAGTAAGTCAGAAAGAGAATAACAAATACCGTATGCTAACACATATATATGGAATATAAAAAGAAAAAATGGTTCTGAAGAACCTAGGGGCAGGACAGGAATAAAGACACAGACGTAGAGAATGGAATTGAGGACACGGGGAGGGGGACGGTTAAGCTGAGCTGAAGTGAGAGAGTTGCATCGACATTTATACACTACCAAATGATAAATAGATAGTTGGTGGGAAGCAGCCACCTAGCACAGGGAGATCAGCTTATGCTTTGTGACCACCTAGAGGGGTGGGATGGGGAGCGTGGGAGTGCAACAGAAGAGGGAGGGGATATGGGGATATATGTATACGTATAGCTGATTCACTTGGTTTTACAGCAGCAACTAACACAACAATGTAAAGCAATTATACTCCAATAAATATGTTTTTAAAAAGTGAATATTAAGATGTTAACAATAAGTCTTACTGACTTCCCTTGTTTATATTGCTATCATTATTATGGTAATGAATATGACAGGTTATCACATGATTATTGATTACACACAAGCTTAAGAATGCCAGAAATTAAGTTTTTGGTAGATTGTATTACATACTCAACATTATTTATTCCTTCCCCACCCTGTAGGCCGAGTATACCTTACTGCCCCATCGTTTAGGGAATTGGCCAGCCATGTGACTTACTTCAGTCAATAGAATGTAAGTAAATGTGGTGTACAGACTCTAGAATTGTCTCCGTGATCCTTACCTGGTGTTCGTGCCCTTTTGCAATCCCTACCCCTTGAGTTTGGGTGGGACTTGTAATATGCCTCTAACTGATGGAATATGGCAAAGGTGATGAAATGTCACTTCCATGATTATATTACATGATATAAGATCTAGTCTTGCTAGCAGATTTACTTTAGAGACTCTTCTTTCTAGCTTCATGAAGTCATCAGCCCTGTTGTCACATTGCAAGGAACTGTGGAGAGGCCTCTAGGAACTGCAAACAGCATCTAGAACTGTTGGCGGCCTCTAGGAGCTGAGGGCAACCTTTAGGAGATGAGGGTAGCCTTCAGCTTACAGCCAGCAAGTAGCTGGTGAACCTTTAAGCAGTGGATCCAGTTAAGCAATGTCCAGACTCCTGACCCACAGGAAATGTGAGACAATAAATGTGTTGTTGTAAGCCACTAACTTTTTTGTAATTTGTCATTTAGCAATAGCTAACTAATATAGTGGATATGGTATACCTCACATCAGAAAAGAAGGTTTAAATACCCTTTCATGGTTTGGCTCTGTCTCCCTCAAGCTTTAGCTTTCCAACAAGAGAAGAGTGGGCCAAAGGGAGTGGCAGTACCTTTAGCTTGGGTCACTGAATGAAAAGATTCATGAGGCCCAGCCAAACAGCAAAGCTGTAATTAACCATTAGCCCTCATGTAAGAATCACTGGGAATGTTTGTTGTAAGCCATCGAAATTTTGGAATTGTTTGTTGCCACAACATAAACTAATTAATTAAAAGTTGAAGAATATATTGGCTATTCAGTCTGCAAATATCAAAGCCAAAGCTTAGGAGTGATGTCATCAAGATGGTGAAGTAGAATACCAAGCCTCTGTCTTCCCACAAAGATCAACAATTACATAGCTAGCCACAAACAGAAACAGCTCTGGGAGACCACAAGAGTCCACTGAAGAGACTTCAGCAACACAGTGGAACAAAAAACCTAAGAATAACCACACAAAAAGAGAAGGAACAACAGCTTCATTTTGCCTGCATCATCCCATCCCCCAAGCTGACATTACTCAGTGCCAAGAAGTAACTCTCCAGCTAGAAAGAGTTCCATTGCTAGGAAAGGGAGAATGCAGTGAGTGACAAGCTTCCCCACCCTTTCAAGGCACCACATGGAGGACCCATTTCAGTTTTTTCTCACCGAGACTGGCAAAGCTGAGACATATAGAGGTGGCAAGGAACAAGAAAGAGAGCAGGGCTACCAGTATTAGCTATGCAGCAGGAGAGTCCATGGTTCCCAGTGGCCTGCTCTATAGAGGACCCAGCAGCCTTTGCCACTAAAGAAACCAATGGCCAGCACAGCCTGTGTGGACCTCCTGCAGATTTCACCATTTTTTGCTCCACAGGTATTCGCATTCACAGATGCCAGCTACCCAAGACCCTCCCAGCTCCCTCTACCCGCTCCTGCTGGAGGCTGAGATCTGTACCAGCAGCCAGCCCAGGCCTCTGTAGCCATGTGAATGCAAGACACTAGTCTAGATGCCTGTGGCTGACCCTAACTGCTATATGAGTGCTTGGGGATAGTCCCTCGAGCAGTGCACTAGCACGCCGACACCCTGCCTCTCATCACTGCTACGTCTGTGCCCATGGCAAGATCCTGCAGTCAAGGTCCTCACAGCTGCTTATGGGTCTAGATTTGGCCTTATATCCAGTCACTGGCCTTATATCCAGGTGAGCCACCAATGGGCTCACCTGCATCTAGCCTCCCCCATCCCCTAGCTATGCATCTGCATACCCCTGGCCTGACCCTCATCACCCACATCCACTGTTGGGCACAAACCCATGTGGAGACACTGCAGCCACTATAGTGCATGCCAACAAACAAGGCCCCTGAAACTGCTGTGGACCTGGCTCTTGTCCTGTCTCCTGTCTTTAGCCTGAACAACTGGTCTCACCCGCTACTAGCCCCTCCAGGTTTGCACCTGCATAACTCTAGCTGATTTCCTTCCCTGGCCTCAACTGCTGTATGTGCACTCATGGGAAGACCCTACAGCAACAGGAATGCATGCCAATACCCAGGTCCTCCACAGCTGCCAGTGTGAACCAACAGTTGGCCCAGTCCCTTACTGTTGGCCCTGGCCCCCACCACTGTGTGTATGTCTGCAAGAAGCCCCTCCCACTATACAGGCACCTGCAGCTGGCCCCCATAGCCAAGCATGTGCATGCCACCAGCTCCAGCTACCACCACTGCCTGCCCTGGTCTCTAGCTGCTAGGCCTGGAGGTACAGCTGAGGACCCCAACAACCCCTGTAGCCACTGCAAGCCCCCACAGTGCTCACCACACATTTATTGATGCTGTGGATCCCAGCAGCCTGAGCTGACAAGACATCATGACTCCACTCAGACCTGGAGCCACCACATGCCCCTGAACTTGTGCCCTTCACCACCAAATCCAGGGTCACATCATGCTCCATCATGCTTCAATTGCAAGTGAAGGCCTTTCCTTACCAAAGTCAGTCCATAAAGTCTGGAAAGGGTGACTGAATCTTCAAATGTGCAGGAACCTATGCAAGACTACAGGGATCACAAAGAATCAGGAAAATATGACACCACCAAAGGAACATAGTAAACTTCTAGTAACTGACCTTAAAGAAATGGAGTTATGTGAATTGTCTGAAAAAGAATTCAAAGTAATTTTTCTAAAGATGCTGAGAGAGCTATAAGAGAACACAGATAAACAATTTAACAAAGTCAGGAAAAAATACAAAAACAAAATTAAGTCCAACAAAGAGATAGAAAACATAAAGAAGAACCAAACAAAAATTGTGGAGCTGAGGATACAGTGACTGAAATGAACTCAATAGAGAGCTTCATCATCAGATGGGACCAAACAGATCAATGAGCTCAAAGACAGATCATTTGAAATTATTGAGTCAGAGGAACAAAAAGAAAAAAAGAATGAAAAAGTCTATAGGACTTATGGGACATCATTACAATAAACAATCTATGGTGTCATTGGAATCCCAGAAAGAGAAGAGAAGGAGAAAGTTTAAATAAATAATAGCTGAGAACTTCCCAAACCTGGGGAGAGATTTGGATATCCAAATTCATGAAGCTAGGAGGCCACCTGATAATATCAATCCAAAAAAATCTTTTCTAAGAAACATTATAATAAAACTGTCTAAAAGCTAATACAGAAGAGATTTTTAAAGCAGAAAGAGAAAAAAATCTCTTATACAAGGGAACCCAGCAGAACCTTGAAGACCAGGAGAGAATGAGATGATATATTTAAAGTGCTGAAAGAAAAAGCTGCCAACCAAGATGACTTTACCTAGCAACGTTGTCCTTCAGAAATGAAGATGAGATAAAGACTTTCTCGAAAAAACAAAAGATGAGGGAGTTCATCACCACCAAATTTGCCTTACAGGAAATGCTAAAAGGAGTTCTTCAAGCTGAAATGAAAGGATGCTAATGAGTAATATGAAAACATAAGAAAATGTGTAACAAACTGGTAATGTTAAGTATATAGTCTGATTTAGAAATCTCTAATACTGTAATAGGGTGGTATGTTGACCACATAACTCTAGTATAAAAGTTAAAGGACAAAAGTATTAAAAATAGGGAGGAGATAGGGGGATGGGGATATATGTATATGTATAGCTGACTCACTTTGTTATAAAGCAGAAACGAACACACCATTGTAAAGCAATTATACTCCAATAAAGATGTTTAAAATATAGCTACAATAATTTGTTAATGGCTACACAATATAAATACATGTAAATTGTGACATCAAAAACATAAAATGGAGGGAGCAAAAGGGTAGAGTTTTTGTATGCAACCAATATTGAGTTGTTATTAGCTTAAGTAGACTGTTATATCAATAAAATGTTTCCAGTAAGCCTCAGGGTAACCACACACAAAAAATCCTATAATACATGAACACAAAATAAAGAAAAGAGAATCAAAGTACATTACTGTGGAAAAATCATCAATTGAAAAGGAAGACAGTAAGAGAAGTAAAAAGGAGCAAAGGAACTTCAAAACAGCCAGAGAACAATTAATAAGCTTTTAATAGTAAGTCCTTACCTATCAAAAATTACTTTGAGTGTAAATAGATTAAATTCTCCAATCAAAAGGCATAAAGTTACTTGATGATTAAATAAAAACAAGACCCAGCTATATGTTGCCTATAAGAGACTCACTTCAGCTTCAAGGACACACATAGGCTCAAAGTGAAGGGGTGAAAAAGATATTCCACGGATGTGGAAACCAAAAGAGAGCAGGGGTACTAATATCAGACAAAACTAACTTTATTTTTTTTTATTGAATGAAAGATTTTTAAAATTCTAAAGTGCTTTACAATTTTTATGTTTCACACACATGATTTCATTATAATCCCATAATAACCTTTTTTTTTGCCTCTACCCCTATATTGCCCCTCTCTCCTTCTCTCCCCACACTGGTAATCACTGTTTATTCCCTATATCTGTGAGTCTGCTTCTTTTTAGTTTTATTCACTAGTTTGTTGTATTTTTTAGATTCCACATATAAGTGATATCATACAGTATTTTTCTTCTCTGTCTTACTTATCTGACTTAGCATAATACCCCCCCAAGTCCATCATGTTGGTGCAAATGGAAAAATTTCATTCTTTAGAGAAAACAGATTTTAAGTCAAAAATTGTAATGAGAAAAAGTGCTCAATTCATCAAGAAGATAACAATTGTAAATATATAGGAACCCAACATCAGAGCACCTAAACATATTAAGCAAACACTAACAGATCTGAAGGGAGTAATAGACAACAGTATGATAACAATAGGGACTTCAATAAACCAGTTTTGACCATGGATAGATCACCCAGATAGACAATCAATCTGAAAACATTAGACTTGAACTATACTTTAGACCAAATGAACCTAACAGACATATACCAAACATTCCATTCACAATGAGCATAACACACATCCTTCTCAAGTGCACATGCAACGTTCTCCAGGATAGATCATATGTGGTCACAAAACAAGTCTTAGCAAATTTTAAAAGACTGAAAAAGTATCAAGTATCTTTTCTGACCACATGATATGAAACTAGAAATCAATGAATAAGGAAAACTGGAAAATTCACAAATATGTGGAAATTAAACAACACATGCCTGACCAATCAATGGGTCAAAGATGATCAAAAGGGAAATCAAAAATATCTTGAAATAAATGAAAATGGAAACACAACATACCAAAACATATAGGATGAAGCAAGAGAAGTCCTGAAAGGGAAGTTGATAGTTATAATGCCTACATTAAAAAAAAGAAAGATCAAGGAGCTTCAAGAAGGTGGAAGAGTAAGACACGGAGATCACCTTCCTCTTGACAAATACATCAGAAATACATCTAGATGTGGAACAGCTCCTATAGAATACCTACTGAACGCTGGCAGAAGACCTCAGACCTCCCAAAAGGCAAGAAACTCCCCATGTACCTGGGTAGGGCAAAAGAAAAAAGAAAAAACAAAGACAAAAAATAGGGACGGGACCTGAACTACTAGGAGGGAGCTGTGAAGGAGGAAAGGTTTCCACACACTAGCCTTCCACACGAAGCCCCTTCACAGGCAGGGACTGCGGGTGGCAGAGCGGGGGAGGTTCAGAGCCACAGAGGAGAGTGCAGCAACAGGGGTGCGGAGGGTAAAGCGGAAAGATTCCTGCAGAGAGGAGCGGTGCCGGCCAGCACTCACCAGCCTGAGAGGCTTGTCTGCTCACCCATCGGGGTGGATGGGGGCTGGGAGCTGAGGCTCGGGCTTCGGTCAGATCCCAGGGCGAGGACTAGGGTTGGATGCATGAACACAGCCTGAAGGGACTAGTGCGCCACAGCTAGCTGGGAGGGAGTCCAGGAAAAAGTCTGGATCTGCCGAAGAGGCAAGAGACCTTTTCTTCCCTCTTTGTTTCCTGGTGCATGAGGAGGGGGGATTAAGAGTGCCGCTTAAAGGAACTCCAGAGACTGGCGCAAGCTGCGGCTATCAGGGCGGACACCAGAGACGGGCATGGGACACTAAAGCTGCTGCTGCCGCCACCAACAAGCCTGTGTGCAAGCACAGGTCACTATCCACACCTCCCCTTCTGGGAGCCTGTGCAGCCCACCACGGCCAGGGTCACGTGATTCAGGGACAACTTCCCCGGGAGAGCACACGGCACACCTCAGCCTGGTGCAGAGTCACGCTGGCCTCTGCCGCCGCAGGCTCGCCCTGCGTCCATACCCCTCCCACCCCTGGCCTGAGTGAGCAAGAGCCCCCGAATCAGCTGCTCCTTTAACCCCGTCCTGTCTGAGCAAAGAACAGACGCCCTCCGGCGACCTACACGCAGAGGCAGGTCCAAATCCAAAGCTGAACACCTGGAGCAGTGTGAACAACAAAGAGAAAGGGAAACTTCTCCAAGCAGCCTCAGGAGCAGCAGATTAAATCTCCACCATCAACTTGATGTACTCTGCATGTGTGGAATACCTGAATAGACAATGAATCATCTCTAATAAAGGAGGGGGACATTGGGAGCAAAGATTTTTTTTTTCCTTTTTCCGGGGGGATGAAGTACTCCTGGTTCTCCAACCAGGCATCAGGGCAGTGCCTCTGAGGTGGGAGAGCCAACTTCAGGAAACTGGTCCACAAGAGACCTCCCAACTCCACGTAATATCAAACGGTGAAAATCACAAAGAGATCTCCATCTCAACGCCAAGACCCAGCTTCACTCAACGAAGAGCAAGCTAAAGTGCTGGACACCCTATGCCAAGCAACTAGCAAGACAGGAACACACTCCCACCCATTAGCAGAGAGGCTGTCTAAAATCATAATAAGGCCACAGACAACACAAAACACACCACCAGACGCGGGCCTGCCCAACAGAAGGACAAGATCCAGGCTAACCCACCAGAACACAGGCAGTAGGCCCCTCCACCAGGAACCCTACAGAACCCACTGAACCAACCATAGCCACAGGGGACAGACAGCAAAAACAACGGGAACTACAAACCGGCAGCCTGCAAAAAGGAGACCCCAAACACAGTAAGTTAAGCAAAATGAGAAGACAGAAAAACACACAGCAGATGAAGGAGCAAGGTAAAAACCCATCAGACCTAACAAATGAAGAGGAAATAGGCAGTCTACCTGAAAAAGAATTCAGAATAATGATAGTAAAGATGATCCAAAATCTAGGAAATAGCATAGAGAAAATACAAGAAACATTTAACAAGGAACTAGAAGAACTAAAGAGCAAACAAACGAAGATGAACAACAGAGCAAATGAAATTAAAAATTCTCTAGAAGGGATCAAGAGCAGAATAACTAAGGCAGAAGAATGGATAAGTGACCTGGAAGATAAAATAGTGGAAATAACTACTGCAGAGCAGAAAAAAGAATGAAAAGAACTGAGGACAGTCTCAGAGACCTCTAGGACAACATTAAATGCACCAACGTTCGAATTATATGGGTCCCAGAGGAAGAAGAGAAAAAGAAAGGGACTAAGAAAATATTTGAAGAGGTTATAGTTGAAAACTTCCCTAATATGGGAACGGAAATAGTCAATCAAGTCCAGGAAACACAGAGAGTCCCATACAGGATAAATCCAAGGAGAAACACACCAAGACACGTATTAATCAAACTATGAAAAATTAAATACAAAGAAAAAATATTAAAAGCAGCAAGGGAAAAACAACAAAAAACACACAAGAGAATCCCCATAAGGTTAACAGCTGGTCTTTCAGCAGAAACTCTGCAAGCCAGAAGACGGGGGGGGGGGGGGGGGGGGGGGCAGGACATATTTAAAGTGATGAAGGAGAAAAACCTACAACCAAGATAACTCTACCCAGCAAGGATTTCATTCAGATTTGATGGAGAAATTAAAACCTTTACAGACAAGCAAAAGCTAAGAGAATTCAGCACCACCAAACCAGCTTTACAACAAATGCTAAAGGAACTTCTCTAGGCAGGAAACACAAGAGAAAGAAAAGACCTATTATAACAAATCCAAAACAATTAAGAAAATGGTAATAGGAACATACATATCGATAATTACCTTAAATGTAAATGCATTAAATGTTCCAACTAAGAGACATAGACTGTCTGAATGGATACAAAAACAAGACTCGTATATATGCTGTCTACAAGACACCCACTTCAGACCTAGGGACACATACAGACTGAAAGTGAGGCAATGGACAAAGATATTCTATGCAAATGGAATTCAAAAGAAAGCTGGCATAGGAATTCTAATATCAGACAAAATACAATTTAAATTAAAGACTATTACAAGAGACAAAGAAGGACACTACATAATGATCAAGGGATATGTAAATGAAGAAGATATAACAATTGTAAATATTTATGCAGCCAAGATAGTAGCACTTCAATACATAGAGCAAATACTAACAGGCATAAAAGGGGAAATCGACAGTAACACAAACATAGTAGGGGACTTTAACACCCCACTTTCACCAATGGACAGATCATCCAAAATGAAAATAAATAAGGAAACACAAGCTTTAAATGATACATTAAACAAGATGGACTTAATTGATATTTATAGGACATTCCATCCAAAACCAACAGAATACACATTCTTCTCAAGTACTCATGGAACATTCTCCAGGATAGATCATATCTTGGGTCAGAAATCAAGCCTTGGTAAATTTAGGAAATCTGAAATTGTATCAGGTATCTTTTTGGACCACAATGCTATGAGACAAGATATCAATTACAGGAAAAATTCTGTAAAAAATGCAAGCACATGGAGGCTAAACAATACACTACTTAATAACGAAGAGATCACTGAAGAAATCAAAGAGAAAATCAAAAAGTACCTACAGAAAAAAGACAATGAAAACACGATGACCCAAAACCTATGAGATGCAGCGAAAGCAGTTCTAAGAGGGAAGTTTATAGCAATACAATCCTACGATAAGAAACAAGAAACATCTCAAATAAACAACCTAACCTTACACATAAAGCAATTAGAGAAAGAAGAACAAAAAAACCCCAAAGTTAGGAGAAGGAAAGAAATAATAAAGATCAGATCAGAAATAAATGAAAAAGAAATGAAGGAAATATAGCAAAGATCAATAAAGTTAAAAGGTGGTTCTTTGAGAAGATAAAAAAAACTGATAAACCATTACCCAGACTCATCAAGAAAAGAAGGGAGAAGACACAAAACAATAGAACTAGAAGTGAAAAAGGAGAAGTAACAACTGACATGGCAGAAATACAAAGGATCATGAGAGATTACTACAAGCAACTCTATGCCAATACAATGGACAACCTGGAAGAAATGGACAAATTCTTAGAAATGAACAACCTTCTGAAACTGAACCAGGAAGAAATAGAAAATATGAACAGACCAATCACAAGTACTGAAATTGACGCCGTGATTAAAAATATTCCAACAAACAAAAGCCCAGGAACAGATGGCTTCACAGGCAAATTCTATCAAACATTCAGAGAAGAGCTAACACTTACCCTTCTCAAACTCTTCCAAAATATAGCAGAGGGAGGAACACTCCAAAACTCATTCTACGAGGCCACCATCACCCTGATACCAAAACCAGACAAAGATGTCACAAAGAAAGAAAACTATAGGCCAATATCACTGATGAACATAGATGCAAAAATCCTCAACAAAATACTAGCAAACAGAATCCAACTGCACATTCAAATGATCATACACCATGACCAAGTGGGGTTTATCCCACGAATGTAAGGATTCTTCCATACACGCAAATCAATCAATGGGATGCACCATATTAACAGTTTGAAGGAGAAAAACCATATGATCATCTCAATAGATGCAGAGAAAGCTTTCGACAAAATTCAACACCAATTTATGACAAAAACCCTGAAGAAAGTAGGCATAGAGGGAAGTTTCCTCAACATAATAAAGGCCATATATAACAAACCCACAGCCAACATCATCCTCAATGGTGAAATACTGAAACCATTTCCACTAAGATCAGGAACAAGACAAGGTTGCCCACTCTCACGGTTATTATTCAACATAATTTTGGAAGTTTTAGCCACAGCAATCAGAGAAGAAAAAGAAATAAAAGGAATCCAAATAAGAAAAGAAGAAGTAAAGCTGTCACTGTTTTCAGATGACATGATACTATACATAGAGAATCCTAAAGATGCTACCAGAAAACTACTAGAGCTAATCGATGAATTTGGTAAATAGCAGGATACAAAATTACTGCACAGAAATCTCTCACATTCCTATACACTAATGATCAAAAATCTGAAAGTGAAATTAAGAAAGCATTCCCATTTACCATTGCAACAAAAAGAATAAAATATCTAGTAATAAACCTACCTAAGGAGACAAAAGCCCTGTATGCAGAAAATTATAAGACACTGATGAAAAAATTAAAGATGATACAAATAGATGGAGAGATATACCATGTTCTTGGATTGGAAGAATCAACATTGTGAAAATGACTCTACTACCCAAAGCAATCTACAGATTCAATGCAATCCCTATCAAAATACCAATGGCATTTTTCACAGAACTAGAACAAAAAAATTCACAAGTTGTATGGAAACACAAAAGACCCCGAATACCCAAAGCAATTTTGAGAAAGGAAAACGGAGCTGGAGGAACCAGGCTCCCTGACTTCAGACTCTGTTACAGTGCTACAGTAATCAAGAAAGTATGGTACTGGCGCAAAAACAGAAATATGGATCAAAGGAACAGGATAGAAAGCCGAGAGATAAACCCATGCACATATGGTCACCTTATTTTTGATAAAGGAGGCAAGAATATACAATGGAGAAAAGACAGCCTCTTCAATAAGTGGTGCTGGGAAAACTGGACAGGTACATGTGAAAGTATGAAATTAGAACACTCCCTAACACCATACACAAAAATAAACTCAAAATGGATTAAAGACCTAAGTGTAAGGCCAGAAACTATCAAACTCTTAGAGGAAAACATAGACAGAACACTGTATGACATAAATCACAGCAAGATCCTTTTTGACCCACCTCCTAGAGAAATGGAAATAAAAACAAAAATAAACAAATCAGACTAATGAAACTTAAAAGCCTTCACACAGCAAAGGAAACCATAAACAAGACCAAAAGACAACCCTCAGAATGGAAGAAAATAGTTGCAAATGAAGCAACTTACAAAGGATTATTCTCCAAAATTTACAAGCCGTTTATGCAGCTCAATAACATAAAAACAAACAATCCAATCCAAAAATGGGCAGAAGAGCTAAACAGACACTTCTCCAAAGAAGATATACAGATTGCCAACAAACACATGAAAGAATGCTCAACATCATTAATCATTAGAGAAATGTAAATCAAAACTGCAATGTGATATCATCTCCCATCTGTCAGAATGGCCATCATAAAAAAATCTAGAAACAATAAATGCTGGAGAGTGTGTGCAGTAAAGGGAACCCTCTTGCACTGTTGGTGGGAATGTAAATTGATACAGCCAGTATTGAGAACAATATGGAAGTGTCTTAAAGAAGTACAAATAGAAATACCATACGACCCAGCAATTCCACTACTGGGCATATACCCTGAGCAAACCATAATTCAAAAAGAGTCATGTACCAATATGTTCATTGCAGCTCTATTTACAATAGCCAGGACATGGAATCAACCTGAGTGTCCATCAACATATGAATGGATAAAGAAGATGTGGCCCAGATATACAATGGACTATTACTCAGCCATAAAAAGAAATGAAATTGAGTTATTTGTAGTGAGGTGGATGGACCTAGAGTCTGTCATACAGAGTGAACTAAGTCAGAAAGAGAAAAACAAATACCGTATGCTAACACACACACACACACACACACACACACACACACACATATATATATATATGTGGAATCTAAGAAAGAAAAAAATGGTCATGAAGAACCTAGGGGTAAGACGGGAGTAAAGACACATACCTTCTTGAGAATGGACTTGAGGATATAGGGAGGGGGAAGGGTAAGCTGTGAGAAAGTGAGAGAGTGGCATGGACATATATACACTACCAAACGTAAAATAGATAGCTAGTGGAAAGCAGCCGCATAGCACAGGGAAATCAGCTCGGTGGTTTGTGACCACCTAGACGGGTGGGATAGGGAGGGTGGGAGGGAGACACAAGAATGAGGAGATACGGGGATATATGTATATGTATAACTGATTCACTTTGTTATAAAGCAGAAACTAACACACCATTGTAAAGCAATTATACTCCAATAAAGTTACAAAAAAAGAGAGAAAGATCTCATATAAACAACCTCATGGAACTAGAAAAACAAAGCCAAGTTAAACCCAAATTTAGCAGAAGTAAGAGATACCAAAGATTATGTAAAAATAAGTGATATAGAGAATTAGAAAAATAATAGAAAAGATCAACAAAATCAAGATTTTGGGTTTTTTTGAATTTTGTTTTACTTACTTTTTTATACAGAGGTTCTTATTAGTTATCCGTTTTTTACATATTATTGTATATATGTCAATCCCAATCTCCCAATCATCACACCACCCCACCACCACCACTTTCTCCCCCTTGGTGTCTGTACATGTTTTCTACATCTGTGTCTCAATTTCTGCCCTGTAAACCAGTTAATCTGTACCATTTTTCTAGGTTCCACATATATGTGTTAATATACAATATTTGTTTTCCTCATTCTGACTTACTTCACTCTGTATGACAGTCTCTAGATCCATCCACGTCTCTCCAAATGATCCAATTTCGTTCCTTTTAATAGCTGAGTAATATTCCATTGTATATATGTACCACACCTTCTTTATCCATTCGTCTGTTGATGAGCATTTAGGTTGCTTCCATGACCTGGCTATTGTAAATAGTGCTGCAATGAACATTGGGGTCCCTGTGTCTTTTTGAATTATGGTTTTCTCTGGGTTACAAGATAAACAAAAGTGACAAAGTTTCAGCTACACTAAGAAAAAATGAGAGAGGACTTAAATAAATAAAATTATAAATGAAAGGACAGACATTACAAAGGATAATAAGAGACTACTGTGAATAATTATATGCCAAAAATTTGGATGACCTAGAAGAAATGGAAAAATTCCTAGAAACATACAAACTACCATATCTGAATCATAAAGAAATAGAAAATCTGAAGGGACAAATAACAAGTAAGGAGATTGAATCAGTAATCAAAAACCTTCCTATAAACAAAAGCCCAGCACCAGATGGCCTTGTGTGGGTGAAATCTATCGAACATTTAAGAAAGAATTAATGCCAACTCTTCTCAAACTCTTCCAAATAATTGAGAGGAAGAAACAGTCTCCAACTCATTTTATGAGGACAGCATTACCCTGATACCAAAGCCACACAAGGGTACTATAAGGATAGCAAACCACCGACTAGTATCCCTAATGAATATAGATGCAACAGTTCTCAACAAAATACTAGCAAAATGAATTCAACAGCATATTGAAAGGATCATACACAGTGATTATGTGAGATTTATCCCTGGGATGCAAGGATGGCTCAACATACACAATAATAAATGTGACACACCACATTAATAAAATAAAAGACAGAAATCATATGATTATCTCAACAGATGCATTACAAGCATCTGAGAAAGTTAAACATCCTCTCATGATAAAAACTCTCAATAGACTCTAGAAGTCGACAGGTGTAGAAAGGGAGGCGGGCGCCTTCCTGGAAAAGAAGTGGGTCGGGCTCAGCCGAAAAGCAAGCCCAGCACCAGCAGAAGCTTCCGGAACTGGATGTAAAAAGACCTTTCATCCTGGAGCTTTCCGGACTCAATTAGATGTTGTACCAGTCTGGTTACCCTGGTAACAGGCGTTGCCGTTTGTCAAGAAACCGAGAGAAGAGACTTAAGAGGCCTATTCATCTCAATCATGGAGTCATCCTCAAAGGGTCTGCTCACCCAAGTTACTCAATTCTGGAACCTCCTAGATGATCTGGCTGAAAGTAACCCTGAGAGCTATGAGAAGTTCATTCAACAGCAGATGAAAGAGGGGAAACAGCTCTGTGCTGCCCCAGAACCACAGTTCTGTCTACAAACCAGGATCCTGAAACCGAAAGAAAAAATACTTTTTATCAACCTATGTCAGTGGAAAAGGATCCCAGCTCCCCAGTCAGCCACTCATCCAGTACCTCTACGTGTTGGCAGACCAGAAGATATGTCTGAGACATCAGATGTTTACACAGTCATTGATGTTGCCTACCATCCTGATGTTCTCCAGGCAGCAGAAAAAGACCAAGTGAAAAAAGATCAACTAATACAGATGGCCATGAAATGCATTGAGGAAAAACTCCAATTCACTCTCTCAAACTCTTACCATGTTACCAAATTTAGAATAAAAGGAAGTGTTCACAGAATGAAACAAAATCTGATGGGAATCCAAACTGATTCCACAGATTTAAGAGAGAAAATGAGAAAGGAACTAACCCTTGAACAGATAAGAAGCAGTACTGTGAGCAATTCAGATCAGTTTCCTCAACTTTTACTGCCAAAAGACGAAGTTTCAAGTAAAACAAGGTGTCTGATAGAAGAGATTTCTAGTACAGAGATTGAAGTGGAGATGAAGAGACCAGCCTATGAATTAAAAATTGTGGCAGATCAGAATGAGAAACCTCTGAAAATTGAATTAAAAGTTGAACTACCTGGTATTAATTCAGTATCTCACTGTGACCTTAGTGTTTCTGAGGATGACTTATTGATCGAGGTTTCTGAGTACAGATTACATCTGAATCTTCCAGAATCTGTGGATACTGAAATGACTACAGCAAAATTTATCAAAGAGAAAGCTACATTAATTGTCACAATGCCATTGGTGTAAGTTAAGGGCATCGTGTATTTGGAGTTTTTGGAGTTTTCAGTGATAAAGTCATGTGAAATAGAGGGCCTTCATTATGGGTGAAGAGGTTTATCTTAAACACTAGTTTCATTTTCTAAGAGTTCCTTTTGATGGAATGAGATTTTCTCATCAGCCGTTTTTTTTTGTTTTGTTTTGTTTTAATTCTTTCTCCTTCTCAAGTAAACTTAGCATCAAGCAGAAACTACTGAAAACAGTACTGCCATGATATACTTGTTTCAAAGATATTTGTAATGGTCTTAAGTAACTTAAATATCATTTGGGAAAAGTCTATTTGTCTCCAAGTATTCAATAATATGTGAGAATTCTTGCTTTACCAGTTGAAAAAAAAATTTTTGTCTCTAGTAAATTTCTGCATCAGGAATAAATCCCACACTGTGAAAGAAGTTTTTTATTACCAAGATGTGCCTTAGCAGTGACAGTTTCCTCCAGCAATAAAGATGTAGGGCCAATGTAATAGTATGCAAACCTTTGCTTCTATTAACCTCTGTACGTCTATAAAACAGCTCTGGCAGGAGTCCAAGCCTACCTACCTTTTAATATCAGATATGGATTTGTCTGTGGATTAGATACAACAATGCAGTAACAGTAGTTGGATGTTATTACACATAAGACACAAAATACATCCAACTCTAATTTAAGAAAAAGGAGCTGACTTTGGGACCAGTGCCTTTCTCCTAAGAAAATAATTTTTAAAATACAGAAGTGATGTACTTTTTAAACTCCCATTCATCTGTCAGTTCGTTCAATACAAAAGTATCAACTTTCCAATTTATATCCAAGTAAGGAACATTCACATCAAACTTTAAATATCTCTTGTCTTTTCTAGATATAAAACAACTTCCTTGTAATTATTAGTTTCTAATTCAACATAAGGTCTTTAAAGTTCTCATTAACTTTAAAACTTTTTAACTTTAGAAACTAATGTATGTGTAATAGAAATAATTGAAATGTGACAATTAAAAACAAATATAATTTTCTTAAACCTGAAAAAAAAACTCTCAATAAATTGGGTATAGAAGGGACATACCTTAATGCAGTAAAAGCTGTATATAACAAACTCATGGCTAATATCATACTCAAGGGTGAAAATTTGAAAGCTTTTCCCTTTAAAATCAAGAACAAGACAAGTGTGCCCACTCTCACCACTTCTACTCAACAAAGTACAGGAAGCCCTAGCCAGAGCAATTAGGCAAAAAAAGAAAAAAATAATAAAAGGCATTCAGTTTGGAAAGGAAGGAGTAAAATAATCTCTGCAGATGACTTAATATTGTGTATAGAAAATCCTAAAGACTCCACTAAAAACTGTTTGAACTAATAAAACAAATTCAGTAACATTTCAGGATGTAAAATCAACATGCAAAAATCAGTTGTGTTTCAATACATTATCAACAAAAGAAAATAATCCCATTTACAATAGCATCAAAAAAAAAAAATAAAGTACTTAGGAATAAATTTCACCAAGAGATGAAATATCTATACACCAAAACCTATAAGACATTGATGAAAGAAACTGAAAAAGACACAAATAAATGGAATGATATCCCATGTTCATGGATCAGAAGAGTTAATATTGTTAAAATGTCGATACTACCCAAAGCCCTCTACAGAGTCAATGCAACCCCTATCAAAATTCCAAGTGGAATTTTTCACAGAAATAGCAAAAGCAATCTTAAAATTCATATGGAACCACAAAAGCCCCCCAAACCCCAAAGCAATCTTGAGACGAAACAAAGCTAGAGGCATCACACATCCTGATTTCAACGTTATTACAAAACTGTAGTAATCAAAACAGTATGGTATTGGCATAAAAACAGACAGCTAGACCAATGAAAAAGAATGAAGAGCCCAGAAATAAATCCATGCATATATGGTCAACTAATATTTGACAAGAGAGCCAAGAATAATCAATGGGGAAAGAATAGCCTCTTCAATAAATTGTGCTGGAAAATTGGATATTCACATGCAGAACTATGAAATTGGACAGCTCTATCTACACCACTCACAAAAAAAACCTCAAAATGGATTAAGGACTTGAATGTGAGACCTGAAACCATAAAAATTCTAGGGGAAACAAAATACTAGCAAACAGAATCCAACAGCACATTAAAAGGATCATACACTATGATCAAGTGGGGTTTATCCCACGAATGCAAGGATTGTTCAATATACGCAAATCAATCAATGTGATACACCATATTAACAAACTGAAGGCGAAAACCAACACGATCATCTCAATAGATGCAGAAAAAGCTTTGAACAAAATTCAACACCCATTTATGATAAAAATCCTCCAGAAAGTAGGCATAGAGGGAACTTACCTCAACAAAATAAAAGCCATATATGGCAAACCCACAACCAACATTGTTCTCAATGGTGAAAAATTGAAACCATTTCCTCTAAGATCAGGAAAAAGACAAGGTTGTCCACACTCACCAATGTTATTCAACATAGTTTTCGAAGACTTAGCCACAGCAATCAGAGAGGAATAAAGAGATAAAGGTAATCCAAATCAGAAAAGAAGAAGAGCAGTCACTGTTTGCAGATGACATGATACTATACATAGAGAATCCTAAAGAAGCTACCAGAAAACTATTAGAGCTAATCAATGAAGTTGGTAAAGGAGCAGAATACAAATTTAATGCACAGAAATCTCTTGCATACCTATACACTAAGGATGAAAAATCTGAAAGAGAAATTAAGGAAACACTCCCATTTACCACTGCAACAAAAAAATTAAAATACCTAGGAATAAACCTACCTAAGGAGACAAAAGACCTGTATGCAGAAAACTATAAGACACTGATGAAAGAAATTAAAGATGATACAAATAGATGGAGAGCTATACCATGTTCTTGGATTGGAAGAATCTACATTGTGAAAATGACTCTACTACCCAAAGCAATCTACAGATTCAATGCAATCCCTATCAAAATACCAATGGCATTTTTCACAGAACTAGAACAAAAAATTTCACAATTTGTATGGAAACACAAAAGACACTGAATAGCCAAAGCAATCTTGAGAAAGAAAAATGGAGCTGGAGGAATCAGGCTCCCTGACTTCAGACTACATTACAAAGCTACAGTAATCAAGACAGTGTGGTACTGGTGCAAAAACAGAAATATAGATCAATGGAACAGTACAGAAAGCCCAGAGATAAACCCACAAACATATGGTCACCTTATTTATTTATTTATTTATTTTTGCGTTATGTGGGCCTCTCACTGTCGTGGCCTCTCTCGTTGCAGAGCACAGGCTCCGGACGTGCTGGCTCAGCAGCCATGGCTTATGGGCCTAGCCGCTCTGTGGCATGTGGGATCTTCCCGGACCGGGGCACGAACCCGTGTCCCCTGCATCGGCAGGCGGACTCTCAACCACTGCGCCACCAGGGAAGCCCCTGGTCACCTTATTTTTGATAAAGGAGGCAAGAATATACAATGGAGAAAAGACAGCCACTTCAATAAGTGGTGCTGGGAAAACTGTACAGCTACATGGGAAAGAATGAAATTAGAACACTCCCTAACACCAAAACAAAAGCCCAGGACCAGATGGCTTCACAGGCAAATTCTATCAAACATTTAGAGAAAAGCTAACACCTACCCTTCTCAAACTCTTCCAAAATATAGCAGAGGGAGGAACACTCCCAAACTCATTCTACGAGGCCACCATCACCCTGATACCAAAACCAGACAAAGATGTCACAAAGAAAGAAAACTACAGGCCAATATCACTGATGAACATAGATGCAAAAATCCTCAACAAAATACTAGCATACAGAATCCAACAGCACATTGAAAGGATCATACACCATGATCAAGTGGGGTTTATCCCACGAATGCAAGGATTCTTCAGTATACACAAATCAATCCATATGATACACCATATTAACATATTGAAGGATAAAAACCACATGATCATCTCAATAGATGCAGAGAAGGCTTTCGACAAAATTTAACACCCATTTCTGATAAAAAGCCTGCAGAAAGTAGGCATAGAGGGAATCCTAAAGATGGTACCAGAAAACTACTAGAGCTAATCAATGAATTTGGTAAAGTAGCAGGATACAAAATTAATGCACAGAAATCTCTAGCATTCCTATACACTAAGGATGAAAAATCTGAAAGTGAAATTAAGAAAACACTCCCATTTACCATTACAACAAAAAGAATAAAATATCTAGGAATAAACCTACCTAAGGACACAAAAGACCTGTATGCAGAAAACTATAAGGCACTGATGAAAGAAATTTAAGATGATACAAAGAGATGGAGAGATATACCATGTTCTTGGATTGGAAGAATCAACATTGTGAAAATGACTCTAGTACCCAAAGCAATCTACAGATTCAATGCAATCCCTATCAAACAACCACTGGCATTTTTCACAGTACTAGAACAAAAAAATTCACAATTTGTATGGAAACACAAAAGACCCCGAATACCCAAAGCAATTTTGAGAAAGGAAAACGGAGCTGGACGAATCAGGCTCCCTGACTTCAGACTATACTACAAAGCTACAGTAATCAAGACAGTATGGTACTGGCATAAGAACAGAAATATAGATCAATGGAACAGGATAGAAAGCCCAGAGATAAACCCACGCACATATAGTCACCTTATCTTTGATAAAGGAGGCAAGAATATACAGTGGAGAAAAGACAGCCTCTTCAACATGTGGTGTTCTGAAAATTGGACAGGTACATGTAAAAGTATGAAATTAGAACACTCCCTAACACCATACACAAAAATAAACTCAAAATGGATTAAATACCTAAATGCAAGGCCAGACACTGTCAAACTCTTAGAGGAAAACATAGGCAGAACACTGTATGACATAAATCACAGCAAGATCCTTTTTGACCCACCTCCTAGAGAAATGGAAATAAAAACAAAAATAAACAAATGGGACCTAATGAAACTTCAAAGCTTTTGCACAGCAAAGGAAACCATAAAGAAGACGAAAAGACAACCCTCAGAATGGGAGAAAATATTTGCAAATGAAGCAGCTGACAAAGGATTAATCTCCAAAATTTACAAGCAGCTCATGCAGCTCAATATCAGAAAAACAACCCATTACAAAAATGGGCAGAAGAGCTAAATACACACTTCTCCAAAGAAGATATACAGATTTCCAACAAACACACGAAAGAATGCACAACATCATTAATCATTAGAGAAATGCAAATCAAAACTACATTGAGATAGCATCTCACTCTCGTCAGAATGGCCATCATTCAAAAATCTACAAAAATTAAATGCTGGAGTGGGTGTGGAGAAAAGGGAACCCTCTTGCACTTTTGGTGGGAATATAAATTGATACAGCCACTCTGGAGAACAGTATGGAGGTTCCTTAAAAAATTAAAAATAGAACTACCCTATGACCCAGCAATCCCACTACTGGGCATATACCCTGAGAAAACCACAATTCAAAAAGAGTCATGTACCAAAATGTTTATTGCAGCTCTATTTACAATAGCCAGGACATGGAAGCAACCTAAGTGTCCATCAACAGATGAATGGATAAGAAGATGTGGCATATATATACAATGGAATATTACTCCGCCATAAAAGGAAACGAAATTGAGTTATTTGTAGTGAGGTGGATGGGTCTAGAGTCTGTCATACAGAGTGAAGTAAGTCAGAAAGAGAAAGACAAATACCGTATGCTAACACATATATATGGAACGTAAGAAAAAAGAATGATCATGAAGAACCTAGGGGCAAGACGGGAATAAAGACACAGACCTACTAGAGAATGGACTTGCGGATATGGGGAGGGGGAAGTGTAAGCTGGGACGAAGTGAGAGAGTGGCATAAACATATATACACTCCCAAACGTAAAATGGACATCTGGTGGGAAGCAGCCGCATAGCACAGGGAGATCAGCTCGGTGCTTTGTGACCACCTAGAGGGGTGGGATAGGGAGGGGGGGAGGGAGGGAGATGCAAGAGGGAAGAGTTATTGGAACATATGTATATGTATAATTGATTCACTTTGTTATAAAGCAGAAACTAACACACCATTGTAAAGCAATTATACTCCAATAAAGATGTTTAAAAAAAAGACACTCCAATATTTAATAATTGTGTTGAGGCAGAGAAGCCAGTATAAAATATCTCCAGAATATGAAGCTCACAGTAAAGAATTCATGATTGCCTCCCTCTCATAAAATATTACTACCGTCTATTTCTGAAGTGTGTACAATGAGCTAGGTCCAGTGTGAAAAGTGTTGGTGGTCTAAATTACTTTCTGCCCTCAAAAAGCCCACAGCCTAAAGCAAGAGACAGAAAACATTATTATCTTATCCAAATATCATATACTCTTATTAGTATAATTAAGGGATGTTTCTGAAAGAGGTGAATTCTGAGTTGACATCGAAGGACAAGCTGGAATTAGTTAAATGGGTGAAGTCAGGGGAGGGATTTTCAGGCAGAGGAACCTGTCTTTCTGCAGGCACAGAGGGATTAGACTGCATGACATGTTTGGAGAACTGGCTAGAGTGGAGGATGAATGTGAGGAGGTGTCAGGAGTCCTAGCTGGAGAAGAGAGAGGTCCACAGGAGACAGATCACAAATGGCCTTGTATGCAAGGAGTCAGGACTTTATCCTGTGGGCAGTGAGGCCAATTAGAGGGACCTGGCCTTGTATGCCATTTGGGGGTCAGGTGTGGAGAGTGGTGTTACATGCACCCTATATTCAGAGCCTGGAGCCAGGAGGGGTATTACTTCTTTAATAACCCCAGAAGTATCCACTTCACAGACCTGACAATGGAACTCTAGGTCTCAGAGGGAGGGCAGAGCTAGCTCTATGTCTAAGGGTCTGAGTGCCATTACAGCAAGGTCCAGAAGACATGTGATTTTCCTCATTTTCAGATTGTTCAGTAACAGACATGCTTTAGGCTGTTTGTCAAAACCGGATTTGTCTGATTCTTACAACAGGCTTACTTAATAGCTGCCAGGCTGTGTGAAAGTGACCAAAATTATGTTCTAAATGCATTGCATTATCTAATTTACCCACAGTCTCATTACTCTTCTCTATCTGCCTCTCCTCACTCTTACCATTGCCTACTTTTCTGAAAGAAAAATAAAGCTTTCCTATTTGTAAAAGGTGTTTAAATATATAGTCATGTATGAGACTTCTAAACAGTAGCTATTTAAGCTTAGCCAAAATAAGAGATTTCTCTCAATTAGAAGTTATCATTTATTGTATCTACTAATGGGTTTGGTCTGCTATTTTACCTTTCTCAAACTAAAAAATGTGGACAAATCAGGGTACAGATGATTTTTTCCAGCACTTTGACTTATTCACATTTAACCTAATGCATTTTCAAGTTGGAAAGATTTGTCACTCATGGCCTTTTCCCAAATTATTTCTCTGTAAAAAATATGACCAACTCAGCACCCAAAGAAGTGAGTTCCATTAATTATCCTTTTTAGATGGAAAATCAGTAGCTGAGAGGAAAATGGAAATTCAAACCATGTTGTTTCACTCAGTTAGCAGCAGTGAGCAAATCCAGGATGAAGGGACATATTTAAGAAACTTAGTTTACAAACAGAGCATGGTCTTTTAAGATTTATATTGCCCAGTAGCAGAGAGGCTTTTGCCAGAACGCTTTAGCCTGTGGTTATGTTTGAACCATGCACAAAATGGGCATTAGTTCCATGTGATATAAGTTAGCTGTCTTTATTAATAGTGGAATTCAACCTTTCTGTCTAAACCATCTTTAAATCCAACTTCTTCAGGGACAGGGGTTTGCCATCCTTTTGCTAGGCATTTTTAAAATATCCCATTACAAATTCCATTCAGTCAGAAAATAAGAATATCACTGCTAAAATTAACATAAAATATTTTAGTTATTACAGTAGCAAAGAGAGTCATGAATTTAACCTATTGCTAATAGCTGTGGAATCAAGGAAAAGTCTGTTTTGTCTTGCTCTACTAGGGTAAAAAATGATTATGTGTGTATATTTCTATATATAAAGCATTATGTAATTGTCTCATTAGTATGGAAGCCTCATGAAGGTGGACAATTTGTTTTGTTTACTTCTGAATCTCTATTTAGTAAAGTGTTTAAATGTCACAGAGATATTGTAAGGATTAAATGAGAATTTTTGTTTAAAATTGTATATCTAGCTAGAAAAAAATAGTGGCACATATGTAAAAGTGCCTAACCTAGCATAGGGAACTCAATGACATTTAAGTTGACACCAAATCTAAAGAGGAAGTTTGAGGAGAAGTTGATTTCCCTAAGCCATCCTTAAATTGGAGCCCAAGTAGTCCACAGGCAAAATAATTCTTTCCCTACTGCTCTGAATGGGGTATGTTCTTAGAAATATAGGTGGTCATCTTGCAGGCAGCTAATAGATGGCATTGTTCCCATCAAATGGTAGTATTGAGCCTGCCAGAAAATTCTACTTACCATGAGGACCTCCTTAGTCTGAAACATTTTCTCTGCAAGTCCGAGGAAATCTTGACCTGGTTCACAGAGCAGGATGGGTGAGGAAGGGAACCACCTTTTACTGAGGACCTACTACATGCCTAGCTTTACCAAGGATCTCATTTGTTTCCTACTTTAGCTTTATAACAACCATTAATATTCATTGAGTATTTACTGTATGCTAGGCACTATTCTAAGCACTTTACACGGATTAACTCAATAATTCTTCACACCAACCCAAGGAGGTTTAAGTATTTTTGTTACCTCCAATGGACAGAAGAGGATACCCACACACAGAGAAGTTAAATATGCTCACGGTCACACAACTTGTAAGTGGTGGAGACAGTATTCAAAACCAGGTGGTGTGGGTTCCAGTGTCTAGGCTTTAAACTGCCTCCCTAGAGAAGGATTATTATACTCATTATTACAGGGAGCTTAAAGCCCCATAAATGAAGTGACTTCCCCAGGTCACCTTAACAGAGCTGTCTGATTCCAAAGCTGAGGGTGCTTTATTTTTCCTTATATGGTTTTGCTTCAATTTCACCTCAATAAAAATAATAAATCTAGCAGCTAACCTTTACTGAATGCTTACTGTATGGCAGGCATTATTTTAGGTGCTTCATGTGGATTACCTCATTTAATCTTCATAACACTTTGAGGTAGTGCTTTTTATTAGCCCCCTTTTAGAGATGAAGCTTGAGAGGGGTCAAGTAACTTGTATAGGTGACATAGTAAGTTGATGGACTCAGGATCTAAAACCTGATTTATTTGCCTAAAGAGTTGAAGTCCTTATCTACTCTACCATACTCCTTGCCTAGAAAGATTGCCCTCTTCCCCAATAGGTCCCATCCCTACTATTCCTGCTGAAGTCATGAGATAGCGCTGAGACTACTCTTACTCCTTGTGTTGCTGGGTCTGCCAAGTGTGCAAGGGGAAGGATGTAATGACAAGCTCCCTCCCAAAACACAAATGGTGTGAATATTGTATCTTTCAGGCTCAGGCATGAACTACATGCTTACCATCAATTCAGATTTTTGTCAATAGGAATGAGACTGACAGAAATAGGCCAAAGTGTTTTTCTTTTTTAAAAAAGCACTTTTATTGAGAAATAATTCATATACCATACGGCTCACTCATTTAAAGTGTACAATTCAATGGTTTATGGTATATTCACAGAGTTGGGCAACCTTGATGACAATCTTATTTTAGAACATTTTCATCACCCCAAAAAGAAACCCCATGCCCATTAGCAATCATTTCTCCCAGACTACCAGCCTTTGGCAGCCACTAATCTGCTTTCTGCCTCTGTAGATTTGCCTATTCTAGACATTTCATATAAATGGAATCATACAATATGTGATCTTTTGTGACTGGCTTCTTTCACTTAGCATAACATTTTCAAGGTTCATCCATGTTGTGGCAGGTATCGGTACCTCATTCCTTTTTATGGCTGAATAATATCCCAACAAAGTTTGTGTATCCCTTCCTCAGCTGATGGACATTTACGTTGTTTCTACTTTATGGCTGTTATGAATAATGCAGCTTTGAACATTTGTGTACATGTTTTTGTTTGAATGCCTGTTTTCAATTCTCTTGGCTATATGCCTAGGAGTGGTATTGCTAAGTCATATGGAAAGTCTATGTTTATCATTTAAAGAAATTGCCAAATTGTTTTCCAATATGGCCACATCATTTTACATTTTACCCACCAGCAATGTATGTGTTTCAATTTCTCCATATCCTCACCAACACTTGTTATTGTTTGCCTTTTCTATTATAGCCATCATAGTCAGTATGAACTGGTATCTCATTGTGGTTTTGATTTGTATTTCCTTAGTGTTGAGTATTTTTCCCCGTGCTTATTGGTCATTTGCATATATTCTTCGGAGAAACATCTATTCTGATAAAAAGAAAAAGTCTTTGCCCATTTTTAATTGGTTATTTTTGCATTGTAAGAGTCCTTTACATGTTCTGAATAAAAGCCCAATATTAGATACTTTTCCAATTATGTGGATTGTCTTTTCACTTTCTTGATGGCATTGTTTGCAGCACAAAAGTTTAAAGTTTTGATGTATTCCAATTTATTGATTTTTGTGTGTGTGTGTGTGTGGTACGTGGGCCTCCCACTGTTGCGGCCTCTCCCGTTGTGGAGCACAGGCTCCGGACGTGCAGGTTCAGCGGCCATGGCTCATGGGCCCAGCCGCTCTGCGGCATGTGGAATCTTCCCGGACTGGGGCACGAACCCATGTCCCCTGCATCGGCAGGCGGACTCTCAACCACTGCGCCACCAGGGAAGCCCCCAATTTATTGATATTTTTGTCAGTTGTGCTTTTGGAGTTCTACTGAAGTAATCATTGCCTAACCCAATGTCAGGAAGACTTATTCCTATGTTTTCTTCTAAGAATTTTGTAATTTTAATGCTTACATTTAGCTTTATAATCCATTTCAAGTTAATTTTGTTGTGTGGTATAAGGAAGAGATCCAACTTCATTCTTTTCCATGTGGATACCCAGTTGTCCCTGCATCATCTGTTGACAGACTATTCTTTCTCCATTTTATTGTCTTGGCACCATTATTGAAAATTAAGTGACCATAAATATGAGGGTTTATTTCTGTACTCTCAATGTTATTCCATTTATTTATATGTCTATCCTTGTACATATACTGTCTTGATTACTGTAGCTCTGTAGTGAGATTTGATTTTGAAATTAAGTGTGAGTCCTCCAATTATGTTATTTTTAAAGATTGTTTTGACTATTCTGGGTCCCTTGCAATTCCATATGAATTTTAGGTTTGACTTTTCCATTTATACGAAGAAACCAGCTGGGATTCTCATAAGGATTGCACTGAATCTGTGGGTCAATTGAGGAGTATTGTGATCTAAACAATATTAACTCTTCTAATCAATGAACATAGAGTGCCTTTATTTAGATTTTTAAAAATTTCTTTCAACAATGTTTTTAGTTTTCAGTATAAAATTCTTATACTTCTTTTGTTAAATGTATTCCTAAGTATTTTATTCTTTTTGATGCTACTATAAGTGAAATTGTTTTCAGATTGTTAATTGCTAGCGTATAGAAACAGAAGTGATTTTATATATCAGCCTTGTATCCTGAGACCTTGCTAAACTCATTTAGGCAGGTAGTTGTGAGCAATGTGAGAAGAGCAAGAATGTGTCTGGGTTGGAAAAGAATGAACTGAGTAAATCAGGACTCGAATGATGGTTACTATGTACTGAGCCTATTTGTGATAAGCTGGTGCTTCTCAACTTCTAATATGCACATGAATCTCCTGGGAGTCTAGTTAAAATGCAGACTATTATCATTGAGTTTCGAGTGGAGCCTGGGATTGATTCTGCCTTTCTAACAAACAACCTCTTAGTATATAGCTGGTGGCTATCATTTATTATTTTTAAGCCACAACAGTCTTGTAAGAAAGATACATATTATTGTTTCCATTTTACAGATAAGAAAGTGAACTCAGAAGTTGAGCAAATAAACCAGATTCATAGAATAAGAAGTAAGTTGCAGAATCAGGATTTGAACACAGTTCACTCTAATACCCAAACTGGGCTCTTTCTACTCTACTGCACTGGATATCTGGAATAGGAGGAGATCAGTTGGGATATCAATAATGTATGGATGGGGGGGCAAGTAAGATTTTCAGGGTCAGAGGAGCTGCCTGGAGTATATTTGGGTCTAAATCTTGAGGTTATCTTGGAAAGCTGATCAGTGACTAAGAGTAAAGGTGTGAGACTGAACTATCAGGTAGAAGTCAGATGATACTAGTAGAGAGAACTCAAGATTGGAGGAAGTCTAGAAAGTGGCTCACCTCTGATCAGGATAGACTCCAGAACTGGGCTCTGTATACTGCTGAGGTCTACACCTGAGATCATGCCTATTGTTGACTCTTCCTGAATTCTCAGTTACTGTACTGGGAATAATGAATGGTGTAGCATCAATGCTATCCCTGAGGGGCCAGCGTAAGGGTTTAGGGATGTGGGTAAGGCTCTGATTATATGGTTACCTATGAAGGACTATGGATAGGTGACCAAATTCCTTTCCAATACTTTTCAGCAGAATATTAGGGAATTTCCATGACCTTAGTCAAAACACGTGAGATAATTTTTTTTTTTGTCCTTAGCACCTTTTATTGAAGTATGACCCTCGATGACAATCTGGCAGGCATATCAATGTCAGCCAAGAAGGGAGTGGTGGAGGACATAAACGCAGAAACAATAAGATTCAGAAAACTAATAGCTTCACATGGGATAGATGACCCCCCCAACATTTGTACAACAAACACTGGTTCTTTCTCTATAGAAATTGCCCCTTGCCCCACCCCCCTCTAAAGACCTACTAATCTTCAAAGAATACAATATGCTGTTACAGAAATATTATTGGCATAGACAATTCCTTTGGCAAAGACAGAGGGAGACATCAAGCTTCAGACAGGAGAAAGTGGCCAGAAATGTGCCCAGCTTCCTCCATTTGGGGCCTGCTACTGGCAGAGCAGCACCTTTAGGGAGGCTGGGGTTAAGGCTGTGGCTCCAGTGCCCCTCGGCAGCTTTTTGGCACATGAGGTGAAATGGAAAACAGAACCTGAATCTGGCCTTGAAAGAGGCTTTTCATCTTTTCACCCTCTCTGTTCCTCAGCTTCCAGTCTCTCACTTTCTAGGGCTTTTTTTTTCAGTGTTTCTGTCCTTTTTCTTGGCTTCCCCTTGAGCATTTACTGCTCTACCCTGGCTGAGTCTGCAGCTGGTGGGACTCAAGGAGACTCAATTACCCAGAGCCCCTTACACTGATTCCTCTCTAAATTTCAACCACTGTGCTTACACATTACCCACTGTGGCCTGTACGGGGAAATCCCTTGCCCTGCCTTCCAAACTGCTACTCCCTGGCAGGCCTTGGTGGAGGGCTGAGCACAGGAAATGAGAACGGGCAAGAGATACTGCATCTCAGGTAATACCGGCGGCTTTGCAGTGCTATCACTCATGATGGGCCTGCCACGTCAGCATTGTGGGGCATCTGTGCCTGTCTGGTAGTTCACCTTTGTCTGCCAAGCTTCACTGCTCAATACAGTATTAAGTGCTTTGGAAACTCCGTGTGAAAATGAGCATTCTTGTACTCTGATCCTAACTTTAGAATAATTGGAGGTGGGATAAGGGACACAAATAACAAAGTTAATAGTACTTTTAGTCTGATAAACTTAAGATACAATCATTCTAATGCTGACTAGAAAAGCCCAGACCATGGTCATGGTGTCCAGGTAAGTGGCCACTTTTTTCCCTGGGCTATATTCCCAAAAAGCTGTTCTGGCAAAAAAAAAATATTAGAATGTTGGGCTACATTGGCCTCATCCTCCCCAATACAGGACATCTCTGCCTGCTCACTGTTAAAGAGCCTGCTTACAGAAAAAAAAAAAAAAAAAAAAGATGGCAACCACAGCCTCTATTCAAAGCATTCCCCCATCTCATGCAACCTTGGCTTAGGTAAACCTAGCCCTTTATAAGCCATCAGCCTTCCTGAACAGAGTAGGATCCTCCACTTGATGGGAGAATGGCAGGTTGACATTTTAACAGTGGTTCTGACAGCAGCAGTGTACTGAGCATACTCAGGGCACCCCTCCCCACAGGACACCCTGCTGGCCAAGATTCTTCCATTGTTTCCAAATACAATGAAGAGGAAACGGAAGCTAGCAACCAGTATTTGTAGCAGCAGCAAAGTTCCTTGGCAAATTCTTTGGTTGAATGAGGCACCCCTGCTGCTACAGTTAACCTCCAAGGACCCTGAGGAACTGAGCAGTAACTGGAAGCGATGGCAATGCCGGGTTGGCTGCACAGGGCTATGCAATACCAAGCATGGGCCCCAGTTAGCAAGGAACAGAAGACTGAGCTGGGTAACAGGGCAGCATTTGGCCACAACTCCCTTCCTGCCATCACCCACCTGAGGGCTTTTCCAGGATAGAAACTGGCTACCGGGTGGCCACAGCAGCAGCATTCATTATTTGTGTGCCTAAGATCCTGGCTGGATTATAACTTGCTCTGGCGGGCTGGCCCTGGCTGAAGCTTCCAGCTACCATGAATTTCGGCTACTCGAGCCAGGCCACAGGATAAGAAAACAATTAGATAGAGGAGCTCTTCCTGAGGTCACCTCTACGCCTTCCTTAGCTTGGAAATGGTAGAGAAATGGGTGAACCTTTGTCCCTTTCAGATTTCTTTGGTTTCAAGAAAAAATAAGAAGCAGTTGAAGCCTGTTGGGGAACTCTAAGCTCATGGTCATCCAGACTTCAAGGGAAGTATATGGCCAGGCCATAGTGGGGAAACTGAGTTCGAAGTGAGAACTCCTTCCTTAGACACTTGTTAGCTATGGTGGGAAGAATCCAAGGCCTTGGCACTTGCTTACCTAGCCATGGTGAATTCAGGCTGATCTGCAGAAAATGCTTTCCTTCTGGGCTAACTTTTCCCTCTCTAACTCCCCTCTTCTTACCTTATTAGTTAAAAAACAGAAAAAAACCATCAAGACATAAAAATAAATAAAATCAAAAGGCCATTTAAAATATAACAACAACCCCCTCCCCCCAATAATAAAACATGTATCCAGAAGTTAGCTTTAGTAGAACTATTCATGGCCCATAGTGTGAAGCCCTTAGGGTAGGCACCTGTAACTCCCAGCAGTGAAAAGGCAAGATGAAACAGGAAGTGGTAGGCCAAAGTCTTAGGACAGGATGAGGGCCACACTAGCTGGGGCTGAAGGTAGTCCTCCTCCCCCTCAGCTAGGTAATGGGGAAGGCAGGGGTAGAGCCAGTTTGTTTAAGCATAGCTCCTTCTAGCAGGGCATCAGGTGATTCCCAACCTCTGCTCACATTCTGTTAAATGTCATTTCTCCTTCTGTGCTTCCTACTGCAAAGCTGGGGTGAGGCCCTGAAGCTGGTGGTAGGTGAATGCCCTCAAGACAGCCAGATTTCTGTGGGAAATGGCTGGGCCACGAGCCCTGGGGAAGAGTGGAGCTGCACAGGCAACTTCCCTCTGAGACTTCAAAGGCTGATGATGGTGTGTGTGTGTGGGGCTGAGTACATGATGTTCCTGGTGTCCTAGTACAAAGGATAATGAAGGCATTTTGTTGGTCCTGTGTGTGGTGAATGCTTGGCCATGCAAACTGTGAGAAGGAGAGTGTGGTTGTACGATCACACTTTGCTGCAGCTCCTGCTTCTTGCTTCTACTCCCTTGGGTAGAAGCTTGGTGCCTCCCCAGGTCCTCTTAGCTGGTTGGGAACACTGCTAGGTTAAGGGGTAGTGAGAGACGTCCAGGGTAGAGAATATGGAACAAACTGCTAACTAACTGTTATCTACCTGCTAACAAAGTGCTAACAAGGATTGAAAGCACTTCCCATTATGGCGGGGCAGGGATGGTGCAGGCAGTCTGCTGGTGGAATTAGAAATTACTGGGCCCCAGGAGTAGACTCTCCCTGAGACATTTGAGTTGCTCTTCCCCGAGCTTGATCTTCTCTTCCAGCTCTCGCTGTTCAATGATGAGAGCAGATTTCATCTTCACAAAGTGCTGGTAATCTTGGAGCTGGTCCTGAGGCAGATAGCGGGAGACCATACCAAACACCAGCTTCTCCCGGCGCTCCATGTGCTCCTTCAGCTCCTTGGCATCTGCCAACTGCCCTGTCAGCTGCTGCTTCTTCTCTATCAGCACCAACTGGGGAAGCAGAAGACCAATAAGGCTATCCCAATGACCAGTCATCTGCCCGACCCAGTGCTCCACCAGTGATGCTCTCACAAAGCCACTAGCCCCTCTGCTCAGTGATCAGTCCTAGATTTCTTGCCCTGAAGTCCACCTTCATGCAAAAGCCTTTCTTTCCTGTAGCAAGGGGAGGATAAACATGACAGCAATTCTGGATGGGGGATGAGCAATCACCTCTTTCTATCTCTAAACTGTTGTTAATCTGTGGCCCACCACTGGGATTGGGGTGGGGGAAGGCTCTGACAAAGCCAGCTCGTACACCTTCCATCTGGTAAAAAAAAACATCGCTGTGACGATACTTTCAAAACAGTGTGTGTCTCTGTGTGAGTGTGTGTGTGTGTGTGTGTGTGTGTGTGTATGTATCCATGTGTGTATACACAAGCATATGTGCCTTTCACTGTGGGTTCAAATTTGTATCCAAGAACCACTGGATAGAAAAAGGCAATGCCATTTGGGTTCAGGAATTATGCAGAGTGTCCCAACCTATGAAATTGACAGACTCCCAATCTCAACTACTTGCTACTATTACTACTACTACTACTGGCAACTAGCAATGATTTAGTGTTTATCTTGTTCCAGGCTATGTTTTAAGTCATTAACATGGATTATCCAATTTAAGTTTCACAACCCCATGAGGTAGGTAGTGTGTTTACCCTATTTTTGAAGGGATGGAGACAGAGCGAGGTTAAGTGAATTGCCCACAATCACACAGTTACTTAGTGGTAAAGTCAGAATTTCCACTTAAAAGCCAGTGCCCATACTCTTCACACTATGCTCTGCTGCCTCCAGACTAGCCAAACTTGAAAGAGGGATCCCTGGGAAGAAGCAGATGGCACTTCCCTCCATCCACACCCTGGAGACCTCAACCCTACCTTCTCCTGGTTGGCCTCTGAATCGATGCTGTTGAGAGCATTTTCCACACGGGCCAGTCGACCAGAGAGTGACAGCAACAGGTTGACTACTTTGTCCAGGTCCCCAATAAACAAACGGTATTTTTCAAACTCATTGGATTTGCAGACGGCTTTTAGGTTGGTCTCCACCTCCTCCCCAAGGGCAGAATTGGCAGTGATGTCCTCCAGCAATCCTCGCTGGGCCTCCTGCAGGACAGAAAGTTTTCTGCCAATGCTTTCGATGAGCTGAACCTAGGAGAAATAAACAGGAGAAGCAAAGGATGAGAATGGGGACTGACAGAAATGGATCTGTCCCTGGAACCACTGTTTAGAGATCTAAATAACCGAAGGCGGGCTCTACCCTAGTCACTGGAAACAAAGGAAACCTGAGCAAGTCGTGAGCAATTCCAGTTTTCTGGACAGGCACCTTCTTTCCCATCTCTTCAGATCTGCTAGGAATCTCTGTCACCACCAAACTTCTTGGCATTAGATGAGTGGTACCCATTGGCTAATTCTCATTTGCCAAATGTAACTTACTAAATACTTGCTGAGGCTATTTAATAAACAGAAATGCTTGTGAGAGCATAGGTAAGAAAAGCACTGCCATCAAGTGTTTGCCTATTACTTCATTCATTCTCCTTCAATCCCTTTCAGTACCTCTGATGTTGATGACACTGTGCTAGATCTTCCACCACTCAGCTTGGCTCTTGAGGCCTTTTGGATAAAAGTGTGAGTCCTGGAGTCACAATGACTAGGTTTGACTGCTAGCTCTGCCACTTCCTAGCTGTGTGACCTTAGGTGAATTTCTGTATGGAGTTTTGCTTTCTTTATCTGGCAGAATGGGGTAACTGCAGTACCTACTTCACTGAATTGTAATAAGGGTTCAATGAGATAATGCATGCCAAGGGTTTAGCACAGACTAAGTGCTCAATAAAAGCAGCTGCTATGATTATGATTCAGTCTGGCCTCACCCTACCATTCTAATCTCACTCCTCAGAACCTCTGAGGATTAGCCCCTCATGCTGTGTTCACAACACTCATTCTTATATTCCTGATTTGCTTATGCAGTTCTGCCAGCTCTTTATCTCTTCCTTCACTTTGGCTATTCCCATTCTTTCTTCAGAGCCCAGCTTTGCCCCTACCCTCCCTGCTGGAAGCCCCTGCCCCCATAACTCCTCTCTCAATGATCTTTTTCTTTTCTAAACTCTCCAGTCTTTTAGAATGAGAACCTTGAGTGTAATTTGAGGTTGTTCACTTTCTGTTTCCTGTGTGTGCATCTGATCCCTCTCCCACTACTGACTGTAAGTTTCTCAAGGGAAGGACTGCTTGTGTCTTCTGATTTGTCGCCCCTATAGGTGTAACCAGTTGTGGGACTGCACTCACAGGAAGGTAGTGTGGTAGAGTGGAGTTTTAGAGTCAGAGATGCCTGGATTCCAATTCCACATCCTCCAAACTGTGTGACCTTGGGCAAGATACCCAATCCCACTGAGACTTCTGTTTCCTCATCCGTAAATTGAAGAAGTGCCCCCCACCAACCGTCCGTTGTTGTGAGGGTTAGATATGATCATAGAAGTAAAGTACTTAGTATTGTGCGTGGCACATTAAGTGCTCAATATATGTTTATTGATGCTGTTACTACTACTACTTCTACTATTACTACTACTAGTACCACCACCACCACCACCACCTGGCACTCTGAGCTAATGGATACCTGTCTAGCTGCAAGGTCCTGACAAGAATAGACCTGTCCCAGGTTGCTCCCAGCCTTTGCAGTCAGTATTGCATTATGGTCAATGGCATGGACTCTAGTGCCAGACTACCTGGGTTTGAACCCCAGCTCTGCCACAAAGTAATGGTGTAAACTTGAGCAAGTTACTCAACCTCTCTGTGCCTCAATTTCACCATCTAAAAGATGGGGTAACAATATTACTTACCTCATAGTGTTGTTATGAGAATGAAATGACTTAATACATACTACATGCTTAGAATAGTGTCTTCTATATAGGAAGTATGCTTCAGTGTTTTATTACTATTCCTGCTCAGGCACTCTGGGAGCATAAGCTTGTAGTTATGTAGAGTATGTTCTTTTCTCGTCCTTTATTTAGAGATGTCCGAGGTGACAAAGGACAAGATAGCCTGCTCTGGGTCTGGGCCAGGTGTCATAATTCAGAACTGGTCAAAAGTCAGGAGCTCACCATTATCTTAGTGTAAAGTGTAATAGGTTTACATTTAGGGAAATTTCCAAAACCCACTGGAAATTAAGGATCAATGATATGAATGAGGCAACACAATTAGATGCCAAGAAGCTCCCAGTTATATCCGCACCCTCTGCTTTCCCAAACAAAACTCAGTGCCAGGGACAAGGGAGGGCTGGGGGCCAAATGATCAACTTGGAAAATCACCTACCTACCCCCAGCTCTTAGGTCCCATAGATCTGGAAGGAAGAAAGTGGACAGAGCCCTTTGTTTCTCAGCACTGGGGCTTTATAACCTGAACTTCAACTCTGGGGAAAGGGTAGTGGATACAGCTGTGGAGTCATCACAGACCCAGCTAGAGCTGAGTGGCTTTTCTGGGATATTACAAATTGGTGACCTTCCTCACCTATTTTCCTCAGAGACAAAAACTGTCTTAGCCCACCCACAATCACTTCAAGTCACTATCTGCTGTTCTGTGTTTTGCCATTTCTGATCATGTCTCTTTTCTCCTCATCAGACATTTATTAGGTTTGCTCCTAATAAAAAAATCCTGAGTGAGCCAGGAGCAGCCCTGTCATATTTAGGAAACATGGAATCCAAGGAAGCAGGCACCTGGATCAATAAAACTTTGATGCCACCATGCTTCCTATTCTTTCCTTGACATTTTGCTTCAGACTGGAAAGTGGTGGGGGTCTCTTGCAAATGGCCTTGAGCTTTTGTACAGGTCATGTCCTGAATAAGAAATATGGGCAGAAGAGCAATTTGCATTGAGTTCCGATGTCTACAAAGTGGTAAATTGGGCCTTTGAGGTTGCCGTGGAAACCCTATTTGCTTATGAAATAAAAGGGGTAAGTGCAGGGAGGGCAAAGTGATTCCAGGAATTTGATTAGAAACCCAGGCTAGTGGTACTTAGAGGAAGAAAGGGGAGGCTTCAGAACAACATCATCTCCATTTGTCTATTTTAGTACTTTTAAGAGATGATTGACTATTCTTGCAAATAAATATTAAAGTTGACTGGCCTATAATTTTTGCTTTTCTTTCTTGGCCAGTCTGCTCTCTCTTTGAAAGTTACACAGAATAAAATCAATGGCTGCCATTGGTTAGCACTCACTGGCAAAAACTCTGATGTACCTTGGGTAGCGAGTTACTTACAAGGCTGGCTTATTTCAGAGCAGAAAGTCAGACAGTCTTGACTTTGAGTCCTGGATCAACACTTAGTCTGTAACCCTGGGCAATCTGGTCCTCTCAACTGGTAAAAAGAAGACAGTAACGTCTATCTTATAGAGTTGGTTTTAGGATTTGAGAGACACTGTGATGATGATGATGATGATTACTATAATATTATTACTATTATTGACTGGATCAAAAAGAGACTGCAGTTGCATTTGTGAGAAACCTAGACAGGCTATTTGATTTCCATATTGAAAATACAGGAATGTACCAAGATACTCTGGATTGTGTAGAGGGCAGGTCAACCTCCAGACACACTCAAGCTAAATGCAGTAAATCTCTAAGGCATGCCAAAAACTTCACCTTTTTTTGAGCCAGTTCGTGGTCAATTTCCTCCTCTCCCAGGCCAATCTCTGCCATCTCGGGTTGGTCTTTCAACTTGTTCAGCAGCTCTGCTTTGGCCACAGAAATATTGTAATAAGCTGAATAAGAGGTAGGGATCCCTGGGGCACCGTGGGGAGGTGAGAAGTGCTGAAACTCTTGTCTGTGGAAACAAAAAATGACCATTTGAGCACCTCTGTTGACAGCCTGCTGACCTTTCTGCTTCCTAATTTCCTCATTTATAAAATGGGACCCTGCTTCACCAAGGAGTTATAAAATAAGGAAATAATGGATGGGGAGGCACTGTTCAAACATAAACAGGCCATGTGAAGGCTCTCTAGAAACCAAGTCAAGGCCAACTTTAAGAACTTAGAAGGCTATTTCTACATCCCTGACTTCCACAGCTGGGGGGACTTCTTTAGAGATCAATGGGTTTGGTCATTAACACCCCAATAAAATCCAGAAAAAACTAGAAGGCCCCTAAAGTTCCAGGCTTCTGATCATCAATGATTCCCCTTGGTTCAGGGTCCCAGTATATGGATCCCACGGGAGGGGCTAGGTGGTAGGGACATGTCTGAGACCTTAGCTATTTGTCCTCTAAGACTGTTGGGCTCCATCCTACCCATCCTGGATGCCAGCCCAACCTGGCTCTATCTAGTCTGCTTGCTTATAAAGGCACTCCATGGCTTTCCTGGACACGCTCATCATTTCACCTTTCCTGGTGGTGCCACTCCTGCTTGAAATAACCCCTCCACTGCATCTCTCCCATAGCAAAGAGGTCACCTATGACCTCAGCAGTGGTCACCGTGTTGGAGGATGAGTTTAGCACCCCTGCCAGAGACTTTTTACAGCCCACCACATCTCTCATGAGCTCTTCTGAGATTGCCTGAGGTGGGGCAGGCCTTTGGCCTGAGAAGGGATAACACCTCTCAACTTCTGGCATATCCCCAATGGTCCCAGCCTCCTCCATGGTTGCAGAATGAAATGGGGGAAATGGAACCAGTGGTGCCCAGGGGCTTGACAAGTGTAACAGCAGACCCTGTTGTCTTGGGTTCACTGAAGGCTGTGGGGTTGAGGTGCTGCTTCTCGGAGCCCCAGCCCATGAAAGAGAACTTCTCCTCAGGAAAGAAGTAGCTCTGGCTCCATGCTGGCTTAGGTTTGGACTCTTCTGCCATCAAAGCTTCTGGTCTGATGTGAGGAAAGAAATGAAATGCTTCAATGTTAGGGTTCAGTGATGGAGAGGCAAATAATTCCACCTATGGTTTATGTAAAGGGGAGACCCACTCCCACTATGTTCTTGTTGCCTACCAGCCATCCCTACCCTCCACCTGTCTGTGTCACTGCCCCTTCACTAACTTCTAGCTGTTTGAAAGGAAAAATAGGAGAAACTCATTAGTCATTTTTGCAGCTATTTGCAGCTCTTAGATAAAGGTCAAAAATAATGGGTAAAAGGCTCCACAGCTATTTACTGATTCATGCTATGCTGTCTCCTAATTCATCACACAAAAGAAATTTGGGCATGCCAATATTGCTCATCCTAGGTATTCATTTTACATGTAGGTTTTTAAGCTGATAGTACTGATAAAAGAGCACTACTAGCTAACATTCACATAGTGCTTACTATGCCCAGGAGCTGTACTAAGATATATGTGTGTGTGTGTGTGTGTGTGTGTGTGTGTGTGTGTGTGTGTGTGTAAATACAGACATAAAATGTAATGCTCATGACAACCATTTTATGGATAAGGAACATGAGGCACTGAGAGGTAAAGTGACTTTCCCGGGATCACGACAGTAAATGGCAGACCCGTGATTTAGACCTAGGTGACCTAACTCCAGAATCTGTGCTTTTAGCCACTATACTATACTGCCACAGGGTCAACTTGACATCACATAAAACCCTGCATGTAAGGAATTTTCTGGCTGGACTGTATCTATGTTAGCAGAGAAGAGAGAACATTCTGGAGGAAATATAAATGTATGAATTTAGGGAATTCCTACCTATAAGAAAAATATTTAGGGGCATGTGTGCGAGTTGAAAGTTAGAAAGTACTGAAAGAAAGCACAGAATTTTTTTTAAAAAAAGGATGTGGCTATCTGTCAATTATATCTCAATAAAACTGGAGAAAAATTTTGAAAAAGGATGTGCTAATTAGAGACTCAGTTCCCTAGCAGACATGGCCCTGTACTATATTATAGTGTATCATATCAGGCACTGTGTTCTAGGGCTCCTTTCCTCATACTCTCCATTAATAGGGCAGAGGTTATAGGAGATCTATGAGAACATAATTTGACCTTGATAATGAACTTTGTTGCAAAAATAAGATTCCTTCTCCAGAGCACTGAGAGAAAATGCATAGAGTCCATAAAGCAAACTATACCTGTAATTGAATCAGAGTTATCAGATTTAACCAATGCTCAGTAATTCCACTCACCTGCTTCTACATGTATCCTGACATTTTGTAACTAAAGAGTATGTGGGTTACAGACTCTAGTTTAACGTGGCTGAAATTAGGATGTCTTTTTTTTTTTGCATTTTAGATTCAAAATATTACACATCTACTTGCCCTTAACACTACTTTCCCTTACAAAACCTTAAAGGCACTTCCTGCTGGGTAGAACCCTGTGCTCTCTGAGGGTCTGGAATAGGATCTTCTTGAGGAGCCCAGAGATCCTGGGGTGATGTAGTTGGCACAGTGAGCCAGACTATCTGGGTTCTGGCTACCTGTGATCTTCTGCAACTTAATTTATATCCCTGTGCCTCACTTTTCTCATCTAAAAACTGTAGGAAACTAATGGTATCTATTTCATAGGCTTGTTGTGAAGATTAAATCAGTCAATAAACAAATGTGCTTAGAACAATGCTTGGCACATAGTAAAGAGGCAAAAAATATTAGCTATGTCGGGAATGATGTTTTTCCTTAAATTTCCATCACTCAAAGAAGCATCTATAATTGACTTTTTGCAGCCACAAGCCAGGCTTGTATGCAAACAAATGTTTCCCCTTGCATCCCATAGTCATTAAGAAAAAAAAAATCTGTGCAACAAGTTACAAGATCTCTAGTAATAGCAATTTCCTTCTCTCTGGACAAGGTGCCAAGATGAATGGAGGTACATAAAGGAGGAAGGACTAGGAGGCTGAAAGGGGTAAGCCTGGGGCCTGTAACTACTACCTCTGGTACACATTGCCTTCTAGGGGACAGGAGGTCTAAGTAAAGGCCTGGCTACTGCAGGAACCAGATCTCCCTAAGAGAGCCTGCCTAGGATGGCAAAAGAAGCATAGATTTTGGAGTAAGATCTGGCTTTGAGTCTTTTCTGTGTAATTCTGAGTTAGGTAGTCCCTTATTTTACTCAGCTTTAGTTTCCGCATCTGTCAAATGGGGATAATAATGGCCCATAGGGCTGTTGGGAGAATTCAATGAAATAATAGATATAAAATGGCTAGCAGTGTCTGACACATATCAAATGCTTAATATGTGATCATTCATTCATTTATTCATTCTTTCTTCAGAAATATTAAGTGCCTACTATGTGCTAGGTTGCCTTCTCTTCTCTCTGCTGTGATAGGTAACAATCCACAGTCACTTTCCACAAATGTTTTCTAATTACAATAAGAATACTCCCCAGCTAGATGGGCAGCTTGAGAAGCAGCCACTAGGGATCTGACAAATTCTCATAGTGTCTGGGAGCCAGGCCCTGTAAGTGCTGTGCCTGTGGCACCTTAGGCTGGAAAACTTGTCAACTAGCTCCAGATAGCCAAGTAATGGATTTGTCCATCAGTAAAAGACACAATAACAAGGTACTTCTAATAGCAACAAGTCTCAGGCAAGTTCCTTCTGTAAAGGTATTTAAAGGAAGCACTGAAAGGATAGACACCTGCCCCTCATCCCCATCCCCAGCAGAGAGTCCGTGGAGCTCTCTGCAGGAGGATTAGCAGAGCCAAAAGCCAAAGCTCTTTTGTTTTGGAGCAAAGAGGACAACCACACATTGTGGGGCATGCCAATGAGCATTGGCACAGTGAAGGGAACAGTTCTGTGGCCAGAGTACACTCCTTCTGCAGCCTCTCTGCCCAGACAGCTGACCCTGTCAACTACCACTTTTGGTACTACCATTTGCCCACTGAAGCAAATGCAAAGAGGCAGAGGAAGCAAGGGTGGGGGTGATGGAGAAAGTGGAAGATGAAAAGAATGCCTTTGGCTGTTGTAAGGAATGGTCAGGGCATAAAGCATCCAACCCCAGGAACACCTTTGATGCTGGGGGTGGGGGAAGAGTTTAGAAGCTCAGACAGGTCCTAGAGCAGAGGCAGGTCAGGTTGTGAGCTGGCCTCTTGTTCTAGAGAGCAAGCAGCAGAAAAGGCAGAAAAGGACCTGAGCCAGGCTTCTGGAAAAGGCCACAAGGCAATAACGGTTTAATGCCTTATTGCTCAGGGGCCAGACACTGATGCATACCTTAAAGACAAACTAGAAAAAAATAAATATAGTACCTTGATAGTGATATTTAGGGATAAGAACATCAATGACATTTACTGAGTACCTACTATGTGCTAAGTATGGGGCTATGTCTTTTACGTGGATTATCCTCATATTCACAACAACCATGTATCATCATGCCCATTTTCCAGGTGAGAAAACTGAGGCTGGAAATAGTTTAATTGACCAGCCCAAGGTCACACAGCTGGCAAATGGTGAAGGTGGAATTCAAACTCATGCTGCCACCTCTTCAGGGACCTAACATCTTTCATAAGCACTTACTTGGGGGAATCAGTGGTCTCCTGCTCTGATGTTCTCCAAAGCCCACCAATGCCATAATAGCAAGGGGGCAGAGCCTTCTCAGCTTGAGATCCCAAATGGCCCCTTACTGGAGGCAGGAAATTGCTGGAATGGAGAGCAAAGGACTCTTGCTCTGCTGGAAGGCTTTGTGAGCCCTGCCTTGAAGCCTCCAGGTGGCCAAAGCCCAGGGGTTGGGGCTGCTCCAGGACCTCCTCAGGATTGAGGGCACTGGAACCAGTGGTTTCTGAACTGAAATACTGGGGTGGCAGCTCTTCCTCCTCCCCCTCCTCCTCCACCCCCTCTTCCTCTTCTTCCTCTTCCTCCTCCTCTTCCTCCTCCTCTCGCTGCTGCTTTTGCTGCTTCTGCTGCTGTTGCTGCTGCTGCTGGGCTGCACGAAAGAGCCTGTACTTCTCCCAGTTGGGAGGAGGAGGGCGAGGAGGAGGAAAGGCCTTCTTCCTGGCACCCAGAGGATCTGGCTGGATCTCAACAACTTTGGTAAAGAGCTCCTTCCTATGCTGCCCCCAGGCCCGGGAGCTCTGAGGATCCAAGCTGATGTGGCTCTCTGAGAAGGCCCGGCCCCGCAGTGGGCGGGGCATGGAGGCTAGGGAGCTCTCCTCTTCATAAACGGAGGTTTCCTCTGGTTTTTTTGAGGAGTGCTTGAAGTCTCCAAGGAGGTCAAGAGAAGAGATTGCTCGGTAGCTTGACAAGTCCAGTGCTGGGTTCTCAAAGCAAGGATGGAAGGGGGTTGCCCATGAAAAGCTAGCCTTGGAATGAGCCATTTCCCTGCAAAACAGCAGATAAAGGTTGTATAAAGCAAGCACGTTGCAGATGGTCCCATAATTTTGGATAACATCATTTATGTAAAATTTAAAACAGCCGCAAAACAATATAATATAGGTAGTAAGTGTAGTAATAATAATATATGCTATATAATACTGATAGCTAACACTTACTGAGTGCATACTAAGTGCCAGACACTGTTTTAAGTGCTTTCCATGTCTTAACTTATTTAATGCTCACAATAACCATAGGAAGTAGCTATTATTATTGTCCTGATTTTGTATCTGGGGAAACTGAGGCATGGGCAGGTTAAGTCATTGCTCAGGGTCATAAAGCTGGTAAGTGGCAGAGCTAGGATTTGAACATGGAGAGTCTAACTCCAAAGTCTGGATATACACACCACCCCACACAAATGTGCTGTGTTCTGGGGCTTGCAAGTGTGGTTATCCTGCTACATCTGTTGTTTTTGTTTTGTTTTTAATTATGAAACATTTCAAATGTTTAAAAACATACAGAGATTGTTATAATAAATATTCATGTTCCCACCTACTGCCCACAATTAGCACATTTTAATACTTTACCATCTATGCTTCATGAATTTTTAAAATAATAATATCCTTTGTTTCACTCCCCACTTCTATTCCCGTGCTGCCTCTCTACATGCAAGCTATATCATGAATTTGGCATGTATACTTTCTGTCCATGTTCTTATACTTGTACCAAAAAACATCGAGCAGGCCATTCACAAATATCTGCTATTTTGGATTTAAAATATATCCTTCTAATGCAATTCCAATCCGAATTCTCACCAGGACTTTTAACTATAGAATTTTTGTGTTAACTTGCAAAATAAAGCAGGATATGGTAGTCCCCATTTGTCCACTGTTTCACTTTCCAAGGTTTCAGCTACCTGTAGTCAACCACAGTCCAAAAAATAGTAAATGAAAAATTCCCAAAATAAACAATTCATAAGTTTTGAAGTGCACACTATTCTGAGTAGTGTGATGAAATCTCCCGCCGTCCTGCTCCATCCTTCCCAGGACTTAAATCATCCCTTTGTCCAGCGGATCCCACCCATTAGTCACTTAGTAGCTGTCTTAGGTTATCAGATGGACTGTCACAGTGTCACAGTGCTTGTGTTCAAGTAAGCCTTATTTTACTTAATAATGGCCCCAAGGCCTAAGAGTAGAGATGCTGGCAATTTAGATCTGCCAAAGAGAAGCCGTAAAGTGCTTCCTTTAAGTGAAAAGGTGAACGTTCTTGACTTAATAAGGAAAGGGAAAAAATCATATGCTGAGGTTGCTAAGATCTATGGTAAGAACGAATCTTGTATCCATCAAATCGTGAAGAAGGAAAAAGAAATTCGTGCCTGCTGTCATATCTCAAACTGCAAAAGTTACAGCCAGAGTGCATGACATGGGCTTAGGTAAGATGGAAAGGCATTAAATTTGTGGATGGAAGACATGAACAGAAAGCATGTTCTGACTGACAGCAATGTGTTGCGCCAGAAAACATGGAGCCTATACGAAGACTTCAGCAAGGGATCCCCTGAAACAAGTGACTTCAGCCATTTACTGCAAGTAAGAGATGGTTACAAAGATTTAGGAATAGGTTTGGACTGAAAAACAGGAAAGTTACTGGAAAGGCTGCATCTGTCAATGAAGAAGCCACTGCCACATTTCTGGCAGAGTTGAGGAAGTTGATCAAGGAGAGAGACAGAATTCATATAACTTTTATTACAGTATATTGTTATAATGTTCTATTATATTATTAGTTATTACTGTTAATCTCTTACTCTACCTAATTCACAAATTAAACTTTATCATCAGTATGTATGTATTTAAAAGAAACATAGTATATATAGGGTTCAGTATTATCTGTGGTTTCAGGCATCCACTGGGGGTCTTGGAATATATCTCCCACAGATACATGGGGACTACTGTATAATAAAAAACATATTTTGCTACAGAAGAAATAGGGGGTAAGTAAGGTATAAAGCATAATATAAAGCAATTATAATTAAAACTGTTTTACTGACTAATAGAACATAATTGAAAGTCCAGAAACATATCAAACTATTTATTAAAATGTCATATATAATTCACCTTCCATAACAAGAAGATAAAGATTATTTAATAGATATTTTTGAGACAATTGCAGAGCAGTATTATTTGGAGCTGCACCATATATTATATACCAAAATAAATTTCAGATTCAAGAGTTCAGGGTGTGTGTGCGTGTGTGTGTGTGTATAAAATTTTAATATGTGTTATATGTGTATATATGTATATATATATTACATAGTTATAAGAAAAAACTATCAGAAAGCTTAAAAACTATGACTTGTGAGGTGAAATAAGACTCTCATCTCATAAGTAATAGAAAAGTATATGCAAGGAAAACAAGTCCAGGTTTAGTTAAATATGTATAAGAGTTAAACTTCTGTATAATAAAGAGGGACCAAAGCAAAGGACATCTCTTTAATCTCTGAGTTTAAAGAGTTAAGCCCTCTAAGCCAGAAGATCTGGTTTCCTGCTATAGTCTGTGAGCAATCAGCATCATGCTAAGTACTGCCTAGTGACAGGAAATTCCAGCAGTTCAATTAAATCATCAGACAGAATATCCATTCAGTAGTCACAATGAAGACTGAGAATATTTCCTCAAAAAATAATAATACACATAATGGTGGCCCAGGTCAGATAGAATGGAAAGCAAAATCTCCTTCATTCCCCTCATCTGCAGTCCCCATCCTGGCTAGCTCATCCCTCATGTGGATCAGAAATTCATAGCCACACATCCCCATTCTCTTCTCATTTGGACCTTAGCCCACCTATAGCTCCTTAAGATTATAATAATTCCTTGTGTACAGACTGTTCCACCTGGCATTTCCCCCCTCAGGAAACAAACAAACAAGGTGGTGAGTGGGAAGTAATAGGATGATAAATGCTATCAGGCACAGAGGCCTTTCCTGACCACCTTATCTAAAGTAGAGACAACTTATCCTTAATTATCATTTTTCTATTTTGCCTTTCTCAGAGCATACACCCCCACAAGGGCAGAGATCTTGTGTGTCTCATTCATCTGGTACCTACTGCCTGGCACATAGTAGGCATTCCATAAATATTTAATAACTGAGCTAATTCCCAAAAAAACCCCAAGGACCATGATACTCATATCATAAAAAAAGTTGAATTAAAGGGAAAAAGCAATAAACAAGACAAAGAAGGGCACTATAATATTAATGATTAGAAAACACAATTAAGATCTAATTACCCTGAATCTTTATGTACCAAATAACATAGCATCAAAATTCATAAAGCAAATATATAGAAAATGCAAAGGTAGAAAAAGCAGAAACAAAATATAAGACTTTTTCAGCTGATGACAAAACTGTATCCAGTCACAATAAAATAACACTAGAAATTAATAGCAAAATGAAAAACAAATACTTCTAGCACACAGAAAATAAAAGGGAGAAAATATCCCCCACTCTAGTCAAAGAGGAGATCTAATCTAAAATTGTAGACTACCTACAAATAACAACAATGAAAATATCAGAAGAGGATGTGGTTGATTAAAACAATGATTAAAGGAAAATTGATAGTCTTAAATACTTATATTAATACATAAAAACAAATTAAAACAAATGAATTATGCTTTCAACAAAAGAAGTTAAGAGCCACAAAAATAGACCTAAGCAAAGCAGAAATAAAACTAATGGCAGAAATTAATACACTAGAAAACAAATAATAGAACTAATAATTAAAGCCAAAAGCTTTCTTCAAAAGAAAATATAAAACCATAAAACAGATAAACCTCTTGCTAATCTAATTAAAAATCCTAAATGCACAAAATTAGAAATGGAGAAATAACCACAGTTACAAAGTAAATGAAAAGAGTAAGAGAACACTTTGCTCTACTCTATGAAAACAGATTTGAAAACTTAGTTTTCTAGGAAAACATAATTACCAAAACTAATTGCAGAAGAACGAAAATATCTAAACCACAGGTTATCATAGGAAAAAATTTGATAAATTTGACCAAAAAAACAGCACACTCCCATGGTCTTGTGTTAATTCTACCAACCTTCAAGTAACAGACAACCTCAATGCTATTTACACTTTCTAGATTCTGGAATCTAGAGAACAGGGGGAGAAGAAAAGAATCCTGCATAACATCAATACCAAAACCTAGCAACTAGAACATACATAAAGGAAAACCAGAGACCATTCTCATCGAAGAATACTAATGCAAAACTCACCGTTTTTTGCATTTAAAAACATAAATATTAGAACATTAGTAGATATAAGTAATTTATTAATAAACTACCAACATATATTAAAGGTGAATGCTCAAAACAATTCTTTCTGAGAAGGGTGCATGATCCAAAAAGTTGGAAACCATTGGTCTGAGGCAGTTGTTCCTAATCGAAGTGGCTCTTAATTGGAATTACCTGAAGATGTTGTTTAAAATGCAAATTCCTCGGCTCCACTTCTATCAATAGAAATTGAGATTTAGTACCTTGTGGTGGAGCCCAGGAATCTACATTTTAAACAATTTCCCGAAGGGATTCTAATACCAGTGGTTCAGGGATCATACTATGGAAACAAAGGTCCAGGGTGAAAAAGATGGGAGTGTTGTGGTTTGGAGGTAGAGGTTTGGGGATAGAGTTATTTGTTCCAGTTAGGCTGGTTTCCAATCTGTACAGTATGTGTCCCACCCCTCAGCACACACATTCCTACCTTCTGTCCTTGCCTCTCCTGTTCTTCCCCACCTTCATCTCAAATCTAGATCTTATGAGATGCAGGTGGTGAAAGCAACGTCTCCAAAGGCTCAAGTTGGGCCAATGTCCTGCAGCCGTGGTGAGAAAAACCCTGCTCCATGATAGTCATCAAATTTACCACTCTTTCCTTGCCAGGGCACAGGAAAGGCAACAGAGCAGAGCACAAAGAACACAGTGTTAGAAAGACTTGGGTCTGAATTTCAGTAAAATTTAAAAATCTGCCTCCAGAACCCAAAAACTGCATGACCTTGAGGAAAGTATTTAATTTACCTCAGTTTCAGTAAAATATCTATCTTAACAAACCTGCTGTGAGGATTGACCATATAAAATAAAAAGGACCTAGCAATGATGCTGGGTACATGGAAAAGTGATTAATAAATGACAGAACTATGCTTATTATTAGAGTGAAGTCCTTAGGGCCACTGCATATGGTTGTGCAAACTGTGCAGTGTACAGCCTTCACTGCTGTATGCTTCAGCCCTGCTCCTTGTTCCCATCAAGGGAGTTGAACGGCACTGTCCCCTGGTTAATGTTCAGCCCTACTCAATAGCCAAGAAACCAAGAGTCCTGGAGTCCCAGCTCAGCTACATGGCTGCCGAGCCAGGAGGCCCTAGATAACCAAGGATTTTAATCCTAGGCTCATTCACTCACTCTTCTCATCTACTAAAAGGGAGAGAGAATAAAAGGCAAGTTTAGGCTTAAAAGCAGTGTGACGATCAACAAGACTAGATATTCTATGTTGTCTTGTTTAGGTACGAATCACTTATGTCAGCATTACAGAATTTACCTTTAAGTAGCCAACTCCAGAACCAGTTGGAAGAAAAGAGCACACCCTTCTAGGGACATTTGGTGCCCCGATTTATGGCACTGTGACACTATCCTGAGGCATTAGGCTCTAGCAAGGCAACCTGGAAATTGCTATTCTCTGCATCAATCCTAATTTCAAAAGCACTGCTCTCCCACTGACACAGCTTGTGTAAGGGCAGCCTGAACCTTGCAGAGTCATTTACATCAAGGGAGCAGAACTAGGCAAGACTCCAGAAAAGGGGAAGCACTGCCCTCGATGGGACCAGCTGGGCCAATGTGTGTACAAGTCATCCAAGCTGTCATTCAGTATTACACTGTGCAAGGTGACCAGATCTCAGGGGAGCAAAACCCGTAGCCCTTGCTTTCCAGGCACTAATAGCTGAAGCAGACTGGTGAATGGGAGGCTTGCATTGAAGTGTGTCAGGCTCAGGCCAAGGATATTGGTCTCTAGAGGCCCTAGTTTCAAAGGGCTCAAGCCACCTATATGCACAGAAATCTAAATCTACAACTCTTCTTTGGGATGAAGTAATGATTCTTCCCTAGAGTGGAGGATAAGGAGCTAAATTAAGGGAAAAGAACTATGGTTTCTTACATCTTACTTACTATGTGTCACACACTTTTGTAGGCACTTTCATGCAGGTATTTCTATTAATCTTCACACCAGCTCATTGAAGTAATTACCATTTTTGCCAGTTTGCAGGTGAGGATCCTGAGGCTTAGAGAGTGTCATTAATTTTCCCAGCTAGTAAGAAGTAGTAGTGTCCAGACTGGAACTTGCCTTATCTGGCTCCAAGGGAAATCCCACTGAAGCAAGGACTCCTGAGTTAAGGCAAAAGGTACTTGCACTACATTCATCCCCAAGGTGTTCTCAAAGACTTTAACTCCTTGCTGAAGAGAGGGGAGGGAGCATGAAAGCTAAGTCTGAGAAAGGGCTTTGTTGACACCAGCAAGGAGCCTACATCTCAAAAACAAAAGCAAATCGTGTGCCAAGTTCTGGGCTGTTCTTCTCTTTTCCTCTTGGCACAGGCTGCCTGTTCTTCTGATGAATAGATTTTCCCCTTTTGTTACTATCTTTTTTTTGGGGGGGGAGGGGCTCATAGTAATTGAAAATGAAAACCAGTATTTTCAGAGACTGAAAAATCTCCTCCCGCCTCCTCCTTAGGCCTTTTGAAGTTTTCTTGTTTGGAATTTTTATTTTTAACCTCACCACAATAGCTTGGCATTCCAGGATCTCAGCAGCAAGAGTGCACAGTCCCAGCCCCTCTCCCCTTTCCCTTTCCCCAGCAGCCAAAAGATAAGACTGCTCCAAGAGAAACAGCCACTCCCAGCTTATTGCTGAAGGAAATATTTACAAGATCCAGGAAGTGAGATACAAGGAGGCTACACAGGGAGGGGAGAAGGGCCCAGAGAGCTTGTTGTTGCCACGCTTCTCTGCCTCTGGGGCCACAGAACTTCAAGCAAGGAACAATTAGTCTGGCAACAGCAAATACAAGTGGCAGGACTCATTCTGAGCCTTCTACAGCCCCCAGGAGCCTGCTGCAAAGTGTCCTTTGAAGAAATCAGAGAAGTCCTTGCTATGCTGGGGCTGTCCTGGGTGAAGCTTAGATTCCTCTCTCCAATGACTCCAACTTGGAGTTTCCAAGAAGGTCTTTCCATTACTCCTCTGAACCCTATATAGTGTCACAGACATGGTGCTAAGGGATGGTAATGACCACTCTTGTTTACTCAGAGTCCACCATGTGTCAGGCACAGCACTGGACAGTTAACAGACTCCATCTCGTTTCACCCTGAAGACAATCTTCCAGCCTGAGTATTCTCTTGCCCATGTTAGAAATGAGACTCAGGGAGGTTAAACAACTGAGGGAACATAAAGAGAATAAGCAGCCAGGAGAAGTTACAACTAAGGTCCATCTGACTCCAATGCCCGTGCTTTTGCCAGCACAACATGCTGCCTCTTCAGCATTCTCATAACCTTCTCAAGAGATTTAATAAAAGACATTTTAGCAGCACGTAACACACTGTGGAGGGGCCTGGAGGGTTTGATATCCATGAGAACAATTTAATGGAGGATCAGGCTGGCCGAGGTTATTGAGGCTCTATTCTCTAATAGGCAGTGGTTCTGAAACTTGAACATGCATCAGAATCACCTGGAAGGCTTATGAAAACACAGTTGGCTTAGTCCTACCCCCAGAATTTCTAATTTGGTAGGTCTGGGGCAGAGTGGAGAATTTTTATTTCTAACAATTCCCAGGATGATGATGGTATTGCTGGTCCCAGATCACACTTTGAGATCCACTGCTCTAAACAGTCATTATCTACCAGGTTCCCAACTCACCAGGGTATCTTAAGAGGTATAAAGCCATTAAAAAAAACTCTCAAGGAGTTCCCTGGTGGCGCAGTGGTTAAGAATCCGCCTGCCAATGCAGGGGAAACGGGTTCGAGCCCTGGTCCAGGAAGATCCCACATGCTGCAGAGCAACTAAGCCCACGCGCCACAACTACTGAGCCTGCGCTCTAGAGACCGTGAGCCACAACTGCTGAGCCCGTGTGCTGCAACTACTGAATCCTGTGTGCCTAGAGCCCATGCTCTGCAACAAGAGAAGCCACTGCAATGAGAAGAATGAGAAGCCCACGCACCGCAAGGAAGAGTAGCCCCCACTCACTGCAACTAGAGAAAGCCCATGCACAGCAACAAAGACCCAATGCAGCCAAAAAAAAAAAAAAGCTCTCAAAACTAAATGCATTTTAATTAACTATATACATATCACCCATGTAACAAGTGCGAGAAGATTTATAAAATAAAATAATGGGAGGTCCATAAAGCTCTGGGAATCCTGATGCTATTTAAGGAAATTCGGTGCCCCACAATCATTAAACAATGGATGTGCCAGGGGAAGAGAGCAATTTTTGTATATTTAAGTCCTCATATATACCAGATGTTAATGTACTAAATTTCGAAGACCTAAAATACAGTGGAATAGACTTAACACCAAAGTTATAAAGAACATGATTTTATCTCAGTTTAAAAGGTATTCTGGGTGCTCAATTATGAATGACAATTATCATAGAGTAGTTCTTTGGCACGAACATATTTAACATTCGAGGTTTTAACCCTTTGAGAGTAGCCCTAAAGATCCATGAAGTGTAATAACTGGTCGTTTTGCAAAGGGTATGAAGTTGACTTGCAAGGCCTCACAATACTGCTTTGTAGGGCAAGTCACCAAGCAAAGGAGGGAGCCTAGTCAACCACTTGGCATTCCCATCTCAATGTGGTTTGATAGGTCTCTATTTGTTAACAAGGTACATAGGTGTGGAGTAACCATGGTAGAGAGAATATGTGCTTCTCTGTGAATAATGGCACTGAAATGCAAACTATTTGCAAACTAGTGCTGATGATGGAAGTGAAGAGAAATGTAATGGTCTTGAGAAAGTAATGGTTCTGAGTCAGATAATAAAATGTTCATTAGTGGGGGTGGAGAGGTTCTATGTTGTAATAATGGTGACAAATTTGAAGATTCACAAATGTCTGGTGATGTACCCCCTCAGAAATGTCAAGTTCTCACAGATTTAGATAAGCAGAAGTGCTGGTTGATGGAGAATTCTAGCAAAACAAATTCTAGCTAACAGAGAGATCAAGCATGTCCGGTAAGTAAGAGTCTGTCATTGGTATGGGGATTTTTCTAAAGCCCTTGATCTTTAACTTTGCAGGCCTAAATCAAACCAATGTGGGCTGCCTCTTCTTCAGATTTTCTTTTTTATTATGAATTCCAGCAACTTGACATGTACCCCAAGAACACCATGTGCATTCAACTCCAGCTATTTACATTTTACCAGATGATTTTCTGAATCTTCTTTGTGCAAGGCTACTATCAGATTCAACATGTGAGTTTAGAATTTAGCATTTTTTGTTGTTAATACTATTACAAATACCCTTTTCTGTATAAGACCCAATATTTGTATACCTGTCACTGTTAATGGCTATATTCTATTCCATCATGATGATATATTAGATTAGTAAATATTTTCCATGATTATAAATAGCACTACTTTAAATATCTTTAAAAAATTATTTTTTTCCTTTTTAGGTTATTTCCTTGGGGGTATGCTGGATCAAGGAGTATGTACAAACAGTTTTGTAACTCTTGTCACATATTTCTAGACTGTCTTTTAGGAAAACTGAACCAATTTATACTGCCCCCCAAAACACATACTGTTTCCTTAAGTCTTGTCAAGATAGGGTTTTGTAATTTCTATTTATAATTTCCATTAATTGTTGATAATTTAATAAGCAGGTTGTGAAACCTTGATGTTGTTTTTATTTGCACTTCTTTAATTGGTAGAGAGGTTGTACTTTTCCAGGCAGTGATTTTACTGCCTTTATTTCCTCATGTGTAAATTGGCTGTTCATTTTCCTTGCCCTTTTATGAAGCTGAATTTGAAAGCCGACCTCCTATATCTGTATCCATTCTTTACATTTTTCGGACAGTCAACTGTTATCTGTGATGCTGACCCCAGACATTTTCCTCATTCTGCTATTTAGCTTTTTATTACATTTTGTTGTACAAAGGTTTCTTCCGCCAACTTTTAAATATTTGAAACCATCCATCTTGTCTCTGATGATATCCTCCGTTTAACAGGCACAAATTTATCTTCCATCCGTAGCTGGAGTGAATATGCTGTTCAACTGGTCTGCTTTCTGAAATTTACTACAGAGTATTCTACGCACTGTGGCTCTAAGTTAATTATTCTCCATATTGATACCTATAGTTCCCAACATTTATTGAAGACAGATGATTGCTTTCCAAAGTTCACGGTTGCATCCAGTGTGCTCTATAGTCTTAGTATCTGTTCCTAGAATCTCTCTTTTTTATTTAATTTCACTGTGTGACTTTTTTTCAACCCACTATCATATGGTTTTAATGACTGTCACTTTATGACAGACTTTAAAATCTGATAGGGTAAGTCTACCACCATTAGCTTTTTTTTTTAAACATCTTTATTAGAGTATAATTGCTTTACAATGGTGTGTTAGTTTCTGCTGTATAACAAAGTGAATCAGCTATACATAAACACATATCCCCATATCTCCTCCCTCTTGTGTCTCCCTCCCACCCTCCATATCCCACCCCTCTAGGTGGACACAAAGCACTGAGCTGATATCCCTGTGCTATGCTGCTGCTTACCACTAGCTATCTATTCTACATTTGGTAGTGGATATATGTCCATGCCACTCTCTCACTTAGTCCCAGCTTGCCCTTCCCCCTCCCCGTGTCCTCAAGTCCATTCTCTACGTCTGCAACTTTATACCTGTTCTGTTCTTCAGAAACAGTTTTTTTTTAGATTCCATATATATGTGTTAGCATATGGTACTTGTTTTCTCTCTCTGACTTACTTCACTCTGTATGACAGTCTCTAGGTCCATCCACCTCACTACAAATAACTCAATTTCGTTTCTTTTTATGGCTGAGTAATACTCCACTGTATATATGTGTCACATCTTCTTTATCCATTCATCTGTCAATGGATACTTAGATTGCTTCCATGTCCTGGCTATTGTAAATAGAGCTGCAATGAACATTTTGGTACACGACTCTTTTTGAATTATGGTTTTCTCAGGGTATATGCCCGGTAGTGGGATTGCTGGGTCATAGGGTAGTTCTATTTGTAGTTTTTTAAGGAACCTCCATACTCTTCTCCATAATGGCTGTATCAATTTACATTCCCACCAACAGTGCAAGAGGGTTCCCTTTTCTCCACACCCTCTCCAGCATTTGTTTCTAGATTTTTTGATGATGGCCATTCTGACTGGTGTGAGGTGATACCTCATTGGAGTTTTGATTTGCATTTCTCTAATGATTAGTGATGTTGAGCATCTTTTCATGTGTTTGTTGACAATCTGTATATCTTCTTTGGAGAAAGGTCTATTTAGGTCTTCTGCCCATTTTTCGATTGGGTTGTTTTTTTTTTTGATATTGAGCTGCATGAGCTGCCTGTATATTTTGGAGATTAATCCTTTGTCCATTGATTCATGTGCAAATATTTTCTCCCATTCTGAGGGTTGTCTGTTCGTCTTGTTTAGGGTTTCCTTTGCTGTGCAAAAGCTTTTAAGTTTCATTAGGTCCCATTTGTTTATTTTTGTTTTTATTTCCATTTCTCTAGGAGGTGGATCAAAAAGGATCTTGCTGTGATTTATATCACAGAGTGTTCTGCCTCTGGTTTCCACTAAGAGTTTTATAGTATCTGGCCTTACATTTAGGTCTTTAATCCATTTTCAGTTTATTTTTGTGTATGGTGTTAAGGAGTGTTCTAATTTCATTCTTTTCCATGTAGCTGTCCAGTTTTCCCAGCATCACTTATTGAAGAGACTGTCTTTTCTCCACTGTATATCCTTGCCTCCTTTGTCATAGATTAGTTGACCATAGGTGCATGGGTTTATCTCTGGGCTTTGTATCCTGTTCCATTGATCTATATTTCTGTTTTTGTGCCAGTACCATATTGTCTTGATTACTGTGGCTTTGTAGTATAGGCTGAAGTCAGGGCATTTGGTTCCTCCAGCTCCGTTTGTTTCCCTCAAGACTGCTTTGGCTATTTGGGGTCTTTTGTGTCTCCATACAAATTTTAAGATTTTTTTGTTCTAGTTCTGTAAAAAATGCCACTGATAGTTTGATAGGGGTTGCATTGAATCTTTAGATTGCTTTGAGTAGTATAGTCATTTTCACAATGTCGATTCTTCCAATCCAAGAACATAGTATATCTCTCCATCTGTTTGTATCATCTTTAATTTCTTTCATCAGTGTCTTATAGTTTTCTGCATACAGGTCTTTTGTCTCCTTAGGTAGGTTTATTCCTAGGTATTTTATTCTTTTTTTTGCAGTGGTAAATGGGAGTGTTTCCTTAATTTCTCTTTCAGATGTTTCATCATTAGTGTATAGGAATGCAAGAGATTTCTGTGCATTAATTTGGTGTCCTGCTACTTTACCAAATTCATTGATTAGCTCTCGCAGTTTTCTGGTAGCATCTTTGGGATTCTGTTTGTATTGTATCATGTCATCTGCAAACAGTGACAGTTTTACTCCTTTTCCAATTTGGATTCCTTTTTTCTTTTTCTTCTCTGATTGCTGTGGCTAAAACTTCCAAAGCTATATTGAATAATAGTGGTGAGAGTGGGCAAGTTGAGTTGTCTTGTTTCTGATCTTAGTGGAAATTGTTTCAGTTTTTCACCATTGAGGATGATGTTTGCTGAACCACCATTACCTTTTTAAATAAATGTATTCTTTGGTCTTCCTGCCCACTTATTCTTTCAGACAAATTTTACAGTGAATTTGATAAGTTCTACAAAGTATACCACAGTGACTCTAATTGGTAGTGCATTACATCTATATATTATTAACTTAGGGAGTATTGTAATCATTACTATATTAGTCTTCCCAAATTGAAGCAGAGTATAGCTATGCATTTATTCATGTCTTTATTTCTCCCATTAGAGTTTTATAATTTTCCTTGAATAGGTTTTGTGTGCCCACGATTAAATTAATACCCAAGTATTTAAATTCACTTTGTCACACTCTTTGACAAATCCTTTCATGCCTCTGAAGGTTGCATTCTTCTTAGCTGGTAAAGCCTTCTTGAAAAGTGTACTATTCCTAATGAAATGAGATTCAATTCTGAATTATCCGTTTTCTTTTACTCAACTGCCAAATAGGAAATGTGTACTGGATATTCCACACTCTGCTCATGATGTGGTATGTTAAAAAGAAGGAAGAGAGCCCTAGGCTGTGAACTGAAAAACCTGGGTAGTAGTCTAGTTTTGTCACGTAGTTGCTGTATAATCCCAGAAGTAATGGGCTCTGGAGTCAGATGCCTGTTTGACCTTGGGCAAGTGACTTTAATCTATCTGTGAGTAAGTTTCCTCATCTGTAAAACTGGGTCAATAAATGGTAACTATCTCATAGGGTCATGATTAGTAATAAATAAAATAATTCATGTGAAATGCTTAGAGCAGTGCCTGATACCCAATAAACACTTAATAAATGTTAGCTATTATATCTTTTGTGGTTGTTGTTTTTAATAATAGTATAATAATACCTTTCCTGAGTCTCAGCTTCCTTATCAGTCAAATGGGAAAAATAAGGCTTCACAGAGTTTCTTTGAGGATTAACTGTGGTTTTATATATATATATATATATATAAACACTCTACACATTCGAAAGGTCTGTGCAAAGTAGAAAAATGGAAATGATCACAGGAGGCAATTATAAGTATGGAAAACCAAATGAGATAATCTAGGAAATAATTTCTTTGGGCTTTTAAATGCTTCACATTTATGTAGCTTTTTCTCCCAGCAGATCTACTCACCAATGTTTTTTTCCCTCCTGCTAATATCAAAATGTGTTTGCATTCTCTGCATGCAAACTAAATAACTGTGGAGGGAGACAACCAAGAGTGTAACTACCTGGAATTAAAATTCGTTGCAGGCTTCCAGGCAGAGAATGGCTCAAGAATATACATTTGATTTTCCCACCTACACCCATCATTCCAGTTGTGACAGAAATGATATAAGAAATGTTAAAAAATGTGTGTGTAGTGGGGAGAAGGTAAGTGGAAGCTCCATTAGGATTTCTCCTCTTTAAATGTCATCTCTGCCCTTGACCTTTCCTAGGCCTTCTCATCTTCCTTGAGATCATAAACTATGATCTGCTGCCTCCATATTCAGCAAAAATATTCTTTCCCTTTCCATTGACCTCTCCTTTCTGTTTTTAAACTTAAACCAGTTTCCCAAATCCTGATCAAACCATCACTTAAACCAGAGGTTCTCATATTTAGCTTGCATCAGAATTGCCTGAAGGGCTTCTTAAAACACACATCTCTGGGCCATGTCCCAGTTTCTGAATCAGTAGGTCTGGGTGGGGTCCAATAATTTGCATTTCTACTTCAGTTCTTAGGTGATACTGAGGTTGCTGGTCCTAGGACCACATTTTGAGAACCACTAACTTAAACCTTATCTCCCCCTCTAACTACCACCCCATTTCTCTCCTTCCTTTTCCTAGCCAACTTCTTTTTAAACATTTTAAAATGTATAAATGTCTTTTCAAGCACTCTTCTTTTAAACCCTTTTACTAATCACATAGTAGCACATAATCATTGTATTAAAATTAATGAAAAGAAACTGAAACCCTCCTACTTTGCTGGTGGAAGCTGCTTTGGAAAACAGTTAGGCAGTTCCTTAAAAAGTTAACAGAGTTATCATATGGCCCAGAAATTCTACTCCTAAATATATACCCAAGAGAATTGAAAACATATGTCCACATAGAAATTTGTATGTGAATGGTCATAGCAGCATTATTCACAAAAAAAGTGAAAACAACCCAAATGTCCATTAATGGATGAATGGATAAATAAAATGTGGTATGTCCATACAATGGAATATTACTTGGCAAAAAACAGAATGAAATACTGATATATGGTATAACAAAGATGAACTGCTAAAGCTTGCTAAGTAAAAGAAGCCAGACACAAAAGCCCACATATTGTATGATTCCATTTATATGAAAGGTACATACAGAATAGGCAAATCCATAGAGACAGAAAGTAGATTAGTGGTTTCTTGAGGCTGAATGTGGAATAGAGAGTGACTGGAAATGAACAAAAGTGATCTTTTTAGGGAGATAGACATGTTCTAAAATTGGATTGTGGTGATGATTGCAATAGCATGCAAATTTACCAAAACTCACTGAATTGTACACTTAAAAGGTGAATTTAGGATGTGTAAAACTGTGTGCATTTCTTCTGTATGCATCCCCTTTACAGACCATTATGCCATCTGCTTTCTATGCCCACCATTTTACTAAGTTTGCTTTCTCGAAGGTCACTTGTGTGTCCAAACCGTCAAAGCCAATAGCAGTCCTCTCTTTATCGTCTGTGACGGTACACTGGCATACTTCTCCTTCTTACTACTCCAGATGCTTGCCCCTTCAATCCCCTTTGCTGGCTATTCTTCTTCATCCTACCCCCGCTGGCTGGGTGATCAACAGGCCTCCTCAAAAGCATCCCCTTGTCTTCCTCACTAACTTTAAATTCAACATATCCCAACTCAAACTTATTATCTCCACCAAACCAGGTCCCCTTGTCACCTGCCCCCACTCTATCAATAATTTTCTCTTTCTAAAGACACTGGGGCAGAAAATTATTTTTGGCTTAACTCCTTTCATTCCCAAGTTCTTTTTACTTTTCTCTCAAAAGTTGTCACGTATTTGTGAGCAAATTATCTGAACCAACAATTCACATGGGAATCAATGCAAATATTAAATACATGAAAAATGTTCAAACCAGAATAATCAAAGTAAGCAAATTAAAATTATAATATGTACCATGTATACCTATTGTATTAGAAAAAGAAAAATTTCCATGATGGCAAATTTTAGGGGAAACTGGTATTCTCCTATGTTGTTAATGGCAGAGTAAAACACCTCTAGGGAAAGCAGTTTAGTGAAATATATCAAGAACAATAAGAATGCTAATTTTCTTTCAACAACTAATCCCAACTCTGTATAACTGTTTTTAATGAGATAATTCAAAATGAGAAAAAGGTTATAGCTGCTCAAAATTTTTTAGCAGCATTACTTTATAATAGCAAGAAATTGGAAACAACCTAATTATCCACCAGTTTGGGAATGATTAAGCAAATTAGGGCACATTAAGCTGGTGAAATATTATGCAGCCATTAAAATTTATAACTATTGAGGAAGGCTTTATAGCAACAGGAAAAATTGTTCACCAAATAATGCTTAGTGAGGAAAAAAGAAGCAGGACACATAAAATCACATCTACATAGTTATTATAATCATGACCCCCCCACCCGCAAATCTCTACACCTATAGATAAAGGCTGGCAGGGAAATGAAAACAATTAGGGTGTTAGGGTAGTAAGAATAAGGATACTTTTTCTATGGTTCTGAAGAACCTAGGGGCAGGACAGGAATAAAGACGCAGACCTAGGGAATGGACTTGAGGACACGGGGAGGGGGAAGGGTAAGCTGGGACGAAGTGAGAGAGTGGAATGGACATATATACACTACCAAACGTAAAATAGATAGCTGGTGGGAAGCAGCCGCATAGCACAGGGAGATCAGCTCGGTGCTTTGTGACCACCTAGAGTGGTGGGATAGGGAGAGTGGGAGGGAGACGCGAGAGGGAAGAGATATGGGGATATATGTATATGTATAGCTGATTCACTTTGTTATACAGCAGAAACTAACACAACATTGTAAAGCAATTATACTCCAATAAAGATGTTTAAAAAAAGATACTTTTTCTTCTGTTTTTAATTTCCTGTAATACTGCTTTCGCAATAAACATTTTCCCCCGAATATCCACATATTTATCTATCCCTTCTGTTACATTCCTATTGCACCCCCACCTTCCCAAAACAAGGCCACACTCATTCATGCCTGGATCACTGCCCCTAATTGGTCTTTCTTCAACCCATCTAGGCTGCAAATGCTGCCAAATTATCTGAAGTGCCATATTTACCATGTCACTTACCTGATCAATAACCTTCAATTGCTTCCATATTTGCCATCCTACCTAGTTTTCAAGGCCTAACTATCCTGGTGCAATACTTCACTCTTTACCCTTTTTCTCTACTGTTACTGTTGCTGCTGCTGCTCCTCTTCCTCCTCCTCCTCATTACAACTAACATTTACTGAGGGTTTATGGTGCCAGATTTTGTCCTAAATGCTTTACATATATTAACTCAATTATTCCACACAAGTCACAGGAGGTAAGCACTCTTACCCCATTTCACAAATAAGGAAACCGATGGGGTGGGGTAAAAGAGAGGAGCTGGGCGGGGTGGGAGTGGGGGGGAAGAGAAAGCCACTTGCCAAATTCACACAGCTAGCGAACAGAAGAACCTGGATTTGAACCCAGGCAGACTGACTTCAAGGCCAGAACTTTTTTTTTTATTGAAGTACAGTTGATTTACAATGTTGTGCCAATCTCTGCTGTACAGCAAAGTGACTCAATTATGCACATATATACATTCTTTTTTTATATTCTTTTCCATTATGGTTTATCCCATGAGACTGGATATAGTTCCCTTTGCTATACAGTAGGGCCTTGTTTATCCATTCTAAATGTAATAGTTTGCATCTACCAACCCCAAACTCCCACTCCATCCCTCTCCCTCCTCACGTCCCCCTTGGCAACCACAAGTCTGTTCTCTATGTCTTTGAGTCTGTTTTTGTTTTGTAGAAAGGTTCATTTGTGCCGTATTTCAGATTCCACATATAAGTGATATCATATGGTATTCGTCTTTCTCTTTCTGACTTACTTCACTTAGTATGATGATCTCTAGTTGCATCCATGTTGCTGCAAATGGCATTATTTCGTTCTTTTTTATGGCTGAGTAGTATTCTATTGTATATATCTACCACATCTTCTTTATCCATTCATCTGTTGATGGACACTTAGGCTGTTTCCATGTTTTGGTTATTGTGAACAGTGCTGCTATAAACATCGGGGCGCATGTATCCTTTTGAATTATAGTTTTGTCCGGATATATTCCCAGGAGTGGGATTGCTGGATCACATGGTAATTCTATTTTTAGTTTTCTGAGAAACCTCCATACTGTTCTCCATAGTGGCTGTACCAACTTACATTCCCACCAACAGTGTAGGAGGGTTCCCTTTTCTCCACATGCTCTCCAGCATTTGTTATTTGTAGACTTTTTAATGATAAGGCCAGAACTCTTAACAACCAGCAGGGTTTATTCCTCCAATACAGCCTGCTTAGTTTCCCCTCTGGGCCTTTCCTCCTATAGGCCCCAGCCTTTAGTTTTCTTACCCTCCAATGAACTTAAATAGGGCACAATGATACTTATCATGTATTGGCCCCTTACCATGTGCCAGCCTTTTCTTGTTTAAACCATGTATTTGACACTTTTTCATCTTATAGCAACTAGCCTGAGTTGAAAACCTGGCTTGTCCCTTTAGTATCTGTGAGACCTTGAGTAAGTTACTTAGCTCCTCTGAACCTCAGATTCTTTATCTGAATCATTGGTTCTCAAAGTGTGATCCCAGAACCAGCTGCATCAGCATCACCTGGGGAGCTTGTTAGACATACACATTTTGAGCCCCATTCCACACCTACTGGATCACACTCCCTGGGGGCGGGGTGGGAGCTATCATGTATCTGGATTTTTTTTTTTAACAAGCCCTCCAGGTATTTCTAATGCACATTCAAGTTCAAGAATCACTGCCCTAGTTATAATAATGCCTACCTGACAGTTTTGGGGAAGATAAAACAGGATATGTGTAACTTAGCTAGTGGCACATAGGTTGTTTTGCAACTGGTAATTTATTATTACTGCTACTTAACTTTGTGTGGATTAGTCTTCCTTGCTCAAGCTGGGGATGGGCAGGCATCATGCTTCCTGATGCTCTTCCTCTAATATTTCCCTGCTTGCCTAGAAACAGGCAGTACATATACTAGGTTTTAAATAAAGTCCCCTTCCTTGACTGGCTGATTAGTAAGAGAGCCATTTTGGAGAAGCACCATAGTGTAGTATAGTGTCTCTGAAGCTAGACTACCTGGGTCTAGTCAACTTACTAGCTGTGGGACTTTAGGCAACTGAATTTATCTATCTGTGTTTCAGTTTCTTCTCTCGGTCAAATGAAGAAACTAACAGTACCTACCCCTTAAGGTTATGGTGGTAAATAAATATTTGTAAAGTGCTTTGAATGGTGCCTAGAATAGAGTACCGTGCTCAAGAAATGTTAGTTGGCATTATTATTTTTGTGTCATTTTACCTATTCAATGGTGGAGGAGGCTGTTTCTTCATTTGGCAAGCAAATGACAAATACATCTTGAGCAACTTCTCTGTGTCAGGCACCGTGCTAGGCATGGAGAATACATCCGTGACCAAGGTGTGGTCTCCTTTTTCGACAGTCTCAGTCTAGTAGGGGAAACTCAGCAGACCCACTAGACTGAAATGATTTCTCCAAGAACAGTGGGGAATCAAGGCCAGCCACAGAATCCCACAGTATCCCCACCCAGGCCTTAGGTCCCTGAGACATGATACTGAGGGGTCCATTTGAAGCGTTTCCTTAGGGATCCTAATTGAAGCAGTTATAATGGAAAAAGCATGAACTTTGGGGCCAGACAAACCTGAGTCTGAGTCCTGGCTCCATCACTTACTAGCTGTGCGACCTCAACTAAGTTATATAACCTCTGTGGACCTCATCTATAAAATAGGTAGTAAAATTAACTGTTGTGGAGAATAAATGAGATTATGGTTATAAAAAGATCCAGCCCAGTGACTGACACTTAGCTGGTGATCAGTAAATGTTGGCTTCCTCTCTTTCCATTGCCAATCAGAAAACCAATAGGTTTCCCAGACTCTGGAGTCAAAAGAAAGCCCAATTTATTCCTGACTACACCACCAAATCACAGGGGATAATATAGACCACTGGAAAGAACCCTGGGCTTTTCAGAGGTCAGGGGATCCAGATTCTAGCCCTCTTCCTAGGTGCCCCCACAGAGGCGCAGCTAAGAGCCGTCTTCCCTGTCCCTCCTTTATTCCTGGAGTTTGAGTTAAAGAATCAATACAATTTACGGGCCTCTTGTCCTGCAGAAGAACTAGCTGAAAGAGTATATCAAACAATTTCACAAAAGGGGTTCCAACCAGACTGATGGAGAGCAACCTGGAGGACGTAACTGTCTCCTCCACATGGTCACCTATGACAGGTGGGCTCATGTCTTTGGAGCATAAGTGCCAGGTGCCATGTTCCCCACATTATAGGAACAGATTCTCCACTCTGGGCATTCTTTTTTCCTTAAGGGCTCTGCAGAAGCAACTCTTTCCCCTCTAGCCCAAGCCATACATACCATTTGTAAAAATGTCCCTGCCTTCTTTTAGGAATTCTAACCTATTGTTAGCATGATCTGCCTTGGATTTTTAATGAACAGACCTTAATCTCTCAACAAGCCCTATAAAAAGAAAGGTGGCAGAACCCAAGAAACATTCTGAGGCAAAGGCACAGCAGTGGCTGGACAGTCTTACCTCCTCTCTGGCCCCTCCAACCACCCAGTGGCTGCTTGGAAGGCAAGCATAGTTTATACCTTCCCATCTGTGTTTTAGCATGGTCTGGTCCCCATGTCCTTGTGCCTGGGCACCTGCCTCAGGCCTCTGAGTTGATGGGCACAATGTCCCACAATACTCCTTTTTACGTATTCCAAAATGTGCTACCCATCAGTTTGGTCTATAGCCCAGCTGCCTGGTGGGCAGGCTGGATTACATCTTACAGCACCAAGGCCTTTGTACTGACACCAGACAAGGTTCCTCAAAGGAAACAGAGCAAATAGAAAACAGAAAACCTTACCAGTTTCCACAGAAGCCTCAGAGGTACTAACTCACCCCAACTCCCAGAGCGGTCACTTACCTCCCTGACTGGCTGGTCTTCCTGTTTCCTGTTATTGGCATCCATTTGTCCCCAGGAAAGTCCTGCAAAGCAAAATTCTGATAAGTTAGGGAGCTCTGGACAGCCAGGTATATAGATGGCTTCAAAAATGTAAAGAGGTCAGGAGCTTGTCCTGGGCCAGGCCCACCCCCTCTTCCCCACCCCCACAGCTGGTTCCTTCTACTCTCCCATGCAGGCTACAGAACTATGTACCTAGAGGGCTGCCTTTCTGTCAGGAGGCTTGCTGGGCTGCTGGGGGCATGCAGAGTCTAAGACAGCACTCAAGGACCTGGACAATGTGGTCTAGAAACTCTGAGTTTCCCTCTCTTTCTCCACTCCCCTCCCAAACCACGTTAAAAACCAGTTTAGCATGTTTGCTGTTTGTTCTGGCTCTTGCAAAGAAAATCTCTTTGTTCTTCCCAGTGAACCTGCTTGTTCCTCTTGCCTCTTCCACCATAGAAAGCAACTTCTTGGAAGCCGCAGCCCTTGAGGAGGCTTTGAGGCCTAAAGCTCCTGCTGCTACAACCCTGTCCTAGCCCACCCTGTACTTCAGGGGCCCTTCCTCCTCGTTCCAGATCCGCTGACAGTGGCTGAGGTGGGCTTATTTCTGGGGAGCACTCATCCCCCATATTACAGGAGGAGACTCTTCACCCTGGGCATATTGTTCTTAAGGGCTTTGCCCAAGCATTCTTTTCCCTGCAGCCCAAGCCACATATGCCATTTGTAAAAACGTCCTTGCTTCCTATTCTAGCTCCAAGCCTAATGCAAATTTGCCTTTGACGTTCTCCCTGATTTCAGCATTCCATACCCTCTACCTAGTGACTCAGAACTCAGCCCAACGGGAATGCACAGTTTTTCCTAAACCTCACTGATCTTCCAAAGTCCCGCTTTCTCCAATGCTATTATTGGTCCCATTCAAAGTTTTATTAACTTTGCCTCAGTAAAAAAAAAAAAAAAAAATTACTACCTTTTGGGGGTAAGACACCTAGTTGTCAGTCATTCTGGCTAAGATACTCATTATTTGAGGGTAGTTATGTCACTTCCCTGAACCTCAGCTTCCTGTCTGGCAAATAAGGACTAGGCTATCTAGCCTTGCTGGATTCCCAGGAGTGAGGATAAAATGGGATGTGTATAGAGAATGTTTAGCACAGCACTCGGCACATAGGAGGTTCTGGACGTTAGTAGCCATGGAAACGATGAGGTTTCACAGCTTTCAGAGGACCAGAGCAGTCCCTGCCTGTACCTGTCATGTGAGAGCATCAAAAACCACTTGTTCAACTCAGATTCTGCCTTGATGCCCTTGTAAGATGTCCCTGCTTTCAAAGACACTATTCCTCATTTTGCCACAGTGGGAGCCAGGATTTCCTGTCCATGCCCTGTCTAGCCCTGTGGGAAGTGCTCAGTAAATAGAAGTGGCCAAACCAAAGTCCTGTCCCAACTCTCAATCTCCTCAACTCCCCAGTATCACCTTACTTTTTTTTTCACTGAGCCACTTAGGTTGCTGTAAATTGTCTGCACTCTTTGAATCAAAGAGGCAGATATCTCCATGGCTTGTTGCAGATGGGGATTGACTGTGGTAGGAACTTGTTGCCCTAGTGGAAGTTATACTGCTAGAAGGCAACCTGCCAGAGTGGGGAGGGCCTGGGCTTTGCAATCAGCTTTTGGAGAGGCAGTGTAGCACAACTAGGAGCTTGGCCTCTGAGGCCACACTACATGGATTCAAATCCCACACTGAGTGTGACCTCAGGCAAACTACCGAGTTCCTCTTAGCTCATTTCCCCCAGCTATTTAATAGTGATCATAATAATAACAGTATCTATTTCTTGATTGCTTTGAGGATGACATGAGTTGACACATGTAAAGCACCTAGAACAGCACCTGGTACGCCATAGACACTCAAATGTTAATTATCATTATGTTGTTCAAATCCTAGCTTCACCACTTGCAGGATGTGTGATCTCACTGAGCCTCAGCTTTCTCAGCTGTAAAATGGGGATCCTATTATAATGTATCTCATATAGTTGTTAAATGAAATACTTTGATAATATATGCAGAACTAACTGGCATGAAGCATGAGGGATTTAGGTGTGTGCTGATTTTAGTTCTCTTAACAGCACCAAAGAGGATCCAATTGACTCCCCATCCTCTTCCAGGGGCCATAAAGAGCAGGATCTCAACCCTACTTCAGATAGCCACCATCACAACTACCTTAGCCACCTGAGCTGGGGTATCCTAACGCATCTACAAGTTTTCCCCATGTCTGGAGGGAGGGTGAGCTCAGGTGGCAGGGGTAGAAATGGGCATGAAGTGGCTTCTGGACGGCTGTCCACATGTCTGAAAGCCTAGCGTCTAAGCAGACCTACTTATCTAATCTAACAGACATTAGGAAACCAATGTGTCCTTCCCTCAGAGTACAAAAGGAGAGGCATGGTATGGGCACATGCACACCTGCATTGCTACTGTCAGCTGCTGCAACCTGCAAATCTCACCTCCTTCCCTTATGGAGTTACTGGCCCTAGGATGACCGTTCTGCAGCTGTCATCTGCTTACCCCATCCCCACCCCCAACTTCAGCCCCTTTTCTCCATTGTCTACTTGCAGGTCCTTGTTTCAGCAAAAGTTTCTCAAGGTAAACCCAAATCTCCCTTTATTCTAAAAGATAATAACTAACCTTTAAAAAATGATTACTATCTGGTAGTTACTGTTCTAAATGCCTTGCACATGTTACATCATTTAATCCTCTCAACCAACTTATGAAGTAGGTACTGTTATCATTTCCATTTTTTTTAGATGGGAATGCTTAGGAATTCAAACCCAGGTAGTCTGGTTTCAGCATCATGCCCTTAAACCATTATTTTATATTTCCTCTCCTTTTTTCCTGCTACATTTTATTATGAATATTTTCAAACACTGAGAAAAGTTGAACAAGTTTACAATGAACACCTATATATTCACCATTGTATAGTTTCTACAGTTAGTATTTTACTGTATTTGCCCTATCACATATCTATTCACTCCTCTATCCATCCACAAATCCATCTTAAATTCTTGATGCATTTCAAAGTACAACTTTATCCCCATACATTTGAAAACTTAAATGGAATGGACAAATTCCTTGAAAGGCAAACTACCAAAGCTCACTCAAGAAGAAATAGATAACCCAGATAACCCTATATCTATTAAAGAAATTGAATTTGTTGTCAAAAATCTTTCCACTAAGAAAACTCTAGGCCCAGATGGCTTCAATGATGAATTCTACCAAACATTCAAGGAAAAAAAATACCAGTTCTATGCAAACTCTTCCGGAAAATAGGAGAGAAGAGAACAATTCCCAACTCATTTGGTGAGGCCAGTATCTTGATATGAAAACCAGACTCGGGCTTCCCTGGTGGTGCAGTGGTTGAGGGTCCGCCTGCCCATGCAGGGGACACGGGTTCATGCCCCGGTCCGGGAGGATACCGCATGCCGCGGAGCGGCTGGGCCTGTGAGCCATGGCCACTGAGCCTGCGCGTCCGGAGCCTGTGCTCCGCAATGGGAGAGGCCACAGCGGTGAGAGGCCCACGTACCGCAAAAGAAAACCCCCCAAAAAACCCAAACAAACAGAAAAAACAGACTCGGACATCACGAGAAAACTACAAACTAAAATCCGTGATATACATAGACAAAAATCCTTAACAAAATACTAGCAAATCAAATCTGGTAATATATAAAAAGGATAAGACGTCATGACCAAGTGGGATTTATTCTGGCAATGCTAGCCTGGTTCTTATTTCAAAAATCAATCAATGTAATTCACCATATCAACAGACTAAAAGAGAAAAACTGTATGACCATCTCAATAGATACAGAAAAAGCACTTGAAAAAAAATTCAATATCCACTCTTGATAAAAGCTCTCCCAACAAACTAGGAATAAAAGGGAATTTCTTCAACCTGTTATAAGGCATCTATAAAAAAATCTACAGCTAACATCAAACTTAATAGTGAAAAATTGGGAACAAAGTAACAATATCTGCTCTCACCACTTCTACTAAACACTGTATTGGAGGTCCTAGACAGTGCAATAGGGGCCTCCTCTCCTAATAAAGCCACACACAGTGGAAATGAAGACAAAATTACTTATATTTACGGATGACATGATTGTCTATGTAGAAAATCTTTTAAAATCTACCAAGAAAAGTGAGTTTGGCAAGGTTGCAGGATACAAGGAAAATATACAAAATTAAATTGCATTTCTACATAATAGTAAAGAATTTTAACTTGACCTTAAGAAAACAATAGTATCTACAATGGCAGCAAAAACATGAAATCTTAAGGATAAATATAACAAAATATGTGCAACATCTGTATGCTGAAAACTAGAAAATAAGTTGTGTAAATCAATATACTTCAAAAGCTCAAGCATACATATCATTAAAGTTTAATATTTGTTTACAGTATTTTAGGCAAAATTTACTTCCAGCGAAATGCACAAACATTAAGTGTACATCTGTTAAGGTTTGGCAAATGTATACACCTGTGTAACTCAAACTCTTATCAAGATATAGATCATCACCCAACAAAGTTCCCTCATGCCCTTTCCTAGTCAATCTCTGTGCTGCCTGCCACAGGCAACCACTGTTTTGAAATTTTTTTCCATAGAATAGCTGTTTTAGAACTTTATATAAAGGAATAGTAGAGTATGTACTCTTCTGTGTAAGGCTTCTTTATCCCTAAGTTTCGTTTCTTCAAAGAATATGTATTGAGCAATTTCATACAGTAAGTCTTTCAGAAGTGTAGGCCTATGCAAAAACAGTTCAACACAGGAACTAACTTCTGGTTTGAATGCACCAGCCAAAAGGTGGCACTAGGAAAGCCATGGGAAAGGAATCTGGTGGTAAGCTGGCAACAGCATAGGGAGTCCTTCCACAGATACCCTGAGGGATGGTGGTGGCTTGTATTAGAGTTGTAGGTCATAACCAGGGTATAGCAACAGCCAATTTAGACCTGGGTCTCTGCAAACAAAGCCTGGGAGACATCTGCAAGTTTTGCAGCTCCAAATATATTTTAAAGCAGGAAATGGAAGGGAATACATGCTGTTTTGGATCAGGCACTGAGCCTGGCACTCTGTGTTACACAATCTCATTTGATCCACCCAACTAATTCATGAGGCAGCCATTACTTTCCTCCACTTTAGAGATGAGGTAATAAGACTTTATTTAGTACTGGCCATTTTATGAGGTAAAAATTCTTTTCTTTTTCCCTTTAAAAAGAATCACATAACTACAACTTTTGGTGGCTGGATGACTTGCTTAAGTTCACTCAGATACCAATTATACAGTCAGGATATAAAGCCCAGTTGTGTTCATTTTGTGAAGCAAAAGTTATTTTATTCTACCTCTAAAGATGAGGTAAGTGCAATTTTGATCACTGAATGTCTTGCCCAAGGTTAGTAAGCTACCACCTGGTGGACCCAGCACTATATAATTTTAAGACATTATAATTGTTACGTTTTCAAATGATTTACCTAGCTTTCTCCTCACAAAGAGAATAATGAAGCTCACCCATCCGAGAGTCAAGTCCTCACCTGCACTGTTGGATTCCTGGGTTTCCAAGTGTTGCCAGGTGCCAAGCTGCTGTCCTCAAGGGTACCATGCTGGGGATTATGATAACAAGCTGAACACCGGATACACTGGTGGTGGTGGCACCGGCAGTTGTAGCAGTTTGGCATCATATTTCTCTTTCGCAAAGCAGGGCAGACTTCCCCAGAACAATAAATGCAAGGGTCATGGACTACAGCTCCCTGGACATTGCAGGAGTAAGAGCACGTCCTGCGGTAATCAAAATCACCACAGTGTAGTGGCTTACAACACATGGATTGTTCTAGACCTTTGCTTGCAAAACATTCTTTGTAAGTGGTAGTTTCTGACTGAAGGGGTGACATGGAATGATATGATTGGTCTGTGGCATGACAGGGTTGGTCTGTGGAGTGATATGATTGGTCCATGGGATGGCGCCTCAATTCCCTATAGCTGGAGCTCATTGGCTGGAAGTTTTGGTCAACAGGTTTTGGTCTCTGGGTAAAAGTCTTGCTATGAGTGGTTAAACCTGGCAAATGAGATGTCGATAAGGATTTGCTACTCTCTTCAAAGAACTTTCTTCTGTCTGCAAAGGGCAAGAAGATGGCTTCCTCCCCAGCTTGGGCAGTAGAAGCCTTCAATTCCTTGTCACCTGGGTTGGAAGAGTTTTCCACGGCTAGTGCCACATGTGGCTGCAGGTTGTGCTCTGGCGACCATCTCCAGTGACCTCCACGGACTCCACGGTGAACATTTGTTTTTTCAGAGTCTGAGGAGGATGGGTCAGATGCTTTCCACCAGGTGTTCAGGCTCAAAGAGGACTGGCCAGGTCTCTGGCTAGGGCTCATTCGTCCCTCCAAGCCCGTCCTAGATTCATGGCCCTCAGGGGCTTGGCTGAGGCACTCTGAAGACCTAGCCCTGAGTATCATGCTCTTGTTGAAGAGCTTGTCTCTGGGGCTAGGTGGTTTTTTATACGAAGATAGAAGGGATGAGTTAGAGGCAGGAAGTGGAGGACTTTCTAGGCACTCCTCGGTCTCTTCCACTGGCTCCTTGGTGTCACACAGCTGTGACAAGGGACTCTTGCCTTTCTGGAGCTGGGCCTTCCTCCTCTGAATTTCATTACGTAGATTGGTAGCAAAACGTTCGTTCTTCCGCCGGTTTTGTATTGAGCGGCCCCGGGTCCCTCCATTTCGCCTACCACCCACCCGGCCACACTCCTTGGGCTCACTGTCCCCTTCTTCAGTTGTCTCTGTGCGGCCAGCTACTTTAGTGGTTTGTTGAACAAGGGAGCCAGAGGCAGAGGACTGCTGGCTGGCCAATTCACTGTCAGCTCTGCTTGCTCTGTTTGGGTCCTGGAAACTTCTTTCTGGAGGATGTCCATCAGCCTCTCCATGTGGGGAACTGCTTGGGCTCTGATGCCCCGAACCCAGAAGTCTATCATCCATTGGCCTGGTCTTTCTTTCTTTGCTGGGCTGGTCCTGGGTTCCTCCTGCAGGGGGACATGGGCTTTTCTTGCCTGTGTGGCTACTGTGCAAAGGGGATAGAGTCCACTCCTGCCCATCCTGCCCAGCTGGAAGCTCCGTCCCCTTGCTGTCCCTAGTATCAAGGTGCACATGCTGCAAGTGGGACGCCAGTAGCTCTTCAGGGGCACTATGGCGATGTCCTGTGAGGTGTGGAGGGCTGCCAAAAGAAGAAGCCTTAGCTAGTTCTGCTGAAGCCTGGTTAAGTGGGCTGGAATCTGTGCTAGAAGCTTTGTCGTATGCTTTTGGGAATCCAACAGCTTTGGCCGAGGCCTCCATCAGTAGATGCTCAGAGCCCTTCTGGCTGGATTCAGGAAGTTGGCTGAGCTCACAGTTCTGATGGCCCTCATTTGTCACTTGGTCTTGCCCGCTGAGGCAGCAGAACCTGTTAGGGTTCCTTGGGGATAGCATGGTGTCCAAGCTAGGTTTCTCCGTCTGTTGCAAGGAGTCCACAAGCTCAGAAGCCCTGCTCTGCTCTCCACTGAGGAGTTGGGCTCTGGAGGCCTGAAGACTGTCTCGCCTCATTGGAGGTTGTGGTGGACCCCTGGCAGCCTTGGCAGGCCCTGAGTGGTGGACCTCCTGTGGACGGGATGATATCTGGGAGCTAGGAGTCAAGTGGCTCCCACTGGTATGCCGGCCACCTCCTGAGGTTTCGGCCACATTAAGCTGGCCATTAGGGGCCTTGGTTGGCCCTGGGCCTTGCATGATGCAGTCCACAGAGCCTGGCTCCTCTGGCCTGAGGGAAAGGGCACAGTCAGAGGCATTTGAGCTGGCCGAGAAGGAGCTATAGGCTGAGTCACGCTGATTGGGGTATGTGCTCTGGTCAATGGGCAAGAGGTGGCCCTCATAGGTGGCTTGGCCTGGTTGCTCCAGGCTCTCCATGCTGCCAATGGAGCTGCTTTTCTCAGTGCTGCAGTGCCGGGAGAGTGGACACCACTGCACACACACGTCACTGCAAGACACAGGGCACACCAGTTAGTTACGTCACCAGATCCCTTTCCCACCTTGGCCAGCCCTGCCATGGGAGAAGCAGGACAACCCAGAGGCACCCATGTCACAAGTGAGAGATAAGGCAAAAGAGGAAGGAAGGGAAACAGGGGAACAGATGGACACTGGGGGTACTACAGAAATGTGGTAAAATGGGAGACAAGATGATATGTGGAAGAAGGATAGGGCAAGATCCCAAAGACTAACAGTGTGAGAACTCCACTGAGGGTTGTGCTCTGTTTCTCTGCCTTCAGTGAGTCTAGAATTGCTTCTGGACTATTGCTGTCCCCAGGGAGTCAGCTATAGCTCTCTGCTAGGAGAAACAAGCACGGACTATTAGCATTTGAGAGGGGCCCTAAAGGGCTGATTTAATTTCAGCCAGCCCATTTTGTAAATCAGTGGTTCTCAAATTTGAGCATGTATCAGAATCACCCAGAGGGCTCATCAAAACACAAGTGACTAGGTCTCATGTCCAGAGTTTTAGGTCTGGGTGGATCCTGAGAATTTTACTTCTGACAAGTTCCTGGGTGATGCTGGTGCTGTTGGTTCAGGGACCATATGCTTTTGAGAATCATTGGTGTCAAGCAAGCCCTGCAAAGGGAAGTGATTGTGAGGATGTGATTTTCTCAACATCGCCCAGCTCTAGTTCATGGCCCAGACAGGGCCAGAATTTAGGTGTCCCCCTGTTCTTTTCTTGGTAATAGTAATCCTCACCATTTACCAAGAACCTACAATGTGCCAGGCACTTTACAATGTCTCATTTCAAATTGAAGGGGAGAGATTATTATCTCCACTTGACAAATGAGAAAACTGAAGCTGAGAGAGGGAAAGTAAACTGACAAGCTCACACAGCAGCTAAAGAAGCAGACCTGGAATTTGAACCCAGGCCTCTACGAGTCTAATGTCCTAGGTCTTCTGCTACACTGTCTGTTAAATGTAAATAATAGTAATATCTGTATCAGAGGGTTGCTTTGTGGGTGAAACCAGATAATAAAAGTGAAGCTCTTGTCGCAGCCTGGGCACCTAGTGAAGGTTCAATACCTGGAGCTGCTGCTCTCTTGATTGTTGTTTTCATGGCTATTGTTATCAGCATCCTCTCTACTATGACTTTTGATACTATAGTGGTCCCTGCCCACCCAGGCCACCCTCATCCCCCATGGCAAAGCCAAACCAGGGAGAACAAAGAAGGGACTAGGATCAGACACAATCTTGAATTTTAAGTACCATTTCCCACACACAAAGCCAAAATGAGCCAAGTCATGCCAGTAACACCCTGTGGCTAGAAACCCAGGAGGTTGCAGGCTGCCCTCAGAAAGGCCACAGTTCCAAACACCAGAGCTGAGCAGTGGCGGGAGCCCACAAGATCCCCCAGGTCAGCCTTTCCTAATTCTTGCTCCCTGCCTTGCCCCTTAGCCACTCCACTTACTTGACCTCTTGGCTAGGAATCCATCAATTACTCCTTGGCAAGGAGATCTGCTACCCAACCCACCACCCTTCCTGCTGAAAACAGCCACACCCCCACTCAAACAGGAGCCAAGCTCAGAATGTATTTCTGTGTATTCTCCCAGAACAAAACTGCCTCTGCCTCCTCCCTGAGCCCCTGACTTCCGATGCCAAATAAAGACACCGAGTCAGGGCAAACTCAACCCTTAGCTTCCCTGAGCCTCCTCAACAGAAATCCCTTCTCAGAGGGAAGATCTTGTTGTGGAAGGGAAAAGGCAGCTGAGGCCAGCAGCTTTGCTGGCTCTGGGCTTGCTGAGAAAGTTCTCTGAGTCTGCTGGGCAGCTCTTTCAACCACAGACCATCCCAAGCACCCTAAATTGAGAGATCCTCATTGCAGGTGGACCCTGCTATTCAGGGAGGTTCCCATTCTGAAAGCTTTGGTTCTGTGACAGAGCTGGGATGAGAGGAACAATGGATGAGGTCACCATGAGTCACTGTAGCTAGAGAAAAGGACCAGAACCCAGCCCCAGGGCCACCGATATCAGAGACCAGGATGATGCAGAGGAGCCAGGGAAAGAGACTGCAAAGGAAATAAGGAGAAAAGGAGGAGAAAGTGGTGTTTTGCAAGTCGAGTGAGGTCAGTATTTCAAGGAAACATTTTTTAAAAGGAAAGGGACTGTCCCAAAGTCACAGACAGTTCTCAGTAGACGAGGACCAGAAGCCAGGCACACTGGAAACCCACCCCATTTTCCGGGATAGCACTCTGGGCTCTACAGCCTCCAACGGGGATGAGAGCAGAGGAGAGGAAGTGGCTGGGTGATCTAGCCTCTACCCTATCTTGAGGGGAGGGTTCTAGACTTACCTCGTGTTGCAGCCGGAATGCCAGGACAAGCTGAAGGCTTCAGAAGGGAAGTGCATGTTGGTGGCTGCTTCAGGGCATCCCTCCAGCAGCTTGGCCACATGCCATGAATGTGGCCTACTGACGGGGGCGTTCCTCCTACAGTAAGAAAGGGACAGGAAGTCAACTTAGGGAACCAGAGCTGAAATCACTTCCCAGGCAGCTTCCGCCCCCACCCCCTCTTTCCCTTAAATGAAGTAGAACATCTTGCAAGGAGCTGATGTAGGAATCTTAGTGGCCACCCCCTCAGCTCTCAGTACTCAAATCTCCTTCACCCCAAGGACAATGCCTGGAGATACAGAATGTTAGCGTCACAGGGCTCTTTTGCTCATGGGTGTATCCCAAGCGTGTACAGCAGTGCCGGATGCATAGTAGATGCTCAATAAATATTTGTGGAATAAGTGAGTACTGCTTCCCAATGAATAGTGTGCCCACCCTAAGTTTTCTCTGAGAAAAAAATCATTCTGGCCAATCTTCCCATTTTTCTCTAAGAAAGGGATAGGTAAATGACTGAGAAGTTTGAGCAAGTCAACACCAATTGGCTGCCAATTTTTGGCTTATTCATTTGATAAGCATTTGTTGTATGTGTCTTGTGTACCATCTGTACATACCTCTGGGGATACAGAGATCAATCAAATATGGCTTTGCCCTTGAGAACTTACAGATTAGTGAGAGAGAAAGACCTAATTCAAATAAAGCATGGTAAAGACATTCAGAGAGTGAAGGATAAGATGGGCACAGAGGTGAGATCCCCAAGTTTGTAGGCAAAAGGGTGGCAAGGAGCCCCAACTCCTGCCAGGGAGAATAGAACGAGATGGTGGATGGTGTGCTAGGCTGACAGGGGAGACTGGCTGTTCAGCAGGACAGGGGTGAATAAAGGGAAATGGGTCTGAGGCCAAGGCTCTGGATACAACCACAGCATCTGTCTGGTGCTGGAGGCTGCAGCCACAACTCTTGCACTGACTGGCTTCTACAGGACCCATCCCTGTGCTCTGGTATATTTCACATGAATAGATGCCACTCTTGCAAGTGGGGAAGAATGGGATGGGGAAGAGCATGTATGGGGCATGGGTAGTGCCAGAAGATAAAGAGATGATTAGTATGAGAGAGAATGAGGGGAGGGGGGAGAATAAGAGAGATGGGAAAGGGAGGAGGGAAGGGGGAAGGAGAGAGAAAGAGAGGGAGGGAAAGGGAGGGGAGGGGAGAGGAGAGGAGGGGAGGGGAGAGGAAACAAGGGAAGATAGATGTCAGAAGGACCAGGCAGATGACAGAGATAAGAGGGAGAGATGGTACAGAGAAAAATAAATGACAGAAAGGAAAAAAAGTCTGAGAAAGACTATAAGGAACTACACAGAGAAAAATGGGTGATAGAGAACAAAATAATGACAGAACAAAATAATGACAGAGTAAGAGAAACATGATAAATAAAGGAGATGGTGGAGAGATAAATAGATGATAGCTTATTTACTAATTTATTCATTCATTTACCGTGGCAGATTCCATATTAGACACACTGAGGGAGCAGAGTTGACTAAGATAAGGACCCATGTTTTCAACACTCTTGTTATAGAGGGGGATAAATCAGCTCTCTACCTCCCAGGAGCAGTAGTAGACAGACTCAAGCTGATTCCATCATAGCTGGGAATGCCCCTCACCCCAGCGGAAACACAGAATATCCCGGCTGTGCTGAGCTCTAGAGGGCTAAGGCCTAAAAAGGTAGTCCTGAGGAGAATGACCTTGCTGAGGAAAACATGTGTTGAGCGGTAACAGGCCAGACACAGAGAAGGAGGTGTAAGAGGAAGGGCAGGGGAAGCTGCCTACCAAAGGGCAGGAACCAGAGCCACAGGTCAGTAGCAGTGGCTAAAACTTATGGGAAGGAAAGGAGGTGAGGCTCCCACATTTAACCACACTGTTCTATTATGGATTCAGAGTGCCCAGCAGGGAGGCTCAAGGCACTAGAAGACCTTGTGGGGAGGCACTTGCTCCAGAGTTTCACACACAAAACCATGATGCTAGAAATCTCTCCAGTGGCTGTTACCCAGAAGTCATCCATTAACAACGATTTATAAAGCATCTCACAGAAGTACTATGTACTAGTAGTATGTGCTAGGTACCATGTACAACATTTCTAGGCACGAGGATACAGTGGAGAGCACGGCACCTCTCTTATTTTGGGCCCTTCTTCCACATCCAGCATTCCTGAAGTTGAGTGCACCAACCATCCAGTCTTTAACTAAATTCTACTGAGCCTTCTTTTACAGTATCTCTTTGGCTTTTCCTCTTTCTAGCTCTCCCCCAGCTCCCCACCACTATTTTCATTGAGGCTATTCCACATAATCATTTTGTTCCTCCACAGAGCACGCCACCCACAGTTCCTGTTCTAGCCTTTAACACTTTATGTCCAAAATGCTGTGTTGGAGACTGTGGGGAGATGGCGGAAGAGTAAGATGCGGAGATCAACTTCCTCCCCACAGAGACACCAGAAATACATCTGCACGTGGAACAACTCCTACAGAACAACTACTGAACGCTGGCAGAAGACCTCAGACCTCCCAAAAGGCAAGAAACTCCCCACGTACCTGGGTAGGGCAAAAGAAAAAAAGAAAAAAACAGAGACAAAAGAATAGGGACGGGACCTGCACCAGTGGGAGGGAGCTGTGAAGGAGGAAAAGTTTCCACACACTAGGAGTCCCTTCGCGGGTGGAGACTGTGGGTGGCGGAGCGGGAAAGCTTCAGAGCCGCGGAGGAGAGCGCAGCAACAGGGGTGCGGAGGACAAAGCGGAGAGATTCCCGCACAGAGGATCGGCGCTGACCAGCACTCACCAGCCGAGAGGCTTGTCTGCTCACCCGCCGGGGCGGGCGGGGGCTGGGAGCTGAGGCTCGGCTTCGGTCGGATCCCAGGGAGAGGACTGGGGTTGGCGGCGTGAACACAGCCTGAAGGGGGCTAGTGCACCACAGCTAGCCAGGAGGGAGTCTGGGGAAAAGTCTGGACCTGCCGAAGAGGCAAGAGAATTTTTCTTCCCTCTTTGTTTCCTGGTGCGTGAGGAGAGGGGATTAAGAACGCTGCTTAAAGGAGCTCAGGAGACGGGCGGGAGCCGCGGCTAACAGCGTGGACCCCAGAGATGGGCATGAGACGCTAAGGCTGCTGCTGCCGCCACCAAGAAGCCTGTGTGGGAGCACAGGTGACTTTTCACACCTCCCTTCCGGGGAGCCTGTGCAGCCCACCACTGCCAGGGTCCCGGGATCCAGGGACAACTTCCCCGAGAGAACAAACAGCGCACCTCAGTCTGGTGTAACGGCCCGCCGGCCTCTGCCGCCGCATACTGCGCGCCTCAGGCTGGTGTAACGGCCCGCCGGCCTCTGCCGCCGCATACTGCGTGCCTCAGGCTGGTGTAACGCCCGCCGGCCACTGCCGCCGCACACAGCGCGCCTCAGGCTGGTGTAACGGCCCGCCAGCCACTTCCGCTGCGCCCCCGTGCCCCGCCCCCGTGCCCCGCCCTCCCCGAGGCCTGAGGGAGCCAGAGTCCTGGAAGCAGTTGCTCCTTTAACCCCTTCCTGTCTGAGGGAAGAACAGACGCCCTCTGGCGACCTACACGCAGAGGCGGGGCCAAATCCAAAGCTGAGCCCCAGGAGCTGGGCGAACAAAGAAGAGAAAGGGAAATCTCTCCCAGCAGCCTCAGAAGCAGTGGATTAAAGCTCCACAATCAACTTGATGTACCCTGCATCTGTGGAATACCTGAAGAGACAACGAATCATCCCAAATTGAGGATGTGGACTTTAAGAGCAAGACTTACTATTTTTTTCCCCTTTTCCTCTTTTTGTGAGTGTGTATGTGTATGCTTCTGTGTGAGATTTTGTCCGTATAGCTTCTCTGTCACCATTTGTCCTAGGGTTCTGTCTTTTTTTTTCTTAAAAAAATTTTTTTTCTTAATAATTATTTTTTATTTTAATTATTTTATTTTATCTTACTTTATTTTATTTTATCCTTTTTCTTTCTTTCATTTCGTTCTTCCTTCCTTCCCTCCTTCCTTCCTTCCCTCCTTCCTCCCTTCCTTTCTTTCCTTCTTTCCCCTTCCTTCCTTCCTTTCTTTCTTTCTTTCTTTCTTTCTTCTTTTTCTCCCTTTTATTCTGAGACGTGTGGATGAAAGGCTCTTGGTGTTGCAGCCAAGAGTCAGTGTTGTGCCTCTCAGGTGGGAGAGCCAACTTCAGGACACAGGTCCACAAGAGACCTCCCAGCTCCACATAATATCAATGGCGAAAATCTCCCAGAGATCTCCATCTCAACACCAGCACCCAGCTTCACTCAACGACCAGCAAGCTACAGTGCTGGACACCATATGCCAAACAACTAGCAAGACAGGAACACAACCCCACCCATTAGCAGAGAGGCTGCCTAAAATCATAATAAGTCCACAGACACCCCAAAACACCCCAAGAGACGTGGACTAGCCCACCAGAAAGACAAGATCCAGCCCCATCCACCAGAACACAGGCACTAGTCCCCTCCACCAGGAAGCCTACACAACCCACTGAAACAACTTTAGCCACTGGAGACAGACACCAAAAACAACGGGAACTACGAACCTGCAGCCTGCAAAAAACGAGACCCCAAACACAGTAAGATAAGCAAAATGAGAAGACAGAAAAACACACAGCAGATGAAGGAGCAAGATAAAAACCCACCAGACCTAACAAATGAAGAGGAAATAGGCAGTCTACCTGAAAAAGAATTCAGAATAATGATAGTAAAGATGATCCAAAATCTTGGAAATAGAATAGAGAAAATACAAGAAACATTTAACAAGGACCGAGAAGAACTAAAGAGGAAACAAGCAACGATGAACAACACAATAAATAAAATGAAAAATACTCTAGATAGGATCAATAGCAGAATAACTGAGGCAGAAGAACGGATAAGTGACCTGGAAGACAAAATAGTGGAAATAACCACTGCAGAGCAGAATAAAGAAAAAAGAATGAAAAGAACTGAGGACAGTCTCAGAGACCTCTGGGACAAAATTAACTGCACCAACATTCAAACTATAGGGGTTCCAGAAGAAGAAGAGAAAAAGAAAGGGACTGAGAAAATATTTGAAGAGATTATAGTTGAAAACTTCCCTAATATGGGAAAGGAAATAGTAAATCAAGCCCAGGAAGCACAGAGAGTCCCATACAGGATAAAACCAAGGAGAAACATGGCAAGACACATAGTAATCAAACTGTCAAAAATTAAATACAAAGAAAGCATTTTAAAAGCAGCAAGGGAAAAACAACAAATAACACACAAGGGAATCCACATAAGGCTAACAGCTGATCTTTCAGCAGAAACTCTGCAAGCCAGAAGGGACTGGCAGGACATATTTAAAGTGATGAAGGAGAACAACCTACAACCAAGATTACTCTACCCAGCAAGGATCTCATTCAGATTTGATGGAGAAATTAAAACCTTTACAGACAAGCAAAAGCTGAGAGAGTTCAGCACAACCAAACCAGCTTTACAACAAATGCTAAAGGACCTTCTCTAGGCAAGAAACACAAGAGAAGGAAAAGACCTACAATGACAAACCCAAAACAATTAAGAAAATGGGAATAGGAACATACATATCGATAATACCTTAAATGTAAATGCTCCCACCAAAAGACACAGACTGGCTGAATGGGTACAAAAACAAGACTCATATATATGCTGTCTATAAGAGACCCACTTCAGACCTAGATACACATACAGACTGAAAGTGAAGTGATGGAAAAAGATATTCCATGTAAATGGAAACCAAAAGAAAACTGGAGTAGCAATTCTCATATCAGACAAAATACACTTTAAAATAAAGACTTTTAGAAGAGGCAAAGAAGGACACTACATAACGATCAAGGGATCGATCCAAGAAGAAGATATAACAATTGTAAATATTTATGCATCCAACATAGGAGCACCTCAATACATAAGGCAAATACTAACAGCCATAAAAGGGGATATCGACAGTAACATATTCATAGTAGGGGACTTTGACACCCCACTTTCACCAATGGACAGATCATCCAAAATGAAAAAAAATAAGGAAACACAAGCTTTAAATGATATATTAAACAAGATGGACTTAATTGATAATATAGGACATTCCATCCAGAAACAACAGAATGCACATTTTTCTGAACTGCTCATTGAACATTCTCCAGGATAGATCATATCTTGGGTCACAAATCAAGCATCGGTAAATTTAAGAAAATTGAAATTGTATCAAGTATCTTTTCCGACCACAATGCTATGAGACTAGATATCAATTACAGGAAAAGATCTGTAACAAATACAAACACATGGAAGCTAAACAATACACTACTTAATAACGAAGTGATCACTGAAGAAATCAAAGAGGAAATCAAAAAATACCTAGAAACAAATAACAATGGAGACACGACAACCTAAAACCTATGGGATGCAGCAATAGCAGTTCTAAGAGGGAAGTTTATAGCAATACAATCCTACCTTAAGAAACACGAAACATCTCGAATAAACAACATAACCTTGCACCTAAAGCAATTAGGGAAAGAAGAACAAATAAAACCCAAAGTTAGCATTAGGAAAGAAATCATAAAGATCAGATCAGAAATATATGAAAAAGAAATGAAGGAAATGATAGCAAAGATCAATAAAACTAAAAGCTGGTTCTTTGAGAAGGTAAAAAAATTGATAAACCATTAGCCAGACTCATCAAGAAAAAAAGGGAGAAGACTCAAGTCAATAGAATTAGAAATGGAAGAGAAGTAACAACTGACTGCAGAAATACAAAGGATCAGGAGAGATTACTACAGGCAACTCTATGCCAATAAAATGGACAACCTGGAAGAAATGGGCAAATTCTTAAAAAAGCACAACCTGCCAAGACTGAATCAGGAGGAAATAGAAAACATGAACAGACCAATCACAAGCACTGAAATTGAAACTGTGATTAAAAGTCTTCCAACAGGGCTTCCCTGGTGGCGCAGTGGTTGAGAGTCTGCCTGCCGATGCAGGGGACGCGGGTTCATGCCCTGGTCAGGGACGATCCCACATGCCGTGGAGCGGCTGGGCCCGTGAGCCATGGCCACTGAGCCTGCATGTCCGGAGCCTGTGCTCTGCGACGGGAGAGGCCACAACAGTGAGAGGCCCGCGTACCACAACAACAACAACAACAACAACAAAAATCTTCCAACAAACAAAAGCCCAGGGCCAGATGGCTTCACTGGCAAATTCTATCACACATTTAGAGAAGAGCTAACACCTATCCTTCTCAAACTCTTCCAAAATATAGCAGAGGGAGGAACACTCCCAAACTCATTCTATGAGGCCACCATCACCCTGATACCAAAACCAGACAAAGATGTCACAAAGAAAGAAAACTACAGGCCAATATCACTGATGAACATGGATGCAGAAATACTTAACAAAATACTAGCAAACAGAATCCAGCAGCATATTAAAAGGATCCTACACCATGATCAAGTGGGGTTTATTCCAGGAATGCAAGGATTCTTCAATATACGCAAATCAATCAACGTGATACACCATATTAACAAATTGAAGGAGAAAAACCATATGATCATCTCAATAGATGCAGAGAAAGCTTTCAACAAAATTCAACACCTATTTATGATAAAAACCCTGCAGAGAGTAGGCATAGAGGGAACTTTCCTCAACATAATTAAGGCCATATATGACAAACCCACAGCCAACATCATCCCCAATGGTGAAAAACTGAAAGCATTTTCACTAAGGTCAGGAACAAGACAAGGTTGCCCACTCTCTCCACTCTTATTCAACATAGTTTTGGAAGTTTTAGCCACAGCAATCAGAGAAGAAAAGGAAACAGAAGGAATCCAAATTGGAAAAGAAGAAGTAAAGCTGTCACTGTTTGCAAATGACATGATACTATACATAGAGAATCCTAAAGATGCTACCAGAAAACTACTAGAGCTAATCAATGAATTTGGTAAAGTAGCAGGATACAAAATTAATGCACAGAAATCTCTGGCATTCCTATACACTAATGATAAAAAATCTGAAAGTGAAATCAAGAAAACACTCCCATTTACCATTGCCACAGAAAGAATAAAATATCTAGGAATAAACCTACCTAAGGAGACAAAAGACCTGTATGCAGAAAATTATAAGACACTGATGAAAGAAATTAAAGATGATACAAATAGATGGAGAGATATACCATGTTCTTGGATTGCAAGAATCAACATTGTGAAAATGACTGTACTACCCAAAGCAATCTACAGATTCAATACAATCCCTATCAAACTACCACTGGCATTTTTCACAGAACTAGAACAAAAATTTCTCAATTTGTATGGAAACACAAAAGACCCCGAATAGCCAAAGCAATCTTGAGAACGAAAAACGGAGCTGGACGAATCAGGCTCCCTGACTTCAGACTATACTACAAAGCTACAGTAATCAAGACAGTATGGTACTGGCACAAGAACAGAAATATAGATCAATGGAACAGGATAGAAAGCCCAGAGATAAACCCATGGACGTATGGTCACCTTATCTTTGATAAAGGAGGCAGGAATGTACGGTGGAGATAGGACAGCCTCTTCAATAAGTGGTGCTGGGAAAACAGGACAGGTACATGTAAAAGTATGAGATTAGATCACTCCCTAACACCATACGCAAAAATAAGCTCAAAATGGATTAAATACCTAAATGTAAGGCCAGAATCTATCAAACTCTAAGAGGAAAACATAGGCAGAACACTCTATGACATAAATCACAGCAAGATCCTTTTTGACCCACCTCCTAGAGAAATGGAAATAAAAACAAAAATAAACAAATGGGACCAATGAAACTTCAAAGCTTTTGCACAGCAAAGGAAACCATAAACAAGACCAAAAGACAACCCTCAGAATGGGAGAAAATATTTGCAAATGAAGCAACTGACAAAGGATTAATCTCCAAAATTTACAAGCAGCCCATTCAGCTCAATAACAGTAAAACAACAACCCAATCCCAAAATGGGCAGAAGCCCTAAATAGACATTTCTCCAAAGAAGATATACAGACTGCCAACAAACACATGAAAGAATGCTCAACATCATTAATCATTAGAGAAATGCAAATCAAAGTTACAATGAGATATCATCTCACACCGATCAGAATGGCCATCATCATAAAATATAGAAAGAATAAATGCTGGAGAGGGTGTGGAGAAAAGGGAACACTCTTGCACTGCTGGTGGGAATGTGAATTGGTACAGCCACTATGGAGAACAGTATGGAGGTTCCTTAAAAAACTACAAATAGAACTACCATATGACCCAACAATCCCACTACTGGGCATATACCCTGAGAAAACCATAATTCATAAAGAGTCATGTACCACAATGTTCATTGCAGCTCTATTTACAATAGCCAGGAGATGGAAACAACCTAATTGTCCATCATTGGATAAATGGATAAAGAAGATGTGGCACATATATACAATGGAATATTACTCAGCCATAAGAAGAAACGAAAGTGAGCTATTTGTAATGAGGTGGATGGACCTAGAGTCTGTCATACAGAGTGAAGTAAGGCAGTAGGAGAAAGACAAATACCGTATGCTAACACATATACATGGACTTTAAGAAAAAAAAACAATGTCATGAAGAACCTAGGGGTAAGACATGAATAAAGACACAGACCTACTAGATAATGGACTTGAGGATATGGGGAGGGGGAAGTGTAAGCTGTGACAAAGCGAGAGAGTGGCATGGACATATATACACTACCAAACGTAAAATAGATAGCTAGTGGGAAGCAGCCGCATAGCACAGGGAGATCAGCTCGGTGCTTTGTGACCACCTAGAGGGGTGGGACAGGGAGGGTGGGAGGGAGGGAGACGTAAGAGGGAAGAGAGATGGGAACATATGTAGATGTATAACTGATTCACTTTGTTATAAAGCAGAAACTAGCACACCATTGTAAAGCAATTATACTCCAATAAAGGTGTAAAGAAAAAAATAAAGAGCAAAGGTCCAAAAAAACAAAAACAAAACCCAAAATGTGTTGTGTTATGGCTGTGTTATTCTGCCAGCCAGTCTCACCTTGTTCCACCTCCAGTCACTGCTTTTAGATCGTATCATGTCAGACAACAACTGGATTGTGGCACTTTCCTATTCAAGAATCTTCACTAGTTCCCTATTTCTTAACCTTTCCTGCAGCAAGTGTAAACTGGATCAGACTTTCAAAGCCCTTTATAAGCTATCTTTACCCACCCAGCCCAACCTCTCATGTCTCTGTTCCGATCATACCCTGCAACCAGCTTTGTGCCTCTGCTTTTGGTTTTCTAGTAGAATCTAGCACAGGCTCTGGAATTGGACCTTGGTTGAAATCCACCACTTAAAAGCTCTGTTGCTTTAGACAGGTGCTTTCACTTCTCAGAGCTCTAGCTTCCATGACTGTAAAGTGGGGATAAGAGTGCCTAGTTAATGGAGTTGTAAAAAAAATCAAATGAGACCATGAATGTCAACTGCCTAGAATGGGGTTTCAGTTGTTACCGTGAATGTTCCCTCTGCCTGGAATGCCCTCTCTCATTTTGTTACTCTAAATCCCACCTGTTATTCAAGGTACTGCTCGAGTAATGTCTACTCCAGGGAGCTTGTCCTTAGTAATCTAGTCCCCACAATTTAGCCCATCATAATATAATGTTTGATATTGCTCATCATCATTTCATGTACGTTAGTCTCATCCTACCAACTATACCAAGCCAGCAGGCAACGAGACAAAAACAAGTGAGACAGATCTACTAGGTTCATAGCCTAACTACCATTTTGGATGTGTGATTCTGTGTAAGTCACTTAACCTATCTGAGCTTTAGTCAGTTTTCTTATCCAAAAAAAAACCAAACCAAACCAAAACAATAATCCTTACCTGGCTAGGTTATTGTGGGGATGAGAGAGAATATTCTCAAAGCATCTGGGACACATACTGATGCATAACAAGTGGTCAATATGTAGTAGGTGCTATATTAAGGGCTGTCAGCTCAGACTTTTCCTTCTCGATGGTTTAAGAGTACTTCCATCCAGATTTGTCCATCCACTGTCAAGGTTCCACTAGCATCACTCCCTTGCCACACTTTGAAAGATAGCTTACAAAGGCTCTTACTCTCTCTAGGGTTTCTCCAGGAGTGGGAAACAACCCTAAAGGAGACAGAAGCAAGGCAGTGGGGGCTTTGGGACCACTGGGAGAAAAGCACAAGCTGCAGGGAGGAAAATCCCAGTGGAGGAACTGTAGCCAGAGCTGGAGCCTTCTAGCCCTAGATTAGGAAAGGAGAGGAAACTATCTATAGGGTCTAATACTTGGCCTGTTATTCTTCCTGAAGAGGCCTAGACTTGGAGTCAGTCCACACTCACATTCCAATCCTAGCAGTGTGACCTGGGGCAAGTCACTTCTCTGTTGTAGACTCTTTATCTGTAAAATGGAGATGATCACCATCCCTTACTCATGAGTTAACGTCTGGATTAAATGCAGTCCCATGTGTGAAATCACTCAGCATAGTTTAACTTATAAAAACATAACACTATTAACTTAAAAAAAATAACAACAGGGACCACTTATTGGATACTTAAGATGTACCTGGCACTGCACACTTTGCATGCATTAGCTGATTCAATCCTCACTCCAGCCTTATCAGTAAGCGCTATTATTATGGCCCCTTTACAGATGCAGAAACAGAGACACAGAGAGCTGAACTGCTTTGCCAAGAACACACAGCTAGTAACCAGCAGTTGAGAATGAGGCTCAGGTCCTCCAACCCTTTTTAGGATACCACACGACCCCGCCTCCCCAAAGAGATCTATCTCAAAAAGCTTATACACCTAAGGCTTCTCCTAGCCATTCCTTCAAGAAGCAGTCAGAAAAGGGAAGTCTCAGTAGTCCTAAAGTTGAAACCATCCCCTCCTTAGGCAGTGGGGAAAGAGGATGAGGAGAAATAAGCACAGAGGTAAGAAAATGCCAACCACCAACCATGTAGCTCCAGGCCTAGCTGTGGAGGCAACAACCCCTTTCTCCTAAGGCACTATCATTAAACACACACCCTATCATTCATTACCCCCAAATTCCTTTCTTAGGAAGCAAAATGGGATATTGAAGAAAGAAAGCCAAAGGGGGAAGAGGGAGCAGCAGCCATGATGGCCATGGCTACCAGTAGTACCTACCATAGAAGTTGCCCAGGATGGGGAGATGGCTTAGGAGAGAGCTGGTTATCCAGCCAGCTCAGATGCTCCTCAATAACCCCTCCAGTCAGCCCCCTGGGCTTCTTTCTGCAGGCTGGATCCTCCTTTAGCAGAAACCCATCTGCCTTCCTTTAAGTCCTCTTGACAAGAGGGGCCATCAGCCCAAGCCCCTGAGTGTGATTCAAGGGGCTCAAGCACAGCCAGGTCCCAGTTCCAAGAACAGAAAGGAGTAGCACTGAAGGCAAGGTATGGCCATCAGCCTGGTTGGGCCTAGAGGAGGCCACAGCCTTAGGGAATGAAAGCCAGTGTCAAGAGCTGGATAGGAGTGAAGACGCTGCTCCAGAAACCAGCCAGCACCCTGGTGGCAAAGGGAAGGATGAAAGGCAGTTCCAGCAGCATAAACAGCCCCCCTGTTCCCTACTCCAGCCTCCTCTGAGCCCTGGCCCGCCCTCTTCCACAGCTCAGAGGCCAATAAGGAAGCTGGGCCCCCAGCCACTGCTAGAACTCAGGAAAGGAGCAAGGAAATGATGTTTGGGAAAGATAAAGCGGGTGTCTAAAAAGAATTTTTAAAAATACACGTAAGTGAGGGAGAAAAATACCCCAGACACATACACTTAAAAGAATTCCTGTGCTTCCTGGACTGGGTTGACCCCACCCAGCCATCTCCGCAGGGCCTCTGGGCCCCAGAAAAGGAAAGCCCAGATCAGCCAGGCCCAGCAGCCTCCAGGTCCAGAAAAGCAAGTAGCACTACAGCTGATTTTACATAGATAGGGGCAAGTAACCTAGAGATCTCCCAAGATGAATGTCCTGCTGAGATAGAAAGATTCACAAACCATTCTGAGCTGTATTTTCAGGGTCTGCACGTCCTACAGGCACCTGAGCAGACCCAAAGGAAACTGCATTTCACACCAGAGCCTCCAACTCCAGAACAGTGCTGCTTGGAGTAAGCATCCCTGCCTCTGCCATGATTTTGCTCTGACCTCTGGCAATTTACTCCCCCTCTATGGGCTTCTGTTTCCTCTCTGCAAAATAAAACATTAAAGTCCATTGTCACAAACAACCCATCCAACTATGGCATGCTCTGATGTAATAGTCCCAGGCCCCAGCCTGGGGGTCCACATGATGTCCTCAATGACCTATGCAACAGCCAGAACCCAGAGCAGCCCCACAGGAGTATGTTGCACACACTAAGCCCAAGCTCAGGCATCAGAATTTGATTTCTGTTGGGGATTTAGAGTTAGGGTTTTCCCTTCATAATATTCCTGGATCCCCACTCCAGTTTCCCTTGGCCTCTGGTCCCAATTCCAGGCATTTCTGGCCCCTGAGAGGGTTTATGTGAGCTTCCTCAGGACAAGAATGATGCCAGGGCCTTCGCTTTCTAGGAAAATCATGCCGGGAGGCACCTTCCCCTCTCTTCCCTCTGTACCTCCTAGGGAGGTTTGGGTGGACTTTTGTCTGTTCCACAAAAGGCAGGTGCCAAAGCCCTCCTTTGGTAGTTAGAAGTACTGTAAGGGGGAAGTTTGGGGATTTTATGTGCATGTGGATCTGGCTTGGAGTCTCAGCTTTCCCACCCATTAGTTGTTTGGCCTTGGGTGTGTCACAGAGCCTCAATTTCCTCATCTGTAGTGCATGCCTGGCACGTGATAGGCATTCAATAAATGATATCCGTTATTAATATTATCCTCTACCCCAAATAATAATGGGAAGGGTATTGTTAGTGGCTAGAAAAAGAATGTCTTCAAGCCAGATGAAGAGGAGAGCAAAAGGACTACTTAAGAGAATGTTCAAATGCCAAGCCTAGTTCTCTAGAGTAGCACTCCTTAAACTTCAGTGGCCAGACTAATCACCTGTCCATCTTGAATCAGATTCTGATTCAGTAGCTCTAGACTGGGCTCCAGATTCTGACTTTCTAACAAGCTCTAGAGTGATGGTGATGCTGCCAGTGTGATAACCACATTCTGACGATACACTAGGGAATATAATACCTTTAGTGTTAGCAGTACACTAGGGAATAACCCCTGGTCTGAAACAGCATCAGAATAAACAGTCCCTTCTAATGTCAATATTCAGGCCTGGGTACCCAGCCTTCCCTAATCTGGTCGTCAAGTGCCTTCCTCTCTCCACTCAGTAACCCAGTCCATAAAAATGCTTCCCTGACCCCCCATTTCCTAACAAAGTAAAGAATAACAAATTTGATAGCAGTCTGGCCCTGTCAGTGGCCAGGTGGGCTGAGGAAGTTTTGATTAAAGGTGCAAGCACGTTCTTGGGACTGGCTCAGGTAGGGAGGCAGGGTGGAGCATGACAGTTGGGTAGTCACCAGAGGAGGTGATATGATGGGCAGATGGGCACAGATAGCATATACTGAAGAAATCCTTGGGCAGAAGATGATTAGAGAGTAATGTGAGCAGTTTGGCCAGTTTGGGATTTAGAAAGGAGGCTGGGAGATGGGGTGGAGGTAAAAGAAGTACCCTCTCACTTAGCAGAGCTAAGTTCCAGACAACATGAGCAAGTATCACCTCCTATGTTCAGGGGAAGGAAAAGATGACTGCTTCTTTTCCAAGCACTCAGAGGATAAGAACTTGGCATGGGTGCAAAGAGGGTGAGCACATGCAGGCAGAAGTGGCAGATCTGTCAGAAGCTGGCTCCCAGAACAGGCCTCATAAAGGCTGTTGTGAGAGGTGAGGGGAGGGAGGTGGACCAATTCTAGAAGGAGTCAACCACTGGCTGCTGTAGTGGGGTGTCACCCCAATACCTTCTGACAGCACTACCAGTCTCTGAGCCTGGCTCCCAGCAGACCCCTCAAGAACTACTTGGAGGGAGGAGGGTAGAGGGCAAGCAGAAAGAGAACCGTGGCTCTGATCCAACCCAGGGCAAGAAGAAAAATATGGCCCCTGTTGCTTGGGGTTATGCTTAGCCTGAGGTCTGGCCCATACCTACTGCAGGCTCTTTCATTTTTTGAAAGTGTTTAGATAAGGAGAAGCACAAAAGAGTGTCCTTGATTAGCTCCGTTTACTTTCTGTGGCTCTTCCAGCCTTCCTCACCCCAAAACTGCACATTCCACCTGCCCCACATGAAGGAATCCATGCTCATTCTGGCCCGCTCAGCAGGAAGGGAAGCCCGCACACAGCTGGGGGACAGAACAATGCATGGCTTGTTTATCTGACAGAAGGAGGCAAAAGTCGCTTGATCACTGTAGAGATATCCCTCGGATATAGAGCCCTGAAGGCCTCCTCTTACCCTCACACTGTTACCTGAGGGACCCTGAAACCTGGTGATCTGGAGACCTTCCTTATACAGACCCAACCAAGGGAGAACATGTATGTGTATGTAAATGTGTGAATGTATATGTCTGTATACATGTATGGGTATGTATGTGTGTATCTGTGTGTATATCTATGTGTATGTGGGTGTATATATGTATGTATAATTTAAAAGAGAACTTTTAGGACAAGGCCTTTCTTGTCAGTTGGGGAGCTATAATTTGGGTCATCTGAGATACAGGTACTTTACATAGAAGGGACTACCTCCCCTCACCTCTTGGAATAGCCAGGTCAAGTACTTTCATGTAAACCTGCTGGATCCCCCTCTCCAGCCTCCACCTCAGGATCCATTCATGGCTTAAAGGAAACCCAGGGTAGTGAATAAGAAAGGAAAGGGATGTTGGGGTGGGAGTAAAGACTCCCTGAAATGCTGTGCTACGTGTCAAGGGGTGTCTTGTGGCTTTCCAAGTAAAGAGCAATACCCTCATCTGGTTAGGGCCTTTACACTTGAACTTTTGCTTTCATTTCTCCACTTTTTCACATTGGAATCTTTAAAACACAGGGACACCTCTTTTTCCAAAGAAGGTTGGCACGAAGCAACCATATGAATGACGTGGGAGAGCTCTGCAAATATTAGGGGCTAGAAAAATGCTTAGTAGTTTAGAAACACAGTACTTGGAATTCTCTTTCAGAGTGGGCTGTGAAGCATACTCTATCTATGTATATCTGATAACAAATACCCATCATAGACTATTTCTTGTCAATGATCCCAAAGGCAAGGAGGTGGATGGTGCATATTTCATAGCTTCTAGAAGCAAGGGGAGCAAGTCAAGAATCTGAATAACAAAGAGGGCTTTTCTCTCTTCCCTTATATACAAAAGCTAAGGGTGCAACACCAGAGGCCTGAGGGAGACTTCAGAGGAGCACATAGAGAAAATGACAATAGGTTCACAGAACCCCATCTGTTGAGTCAGCTTCTGCTGTGATGACCAATTTCCTAAATCAACACCCAGGGTGATAAAGAAGGTGGAGGATGTTTGTCCTCCAGCTCCAATTTCTATCAGAAATATTTGTAGCATCCCTTGGGAAGAAGGTTACAGGAATAATATAAGATTTTCTTTTTTTTCCCTTTCAGCCAAACACCTCCTTCAGCTCAAACTCAGTATTGGAGTACCAATTTTCATCAAAATGATGGACTCCACCAAAGTTTTGCCTAAAGTCAAGTCTCAAAGCCTTTAGAATTGCTTCTGGCCACTCCCTGAGTCATCTCCACTGCTAAAGGCATGAAGCCCAAAGACAACGTCCAATAACAGTGAGGACCTAAATAGAACCAAGAGAACCTACTCACTCTGCTTTGAGCAAACATGACAGTAAGGGATGGCTGATGCTCAGCAGAGCTGGAGCACAGTGAGCAAGGTAGACAGTACAGGGACATGAGGTTGGTGAAGTGCCAAGGCCAGATCATGGAGTTTCCAAAGGCCAAGATAGGAAGTTTGTGTTTTATTCTCAGTGTAGTGGGAAGTAAGTTACTGGAGGTTGTTAAAGGAGGACTACCATGATCTAAGTTTTATAAAAATCTCACTTGGCTGATAGATTTAGGCAGGACAAGAGTAGAAGCCAGGGAACCAGTTCAAAAAGGCTCTTATAGGTAAGAGATAATGGTGATTTGTTCTAGGGAGGAAGCAGTAGGGGTAGAGAAAAGAGGTTTGATTAGAGGTATCTTGAAGAGGTAGAGCTTACAGTATTTGTTGATGGATTGGCTGTGGATAGTGAGGGAAAAAGAAGAATAAGCCATGACATTTGGGTTGTCTGGCATCTGTACATTAGCACAGAATTCATTCCCGAAACTGAGTCATTAGTAGTTCTTAAAAAAAAAAGTTGGCAGTCTTTAACATTCTTTTATTCAAGCATTTATGGAGCTCCTATCTACATTTAACGTGCTTGGAGAGGTACTATGGAACATGCCAAAATGAAGAAGATATAATTCCTGTGCTCAAGAAATTTATAGTGTGGTAGGGGGTGAATAAAAATAGCTAAGTAACTAAACAGGGCAGAATATCGTGTCATAAAGGAAATGCTAACAAAATGAGAGTTTTAAAAAGGAGAACAACAAGGATTTACTGTACAGGGAACTATATTCAATATCCTGTATAACCTATAATGGAAAAGAATCCAAAACAAGAACACACACACACATACATACATACATATCCAAATCACTTTGCTGTACACCTGAAACTAACACAACAACACTGTAAATCAACTATATTTCAATAAAAATTTAAAGCCACTCATGTAATAAAAACATTATTAAGCAAGCTTCCTTAATTTTTTGTTGAAAACACTATAAAATTGCTGTCTAAAACCAGACAATGAGGAAAAAAAGGGGAAAGTACAGCTAATTGAATCAAGGAAGACTTCACAAAGCCTCTGATTTTGAAGACTCAGGACAATTTCAACTGGAGGAGACTGGGGAAGAGGTCATGCCAGGTTTTGCAAAAACAAGAGTGGATAAAGCAGGAATATGCTGAAGGAAGAACACAGTTTCTGTAAGGCACACAGGAAGTAAAATTAGAATGATGCAACAACACGGTGGGCCTTAAGTGTCAGGATAAAGCATTTACTTTACCGATAGGCGAGAGAGAGGCTTTGGAGGTTCCAGGATAGGAAAGCAACATGGTAAAAGCGTATGTTAGGAAGATTATTCTCATAGCCACATGTAGAATGAATTATATGGATAAATACTGAAAGCATAGTGAAGTGAGTAGGCTAGTGTAATAGACATAATAAAAGGTAGAAGTAGAGCAGTGACAGTGAGGGTGGAGCAGAAGGGAAGGATGTGAGGAAGGACACAAAAGACAGAATCAAGAAGCTTGGACTACTAATTAAATATGGAGTAGAGAGAGGAGTTAAGGTGACCATGAAACACCTAGGAGAATGGTGGTATCACTAATCCAGATAGGGAAGTTGAGAGCCAGAGCTGGCTTCAGGAGTCATGAGTTTGATTTTAGACATGAGCGTGTTTGATATGCTGTCAAATATGCTAACACATATATATGGAATCTAAGAAAAAAAAAGGTCATGAAGAACCTAGGGGTAAGACGGGAATAAAGACACAGACCTACTAGAGAACGGACTTGAGGATATGGGGAGGGGGAAGGGTGAGCTGTGACAAAGCGAGAGAGAGGCATGGACATATATACACTACCATACGTAAGGTAGATAGCTAGTGGGAAGCAGTCGCATAGCACAGGGAGATCAGCTCTGTGCTTTGTGACCACCTAGAGTGGTGGGATAGGGAGGGTGGGAGGGAGGGAGACGCAAGAGGGAAGAGATATGGGAACGTGTGTATGTGTATAGCTGGTTCACTTTCTTATAGAGCAGAAACTAACACACCATTGTAAAGCAATTATACGCCAATAAAGATGTTAAAAAAAATGTAGATAGTCATGTCCAGCAAGCAGCTTGACATCTGGGCTGCAGTGCCAGAAAGAGGTTAGGGCAGGGTATGGACATGTGATCATTATCCACAGAGAGGAGGCAGCCGAGGCTGTCGCAGTGGATGTGACTGCCCATGGTAAATGCATGCAAAGGAAAGAGGGTGGATGACATATCTCTACAGAACAGTTACAGAGGAAGAAGAGCTAATCAAAAATACAAAACAATAAAATGCCTTTTTCAATGATATTGGCAATATATTTTTTTAACTAAGTGTCAGCAAAGTTGCAGGGAAAGAGGCATTCTTATACATTGCTGAATGGGAATGGATTGGGTATACATTTACTAGAGGGAAACTTGCCATATGTCATCAAGAGACAAAAATGTTCCTACAGTGCTTGCTTTAGCTGACATATACTAAAATTGGAACAATACAGAGAATATCAGCATGGCTCCTGCACAAGGATGACATGCAAATTTGTGAAGCACTGCTTATTTTTTCTGGAATTAGACAGTGGTGGTGGTCATACAACCTTGTAAATATACTAAAAATCACTGAATCTCACACTTAAAAGTAATGAATTTTATGGTAGGTGAATTATATCTGTTTTTAAAAATGTTCCTACCTTTAATCTAATCTTTCCATTCCAAGGATTCTATCCTAAGAGAGCAATTAGAGATGCACACATTGATTTATGTACATGAAATGTCATCGAATGCAGGGTTATTTATAATGTAAAATTAGGAATATCCTAACTGTTCAACATTTAGGAAGTTAGGTGAAGTACTGTATATCTACAGGAAGGAATAATAGTCTGCCATTACAAAAGTGAAAAAACAGTATACAAACCTCTATGTAGTACCAGCCCAATTCAAAAAATATATATCCATACACATATATTCATGTATAAGCATACACATATTAAAAGGCTGAATGAAAATGTACCAATATCTTACCACTAAGTATTTATCTCTGTGTGGCAGAATTAAGGGTCATTTTAATTCTTTATACCTTTAGAAAATTTCAAAATTTTCTACACTACACATGTATTAGTTTTGAATGAGAAAAGGTTTCCAAAGAAAAAGGACACCTTTCTACACAGACATATCATTTACCCTGGCAACTGTCTAATACAACTGTCTGACACATTCCTAAGTTAGAAATCTGCAATTATACTTATGATTCCACTTAACTCTTTCAAACATCTGGATTTTGCCCTCAGGGAAATCAGCTCAGAGCCCACCAACCTAGTAAAATGGTTTCCCCAACAAATGCTTTCCTGCTTGGCAGTGGATTCCTCTGTTTATGCTACTAATTAAAAAAAATTCCATCTGACAGTTTTTACCCCAATGTCAGCACTAGTTGCTGTTCTTTGCTGTGAGAGGTGGCCAGGGCTGGAAGAACGAGGAGCAAGTTGAGAAGAGGCCAGTCAGAGGAAAAGGGAGGCCAAGTCAAGGTCAGCATTATGGCCATGCCCAGTGGGTTAAAATTTTTTTTTACTACTCAGGGCCTTCTTGGCTTTAGTTTTTCCTAGGCGCCTGATGGACTTGGTGGGACAAAGTTGTGTGGAGAGGGGACAAAGCACAGGAAAATCTGCTGGGGGGGGGGGTGGTGGCAGCAAGTACTATTTGTGAGGCCGTTTAACTGCTAATATTTACAGTTCACAAAGAACTTTCATAGACACCATTCTATTTAATCCTTCCAACAACCTTATAAACTCCATGTTAGAAAAGAAAAAACTCAAGTTCAGAGGTGAAGTAAATCATACAAGGCTTGAATCCAAGTTCTTTGCTTCCAAATTCCTGTGTTTTTGTCCCTAAACAGTAGTTCTCAAAGTCTGTCGAATAGATCAGCATCAGCATCACCTGGGAAATTTGTAAGAAATGAAATTCTGGGGCCCCACTCCAGACCTTTTGAATCAGAAACTCTGAGAGTAGAGCCCAGCCATCTGAATTTTAACAAGCACACCAAGTGATTCTGATGCACGCTCAAGTTTGAGACACATCACTCTAAAGAATGCTATCATACATTTGAAAACAGATTTTCAAATGGCTTCTTTAAAATACTGGCTGCTGCTGGTTTGACTTATGTGGGGTCTTGTCTTCCAAGGGAGCCTGGGAACCTTCCTTCAACTTCCAGTGGCTATGTACACAATAGAGGGCAGCTGCTTGAATAGAATTTGGGCTCCAGGGGCAGGAACATTCTACTTCATGGCGAGGCGCATCCCAGAACCAAGAGGGCAGTTCCCACATCACAACTTCCTGTGTTGAGTGGAGATATGAGCTGGCAAGCAGCTGCCATATATCTGTCCCCCTTGCTGAAGTTTCTCTTCATAAAGCTTTCACATGGTTTCACAATGCTCTGCATGAGCCGCTGAGAAATTCCCTGATCTGATGTATTTACGTTTACGAACCTCTAGTTCATCAAGCTTTTCATTTCTTTGGATTTCAGTTTGGTTTTCTAATGGATTTGGAAGCAACAATTTAGAAAAAATAGACAGCAATTTGCAAAATTATTTTCCTTCTGGGGAACCTGGACTCCCTACTCCCACCTCCCCAACCTACTCCCTACCCAATTTCCTCACTGCAGGTAACTGTTCTCGTTCTCTCTCTCTCTCTCTCTCTCTCTCTCACACACACACACACACACACACACAATCATACACATTCCTTCCCCATGGGATGGAGAACAAACAAATCAGCATTTTTTTTGTAAAATTGGACTTGATTTATATTGGATTTTAACTTTTGTCAAGGTGATGTTTATAAAATTGAAACAAAACCCATACATGGATATGGATTTAATTTGAAAATGCTAAAGCTGAAAGACAGAATCATGGACTGAAAATTATAAAATTTTCAAAATTCTAGGAGTGAACAGAATTTGTTGTATTTCCCTTTCTACACAGGTACTTGCATTGAATTCATTCCTTTATTTATTCATTCATTGATTCTTTCATTCATTAGTTATTGAGAGCCAAGAAAGCACTGTTCAAGGTGCTGGGGACAAACCAATGAATAAAACAGACTAGACAGACCTCAGGGGGCTCAACTCAATATATAATATGACAGGTAGTGCTAAGTGCTATGAAGACAGCGAAAGCAGGGTAAGGGGTAAACTGTCAGACAGGGTTATGTGAGGGCCAATTCTATTTTAGAGTGTGGTCAGGGAAGGCCTCTATTAAGAGGTGATATCTGAGCAGCGACTTAAAGTCAGGGAAGGAGCCAGGTGAATATCTGAGGGAAGAATGTTCTAGGCAGAGGCATCAGCCAGGGCAGTGGTCCCAAGGTAGGATCAGCTTGCCATGGTCCAAGAACCATGAAAGCCAGTGTGGCTGGAGGAGAATGAACAAGACAAAGAAGCGTAGGAAACGAGGTTGAGGAAGGAGCCAAGGGCCAGGTGAGTGGGTCATTGTAAGGACTTGGATTTAATTGTAAGACTGATGGGAATAAATGTGTCTATCATGTGTTTAACAGGTGCCAAGGAGTCTTAAAAAGTCTACACTATGATCCTTGCCCTCAAGAAGCTTCAATCTGTCATCCATTTAGGGAAACAAGCCAGAATTACAGGAGACTTGAAAAGGGGTGGGGATTCTTGCTGACTCATGCATACTTGTTCCTAATACTAACCAGCCATCTTTAGTAGAAAAGGGCTCCAAAGGAGAAAAAGGCCTGCCTCCCATGCCAATTTAAAAAGATTCTTCCACGCCATACTTTAGGCATTTTTATATCAAAAGCACTTATAGTGTTCACTATGTATTACAAATATTAAAATATTTAATACTCATAACAACCCTATGAAGCAGGTGCTACTCATCTCCATTGTGCAGAGAGGAAAATCAGAGGTTTGGAGAGGTTGAGTAACTTGCCCAAGATCACAGAACTGCAAAGTCACAGGGATCGTATTCAAACACAGGCAGCCTGGCTCCAAAGCCCATGTTCTTAACCACTATTCTAACCTGCCTCACCTACAGGTAGAGATAGAAGGATGGGAAGGGGGGCATGATGAATCTACAATTGAGAATAAAAGAAAAAGTCTCCCAGATGTCCTGGGTGACCAAGAAGAGTTCTGGGGCCTATGGGAGACCTGGGGAGAAGACTGAACTAGCTAGGGAGAGAGCTAGAGAAACAGCTGCAGGATACTGCATCCATGTTGGGAGTCCATGAGGAATGTGAATGCACAGCATTCAGACAGGAGTGCTTTGATAGTGGAGACATTTCCTGTGGGAAACTGAGAGGCCACGGGACTTTAGGGTATCCTAACCTGCCTAGTACAGAATACATAATGTCTAATAGCCGGCGGCCAGAAAAACCCACATAAAGGAAGTCATGCTTGAGGTCTGGTCTTGAAGGAAGGGTAGGAATTTACCAAGATAAAACATACTTTTATAGAAGGAGTAGTATGTAAAAATCATGGAAATGTGGGAAAAAATAGTAGGGTGTATGAGGAGGGGTGGTGGGAGGTAAGGCTAGAGAGAGAGGCAGGCTGGGCCAGAACGCAGAAGACCCAGGTTGCCATGCTAATGAGTTTGGACTTTTCCCACAGGCACTGGGGAGCCAGTGAAAAATTGTAAGCATGACAATGGCAGAATCAGATTTGCATTTTGGAAAGATGTATCTGCTAACATTTTTAGGGAGAAAAGAAGCAGGTGTACCAGTTAGGAAATGAATGTTATAGTCCAAAGTGATCTATGATTCAGGGATAGAGTGGCAAGGCAGATTTGAGGCTTGTCTGAGAATGGTCTAGGAGGTAGAACCAATAAATCTTGGTTCCCAGTTGGACAAAATATGAGGGGTAGAGGAAGGAGCCCAGAGTGTCTGCCATATTTCTCACTTCAAGGATTAATTTCCAAAATTTACAAGCAGCTCATACAGCTCAATAACAAAAAAACAAACAAAACAATCCAAAAATGGGCAGAAGACCTAAATAGACATTTCTCCAAAGAAGATATACAGACTGCCAACAAACACATGAAAGAATGCTCAACATCATTAATCATTAGAGCAATGCAAATCAAAACTACAGTGAGATATCATCTCACACTGGTCAGAATGGCCATCATCAAAAAATCTAGAAAGAATAAATGCTGGAGAGGGTGTGGAGAAAAGGGAACACTCTTGCACTGCTGGTGGGAATGTGAATTGGTACAGCCACTGTGGAGAACAGTATGGAGGTTCCTTAAAAAACTAAAAATAGAACTACCATATGAGCCAGCAATCCCACTACTGGGCATATACCCTGAGAAAACCATAATTCAAAAAGAGTCATGTACCAAAATGTTCATTGCAGCTCTATTTACAATAGCCCGGAGATGGAAACAACCTAAATGCCCATCATCGGATGAATGGATAAAGAAGATGTGGCACATATATACAATGGAATATTACTCAGCCATAAAAACAAATGAAATTGAGCTATTTGTAATGAGGTGGATAGACCTAGAGTCTGTCATACAGAGTGAAGTAAGTCAGAAAAAAAAAAGAAAGAGAAAGACAAATACCATATGCTAACACATATATATGGAATTTAAGGGAAAAAAATGTCATGAAGAACCTAGGGGTAAGACAGGAATAAAGACACAGACCTACTAGAGAACAGACTTGAGGATATAGAGAGGGAGAAGGGTGAGCTGTGACAAAGCAAGAGAGAGGCATGGACATATATACACTACCATACGTAAGGTAGATAGCTAGTGGGAAGCAGCCGCATAGCACAGGGAGATCAGCTCGGTGCTTTGTGACCGCCTGGAGGGGTGGGATAGGGAGGGTGGGAGGGAGGGAGACGCAAGAGGGAAGAGATATGGGAACATATGTATAACTGATTCACTTTGTTATAAAGCAGAAACTAACACACCATTGTAAAGCAATTATACCCCAATAAAGATGTTAAAAAAAAAGTAATAAGAATGATGCTAAGAAATCCTAAAAAAATAAAATGGAAAAAAAAACTACCTAGGAATAAATCTAAATAAAAATGTGTAAGACATTTATGAAGAAAATAAAACCTTATTGAAAGATTAAAACACAAACAAACAAACAAATAATTGAGCCTGCCACCAAGAAGAGTGGGGAGGGAAATTAGTCCAATTTTGGACAAGTCGATTTTTAAGTTTTTATTTTTTAAATCAATACTTGCAAAAGGTAAACCATTCAAACAGTACAAAAGCATACACAATGAAAAATGAGTTCCCCATACTCTGGGGGAAACCATCATTAACAGGTTCTTGTTTATCCCAGAGCAGCAGTATGGCATACTGTTAAGAACATAAGCTCTGGAACCAGACTGTCTAGATTTGAATCTGCCACTGCTGGCTGTGTGGCCTTGGGCTAGTTATTTAACATCTCTGCCTCACTTACATTATCTGTAAAATCGGAATTATAATAACAGAATACAAAAAAAAGCATACTAGAATACTGTTCAGAACCTTGCTTGTTAGTGTTTAACAATATATCTTGGAGATAATTTTGTATCTGCATGTACTTTTTCACAAATTTTTAATAACTGCCTAGTGTTGCACTTGTGTGACTTTTTCATAATTCATTTAACCTTTACCAAATTAATGAAAACTAAGGTTGTTTCTAATTTTTTGTTAATACAAATAATGCTGCAATGAATATCTTTGAACATCTCTTCACACACATATATGATTATATCTGTTAGATAAATTCCTGTAACTGGAATTCTGGTTCAGAGCATATGAATGTTTAATTGTGATAAAGTCTCCTGAAATCCAAAGAGGTTATGCTAATTTGCATTTCCTCCAACAGTGTATTAGAGCAGTGCTTTTCAAACTTTCATGTGCAAACAAATCACCTAGGGATCTCGTTAAAATGCAGATTCTTGTTTAGTAGGTCTGGGATGGGGCTGCATTTGTAACAAGCTCTCAGTTCATGCAGATCCTGCTTGTTCAAGGGTCATGCTTTGAGTAGCAAGGTATATAGCAGGGTGTAAGAGTGTGCATTTCTCCACATGCTTGCCAAAAATTGTATATTACATGCTCTGATTTTTGCCATTCTGACTGGTGAAAGTTGTATCTTAAGGTGAGGGCTGTTGCTTAAATTAACCTATATTCCTTTAATTATGAGTGTTGCTGAGCATCTTTCTGTTTATTTTTATAAGCCAATTTTCTTTTCCCCTGGACTGGCTGTTTAGGTCCTTTTCTCCTCTTTTTTAATAATGGTTTATGGGTATTTTTCTAAGTGATTCTCAATCTCAAGAGCTCTTTATATATACAGGGAACCAGCCCTTTCCCATATCAGATGCAAATCCTTCTTCCCAGTTTTTTGTCTTTGGATTCTGTTTCTGTATTTTTGTGGTGCTGTAAATTTTAACTTTCATGTAGTCAAATTTAACAATTTTCTCCTTTATGGCTTCCTTTGTGTCTTGCTTAGAGAGACCTTTAATATTTAATAATAAAATCATATATTAAAATATCTAAATTATGTCTTTGGATCAATTCCTAGGCTCAATTATGGTCCATTGATCTGTATTCATGTGGTAGTACCAAACTATTTTAATAACTGTAGTTTTATAATATGTTTCAACAGGACTGGTTCCTTTCTCCCTTATTACTCTTCTTTTTCAGACCTTTCCTGACTAATCTTACAGATTTATATTTCCATATGTACTTTAGAATCAGCTTGGGCATGTTGAATTATGATATGTTTGGGAGACAACTTGGTGGCAAAGTGTAACATGCAGTTGAAAATGATAATCTGGCGTCTAGTAGTGTGGTCTTCTCTGGATATAGAAATCTGAGAGTCATCAGTGATACCTAAAGCCTCTCAAGAAAAGTCCATAGAATGAAAAAGAGGGTCTGAGGCTGAACTCTAGGTTAGTGTGGTTCTCAAAGTTCAGTCCTCAGACCAGCAGCACCAGCATTACCTGAGAACATCTTGGACCCTGACTGGAACAGAAACTTGGTGGGGGGAGAAATATGTTCCTTAACAAACCCTCCAGAGGATTCTAATGCACACTCAAGTTTGAGGACCACTCTTCTAAGGTATACTGTAGTTAACAGACAAATTAAGGAAAGAGAGCTGAAAATAAGTAGTAGTAAGAAAACCAGGAGAAAGATATATTTAATAATCAAAGAGAAGAAATTTCCAGAAAAAAGTTCAATAGGGCCAATATTAATTAAGCAACAACTATTTTCAAAGGGCTTTATACATATTACCTCATTTACTCATATAACTCTATAACGTAGATACCATTATTCCTATCTTGAAGATGAGGAAATTTTGGTTAACTAACTTGCTAAAGGTCAGCCAGCTGATATGTGATTTGACACCAGTGCTGTTATATACCAATGGCTATGTACCTTCCATTGTATTCCTTCCACTGTACTGCTGAAAAACTGCATTGAAAAATTGCCCACTGGAAAAGGAGAAAAAAGAGATGCTCCTTGATGTTTTTTTTCTCAATCTGCAGGATACTAATTCATCTGGAACTATAGAGAAGACTGTCATGTAGTGGAAGAAGGCACACTTCAGTGAGAAAATGAGAAGAAGAAAATGGAGGATGAAAGTTAATGAGAGCTGATATTTTTAGGATGAAGTGACCACCAGAAGATATTTATGTGTAATTGAGATCAGTTTAGATTAGGAGTAACATTCAATAGGCCTAGGACAATCTCTGGTCCTGATCTGGACCTAAACAACACACCACTTCTACCTATGCTCTACAACTGCCAGTTGAATCTCTACATATCCCATCAATCCCCTCAAACTAAAGACAAAACAAAACAAAAACCAAACAAACACTGACATCAAGCCTAGCTCTTCCTAATTTATCTTTTTATTTTGTCTTAAATCCTTAAAGGTCTGACTGGCTCAAACCTTGTAACCATTGTTTCCTTCTCTTCTTCGGCCTTTATATTGAATCACTCACCAAGTCCTGGCTTTGAAATATCTCCCCCATTAACTCGTCCTGTCCATTCCTACTGTCACTACTTTGCAAAAGCAGGCATGTCACATGGCCTCCCTACATCCAGTCCAACCCACACCAATTTCCCACAAATACAAATTTCATTCTTATTCACCTATTCACAATCCTGCAATGACTCCTCACTGCCTACTAGATAAACTTTGCTTTACTGGGCCTTCTATTAGTTCAAATTTACCTCTCACTGATGGGTAAATTTGGATGGGCTTTCTTAATATTCCTCAAACCTGCATCTACATTTCTCTCCATCCTCTCTTCATGCCTTCCCACATACCATTTAGGAATTGAGCCAACCTCCCCTTCTTTTGTTCAAGTTCCTTGTGATGTTCTTCTTCCAATTTTCATAACCACTTGCTGCTGGTATCACTCATTTTGTCAATCACCTACTTCCTTTCTCAACCATTTTACCTATATATGTCTTATCTCCATCCACTAGAGTTCAGGGGTGGAACATACTCCTGCTGTGAGCCCCACTACATTGTTTAACATATTGCTATATACATGCTAAGCACTCAAACTCAAAAACACTTATTAAATCAATGAAATCATATCATGAGAACTTGGTATTTAAAGAGATATTTGGTGAATTAATGTTTAGAAAATGCCTACTTTCTTTTTCACTTTCAAATGTCATATTAAAAACAGCACACATTCACTAGTTATTACCCAGTATCAAGTACTATTGTAGGCACAATCTCATGAAGTACCTATTTAATCCTTACCAGATCCCTGTCAGGTGGGAATTACTGCCCTGAATTACTCATAAGTACAAGACTATGAGATGGTTAAAGACTTGTCCAGTATTTCTACTGAGTACTCAGAGCCTACAATGAAAACCCCCAAGTCCACTGCTCTATCCTCCATAATACAGATTCCTTTCTTTCATTTTTAATTTTTAAACAGGCTCCTATGGTTCTTAGTTGAATTATAAACATGGTTTTTCTATAGTCTTGATGTAAGAAAAAATTGTGACTAACAAAATAGGTAAATAATAAATATATTTATATCTCAAGTTTAGTGTCTAATTACAGTTACTATGAATAATGAGAGAAAGTACCTGTGTGTCCCCGAAGTAAACTTGTGGCATAATGCAAATAGAGATGAGATGCAGCAGGGTGCTATATTAACATTCATAATTATGCATCTTATGTTCCAAAAATGAATTGTTTGCCAGCAAAGGAAAATGGCAATAGTAAGAATTATGGCAAAAGCACATAAGGTTAATCAACATACAATCGACTCTCAAATATGCACATTTTAGCTATTTTCTTTTATTGGTGTTTATGATTTATTATTTAGAAACACTGTAATCTACCAGAATATATTTCCCTATTAAGGACACCCAAAATGAAAACACACTCACATCAAGTGAATTAATTTTTATGACACATAGTAGATATATCACTTAAAGGAGATTTTGTTCTACAAATGCAATAACCTACATGTAATAAGGTGTCAACTTCTTCAGTGATATTTGGTCTATACACACACACACACACACACACACACACACACACACACGCACTTTGGGGGCAATTTAAACTTTCTGGGAGAAAAAGACTAGATTAAAAACTCTTTTTTCAATATCTCCTAATGCATGCTTTATTAAACATAGCACAACCCAAAGAAACAGGAGGAATGCAGAGTACAAATGACAACACTTTCCCACTGACTGAGACTGACCCAGCTTCAGGTAAGAAAGGAAGATGCCTTCACCCAGCAGACGGCTACTGGATGTCTTTATTTAGGTGCCAAAACCCATCAGTTCAGCTGCAAACAGACCCATTCCTAGAATCTTAACTCTCACCCTATCTAAGAGCCAATTAACTCAGATTATTCTTCTGTCAAGATTAGCAAGTATCCCAGGTCAAGGCAAAGCTTAAGCCTGGATGACTGAGAAAGATTCATTTGTCCTCTCAGACTACTTCTTACACTTCCTTTTGCTCTGGGCTCTACTGGAGTGCAAGGTTACTGCTGAGGATAATACTAACAGGGTGAAGCAAGGGAGAAAGCATGCACAGCATAAGGATTTTTAAAGTCATACAAGGATTTCTTGAAGATCTCAACCAATATATTTAAAGCCTCGGAAAATTTAAAGCCTCGGAAAATGTTACAGAGACAGAAGCAAAATAGTAGGTAAGCAGGTAGGTAGGAACCAATGAGGTATTACAGACAGCTAACTATATACTATGGAGTCAGATTGACCTGGCTATGAGATAGTGGACATGTCAGTTATTTCATTTCTTTGTACCTCCATCTCCTCATCTGTAATATAGGGATATATTCATCCCTATACCTCATAAGAGAGCTGTGATGATTAAATGACATGATGCACTTGAGAGCTCCAAGCACTGCATCTGACCCACAGTAAGTGCTGGGATAGGGGGACAGAACTAACATTTACAGAATGTCTATTAAATCTGAAAGTAATCATGGTTCTGGCTGTACCTCTTCAGACTTAGGTGGGAAGGCACCTTGGAGAAACCCTTCGGCCTGAATCCAAAGCCCTGTGGAGAACTCAGTTCATCCTTACTGGTCTTAACATTTTCAAACCAACTACTTGGTAGAGAACTGATACAGCACTATCTCAGTGAGTTGTAGAACTATGATAGTCCCTATGACTGGAATTCACAGCAATGTTAATACAGGAGAAAGAGATGGATTCTGGAGTCACACACAGAGACTGGATTCGAGTCCCAGCTCTGACACTTATTAGCTATGTGGCTTAAGACAACTGACATGTCCATTCTGAGCCTTGGTTTCCTCACATAATACATACTTTGTAAAACTTTGGTAAGGATTCAGTAGATGTAAGGGTGCTATTACTAATTAAGTTCTCATGATCACACAAGGTTTCAGGCCAAGCAAGCCACTTAGATCCTCGGATATAATACACAGGCAACGCAGAGCTACTTTCCCTGTCCAGTTATGGCAAACCAATGGCTATTGCAAGTGTTTACCCTGATAATCATTAGGGAGGAAAGAAGAAATTATTTTTACTGTGGCATGACAAAGGGCTTCTAGCAATTCTTCATTCTTCGTGTTTGGAAGGATTCATCATAATCGTGATCCTGAATCACATATAAGAGATCAGCCATACTCTCTATCACTTCATGAGTGCCCTTCTCCACTCATCCTTTTTTTTTTTTTTGGCTGTGCAGCTTGCATGATCTAAGTTCCCCAACCAGGGACTGAACCTAGGCTCCCTGCAATGGAAGCGTGGAGTCCTAACCACTGGACCACCAGGGAATTCCCTCCACTCATCCTTAAACTTTTCTTTATTAAACCTCAAGCTTCTCCCAAGAAGTACAGAGTAGCAAAGAATCTCTCTCTCTCTCTCTCTCTCTCTCTCTCTCTCTCTCTCTCTCTCTCTCTCTCTCTCACACACACACACACACACACACACACACACAAAGAGAGAGAGAAGGAAGGATATCACAAGAGAAAATTTTCCTAATTTCATACAAAATTCATGTACCAAGACTAGTTTTGAATTTTTGTTTCAAATGTTCCATTCTGTTGGAAGGGCCATGAGTACTTTAAGAAATCTATTCCTGAAGTGCAAAGAGGGATAACCTCAGGTAAGTAACTTTCACTGTATGTAAATTTATTTATTTATATAAATTTATTTATTTTGGCTGTGTTGGGTCTTCTTTGCTGCGTGCTGGCTTTTCTCTAGTTGCGGCGAGTGGGGGCTACTCTTCGTTGCGGTGCGCAGGCTTCTCATTGCGGTGGCTTCTCTTGTTGTGGAGCACGGAATCTAGGCACCCGGGCTTCAGTAATTGTGGCTCGTGGGCTTCAGTAGTTGTGGCTCAGGGGCTCTAGAGCACAGGCTCAGTAGTTGTGGTGCACAGGCTTAGTTTCTCCACGGCATGTGGGATCTTCCCGGACCAGGGCTCAAACCCGTGTCCCCTGCATTGGCAGGCAGATTCTTAACCACTGTGCCACCAGGGAAGACCAACTGTATGTAAATTTAAATCACACAAATTTTATGACTGAGAGAAAGAGAAGGGCAGGTGATGTTCTGCTCCTTCCCCTAGAGAGAAAAACTACCCTTCATAACTTCTCAAAGACTATTCAAAGGCACACATTAACTTTATACTTAACAAAATTGAAGGATAATTCTGCACCCTCATCACAGGAAAAAAAGGAAGAATATATCTTTGAATTAGGAGCCAGAGACATAATCATTTTTAGCTGAACAAGGATGCCAGAACGGCCAACCAATGCTTTCCCTTTGATTAGCTGGAAAGCAATCAATGCACTCTTGCTAGATTGAAGTTTTCACTCAAAATAGAAACTGGCCTGAAGTCCAGAGCTGGCAGTTCAGAGACAAATCCCCAGAAGGGATCTGGACACTTGCAATAAGATCCAGGGTTGGCATACTCATTAGGATCCATGTTTAAGACTGGGGCTTGAAGAAGCTAAGTAATAAGGACTGGTGAAAAATAAAATACTGACTGCCTTCAGGATTCATATGTTTCTTTCATCAGCTAAAAGAAACACTTTTGGTGCTTAAGGTTTGCTTAGTTTAGCTGTTGTAAAAAAGACATTGGATTTTTATATGTATAACTGATTCACTTTGCTGTACACCTGAAACTAACACAACACTGTAAATCAACTATACTACAATAAAATTTTTTTAGAAAAGAAAATGTAAAAAGACTATTTTTTAGTGTAGATTTAGATTCACAGCAAAATTAAGAAGTTACAGAGATTTCCCATATACCCCTTGCCCCTACACATGCATAACCTTCCTCATTATCTATATCCTCCACCAAAGTGGTACATTTGTTACAACTGATAAACCTACCTTGATACAACATTATCACCCAAAGTCCATAGTTTACATAGTTTACTCTCAGTGTTGTACATTCTATGGGTTTGGATAAATGCATAATGACATGTATCCACCATTAGAGTGTCATCAGAATAGTTTCGCTGCCCTGAAAATCCTGTGTTCTGCCTTTTCATCCCTCCCTTCCTTCCCTCTAACCCTGGGCAACCACTGATATTTTCACTGTCTCTATAGTTTTGCCTTTTCAAGAATGTCATATAGCTGGAATCATACATTATATAGCCTTTTCAGATCAGCTTCTTTCACTTAATAATATGCATTTAAGATTTTTCCATGTCTTTTCATGGCTTGATAACTCACATATATATAATGCTGAATAATATTACATTGTGTGGATGTACCATAGTTTATTTATCCATTCATCTACTGAAGGATATCTTGGTGCTTCCAAGTTTTGGCAAGTATGAATAAAGCTTATATAAACACCCATGTGCATGTTTTTGAATGAACATAAGTTTTCATCTCATTTGGGTAAATACCAAGGAGTGCAACGGCTGGATCTTATGGTAAGAGTATATTTAGTTTTGTGAGAAACTGCCGAACAATCTTCCAAAGTGACTGTACTAGCAATGAATGAGAGTTCCTTTTGCTCCACATCCTTGTCAGCATTTGGTTATTGTCAGTATTCCAGATTTTGACCATTCTAACAGGTATGTAGTGGTATCTCGTTGTTATAATTTGCATTTCGCTGATGACATATGACATGGAGCATCTTTTCATATGCTTATTAGCCATCTGTATATCTTCTTTGATGAGTTGTCTGTTCAGGTCCTTGGCCCATTTTTAAATTAGGTTGTTTGTTTTTTTATTGTTGTGTTTGAAGAGCCCTTTGCATGTTTTGGATAACAGATGTATTTTTAAAAACCATTTTCTCTCAGTTTGTGGCTTTTCTCCTCATTGTCTTGACAATGTCTTTCCCAGAGCAGAAGTTTATAATCTTAATGAAGCCTAGCTTATCATTTATTTCTTTCATGGATCCTGACTTTGGTGTTGCATCTAAAAAAAGTCATCACCATACCCAAAGTCATCTAGGTTTTCTCCTATGTTATTTCCTAGGAGTTTTATAGTTTTACATTTTGCATTTAGGTCTATGGTCCATTTTCAGTTAATTTTTGTGAAGGGTGTAAGGTCTGTTTCTAGATTCATTTTTTTTGTAAGATATTGATTTTTAATAAAGACATTTATTCAATTTAGACATTTATTAATTTTGAATTAATTGACAATATGGGGAGGTAAGGCTTAACAATCTCAGGATGAGGAATTAAAACATTATTGAGACTTCCACTTCTGTGAAAATGTAGTAGATGAACTTTTCCTTATTCCTTCCACAAAGTACAACTAAAAATCTTGGACACTAAGACAAACATAAGAAGACTCTCATATGTTTTCCTCTGATACCACTCACTAGGAGAAAATATTTGCAAAACATACATCAACAAAGGACTAGTGTCTAGCCTATATGGAGAAATTTTAAAACCCAATAGTAAAAAACAAACAATCCAATTAGAAGAGTCTTAAGGTAATGAAGAAGACATCTATTACATTAAAAAAGCTGACTGACAAAGGACCTTCCTTTCCAAGGAACAATATGGTTGTAAGTTCCCTGGGCTTTCTTTTTGCCTTATATAGCCAAGGCTTGGATCTGAGAGGCAACAAACTGGAAATGCTAAATGGGCACAGACAAAATAAGTCCCAACAGAAGCCTGCTCTTCCTATCCAGAGAACCAGGAGAGGGGTAGACTAGCAAGACAGAAAACTTTTAGATATAACTTCTCTATTCCAGCCAAAAACCACAGAAAAACTGTGGCCCCATCTCTACTCATGCCAACAAAGGCTGAATGGACAGCCTAGATTTCTACCCTGGCCATGCTATAATAAGGTCTTTTCTGACATCATCACGGCCAAGGTGGTGGCAGAAAAGGCTGAATTCTGGGATAGGACTCTCATCCATGCTGGGTGCTAACAAGCCCTCCTCTATCCACTCCTCTCTCCATTGTCATGGAGACCATGTAAGGAACGTGGGCATGTAATCCCACCTGTGGTAACAAGGAGGCACTCCCTCTCCCTGTTGAGGTGGTGTCAGAGGAGGTCACATGGGGAGCACCAAGGACAGATTTAGCAAGAGAAAGGAGCCTCCCTCCTTGGGTATTAATAAATTCCAATAGGGAACCTGGACTTCTACCTCCATGTGGCAGCAAGGAGGCAGCAACCCCTTTCCCCTGCCAGAGTGGTGTCAGAAGAAGCCAGCTAAAACAGAAAGTTTAAATATGACCCAACGTTTCACAACATAATACTCAAAATGTCTAGATTTCAACTGCAAATCACCTGTCATACAAAGAGCACAGGAAGATCTCAAACTGAATTTAAAAAGATAATCAATAGACACCAATATCAAGATGACAAAAATGTTAGAATCATATGACAAAGTGACCATAATAAAAATGCTTCAGTGATCAAATATATACATATATGAAACAAATGAAAAAACAGAAATTCTTAGCAAAGAAATGGAAGCTATAAAAAAGAACCAAACGGAAATTTTAGAACTTAAAAGTACAATATTCAAAATAAAAAACTAGATGTATAGTCTCAACAACATAATGAAGGGAACAAAAGAATCAGTGAACTTGAAGACAGAATAATAAAAATTACCCAGTATTAACAACAGGAAGAAAATAGACTGAGAAAAATAAAGAGAACCTTAGGGACCTGTGGGACTATAATGAAATATCTAACATTAATGGCATTGGAGTCTTAAAAAAAGAGAAGAAAGATGACAGGACTAAAAAAAGTACTTGAACAAATAACGCCTGAAAACTCCCCAAATTTGGCAAAAGACCTAAACCTGGAAACTCAAGGAGCTAAGCAAACTCCAACAGGATAAACCCAAAGAAATTCATACCAAGACACATCTTAGACAAAAGTCTGAGCTAAAGACAAAAGAAAATCTTAAAAGCAGAGAGAGAGAAATAATACCTTACCTGTATAAGAAAAATAATTTGAAAGCCATATGATTTCCCATCATAAATCAATGCAGCCAGAAAGAAGTTGGCACAATATTTTTCAACTGCTGGAAGAAAAGAACTATCAACCCAGAATCCTATATCCAGAGAAAATATCCTTCAGGAATGAAGGGGAAATCAAGACATTCCCAGATGAAGGAAAACTAAGAGAATTCATCACTGGCAGACCTACTCTAAAATAATAGTTAAAGGAAGTTCTCTAAAAGAAAGGAAATGACAAAAGAAGAAACCCTGGAATTTCAGGAAGGAAGAAAACAAGGCAAAAAACTGGGTAAAAACAATAGACTTCCTTTTCCTCTAGAGTTTTCTAGATTATGTTTGATGGTGGAAACAAAAATTATAGCAATGTCTGATATGGTTGTAAATGTATGTAGCATAAATATTGAAGACAATTTTATTATAAATGTTGGGAGATAAAGGGTTGTAAAAGGAGATAAGTTTTCTGTACTTCACTCAAAATGGTAAAGTGACACCACCAATAGACTGGGATAATTTATGTATATATAATATAATACCTATAGCAGCAACTAAAAAGGCTATATGAAGAGATATACCCCCAAACTAGAGATAAATAAAAATGGAATTCTAATAAATGTTTAAGTAACCCACAGTAAGGTAAGAAAAACAAAGACTACAAAGAGAAAGAAAAACAAAATATTTTACTTACGCCCTAACTTATCAGTAATTATATTAAATGCAAATGGTCTAAATATACCAATTAAAAGATAAGAGATTGGCAGAGTGCATAAAAACACATGACCCAATGACATACCATCAAAAGAAACTCACTTCAAATAAAACAATATAGGCAGGTTGAAAGTAAAAGGATAGGAAAATATATTATGTGAATACTAATCAAAACAAAGAAGGAATGGCTATATTAATAACAGGTAAAGCAGGTTTCAGAGAAAATAAAATTACCGAAGAAAGGGAAGGACATTGCAAAATGATAAAAGGGTCAACCCACCAAGACGAAGTAACAACGCTAAATGTGTATGCATCAAACAACAGAACTGTAAAATGCATGAGCAAAAACTGATAGAACTAGAAAGAAAAATAGACAAATCCACAATTATACTTGGAGACTTCAACACTCCTCTCTCAGCAATTAATAGAACAACTAGACAGAAGATAATCAAGGATACTGAAGAATTCAACATTACCATAAACCAACAAGATCCAATCTACATTTACAGACTACCTCACCCAACAACAGTAGGATGTACATTATTTTCAAGTGCTCATGGAACATATACCAAGATAGACTATATCCTGGGATATAAAACAAACCTGAGCAGATTTAAAAGAACTGAAGTCATACACAGCATATTCTCTGAAAACAGTGAAATTAAACTAGGAATGAATACTATTGTAGAAAACAAATGGAAGCTAAACAATATACTTCTAAGGAATCTATGGATCAAAGAGGAACTCTCCAGAGAAATACAAATTACATTAACTAAATGAAGATGAAAATACAACATATCAAAATTTGTGTGACACAGATGAAGTAGTGCTGAGGAAAATTTATAGCACTAAATGCTTATATTTGTAAAGGAAAAAAGGCTCAAATCAATAATCTAGGCTCCCATGTCAAAAAGCTAGAAAAAGAAAAACCCAAAGCAAGCAGAAGACAGGAAGTAGTAAAGATAAGACCAAAAATTAGTGAAATTTAAAGTAAAAATATAGAGAAAATCAATGCATAAAAAAGCTGATTTTTTGAAAAGGATAATATAATTGACAAACCTCTAGCAAGACTGACAAAGGAAAAAAGAGACAAGATACAAATTACCAATATCAGGACTGAAACAAAGGCTCTCACTATAGACTTTGCAGATATAAAAAAGACAACAATGAACAACTTTATACACATCAATATGACAACTTAGATGAAATGCACAAATTCCTTGAATACTACAAACTACCACAACTTACCCAATGTGAAATAGATCATTCGAATAGTCCCATAATTATTAAGGAAATTTAACTTGCAAATAAATATTCTCCTTAAAGAAATCCCCAAACCCAGATGGTTTCCCTAGAGAATTCTACCAAATGCTTAAAGAAGAATTAGCACCAATTCTACACAGTATCCTCCAGATAATATAAATCCCAATTTATTTTATGAAGCTAGTATTACCCTGATATAAAAACCTGACAAAGACAGATTTATAAAACTACAGACTGCATGAATAATGACGCAGGTAATAAAAAATCTTTAACAAAATATCAGAAAATAGAATTTGGCAATATATAAAAAGAATAATATAATGTGGCCAAGTGGGGTTTATTCCTCTGATGTAAAGCTGGTTCTATTTTCAAAAATCAGTCAATGTGATATATCACATCAATAGGCTAAAGAAGAAAACTCATACAATCATATATTCACACAGAAAAAGCATTTGACAAAATCCAACATCCATTGATGATAATTCTCAGCAAACATGGAATAAAGGAGAACTCCATCAACTTGATAAAGAGCATCTACAAAAATACTACTGCTAACATCATACTTAATAATGAAAGACAATGCTTTCCCCCAGGATAAGAAACAAGGGAAGGATATCCACTCTCCCCACTCTTATTCAAAATAGCACTGGAATTTATAGCCAGCACAATAAGGCAAGTAAAAGCAATAAAAAGGCATTCAAATTGGAAAGGAAGAAATAAAACTGTCCCTATTTATAGATGACATACATAGAAAATTCAAGGAATCTAAAAACAAAAACAAATAAAGGAAATTCCTGGAACTCCCAAGTTCAACAAGTTTGAGACATACAAGATCAACACAAAAAGCAATCGCATTTCTATACATTAACAACAGACATGAGGAAACAAATTTTTTAAAGTATCATTTACAATTGCTGCAAAGGAAATGAAATACTTAGGTGTAAATCTAATAGAACACGTATAGGATGTGTATGTTGAGAACGACAACAATGCTGATAAAAGAAATCAAAGATCTAAGTAAACAGACACACTGTGTTCATGGATTAGAAGACTCAACATAGTAAAAATGTCAGTTCTCCCAAAATTCATATACAGATTTAATGTAATTCCTGTCAGAATCTCACCAAGATTGTTTTTGTAGGTATAGACACAATTATTCTAGAAAGACAGGGACCTAAGAACAAAATAGAAAATCCAGAAATAGACTCAAACAGATATGCCCCACTTATTTCTGACAAAGTTGCAAAAACAATTTAATAGAGGAAAGATAGCCTTTTCAACAAATGGTGTTGAAGCAATTAGACTTATGAACCTTGACATAAGTCTTACACTTACACACAAATAACTCAAAATGGATCATGGATTTAATGTAAAAATAAAACATAAGTCTTACACTTACACACAAAGAACTCAAAATGGATCATGGATTTAATGTAAAAATAAAACCATAAATTTAGAAAAAAAAGGAAAAATCTTTGGAATCTAGGGTTATGCAAATAATTCTTAAACTTGACACCAAAAGGACTGATCCATTAAAAGAAAATTTGATAAATTGGATTTAGGTTACATCATTCATTCTTTATTGTTATCACAGATCATTAAATGCTGGGATTTTAAATATGATTAAGATGCAGTCCCTGCCTTCAAGGTGCTCATAGTTTAGTAGGAAAAGAGATACCTAAACTGATAGGTATGATGAGATACGGTAAGTGCACAGAGGAGAGAACCATGAGCTCTCCTGTGGGAATGAGGAATGGCTTGTAATATATAGTGGGGCCCTTTACAATGAGTAGAGGCTTACCAGGTAAAGAAGGGATGGGAGACTATTCCAAGCAGAGAGAAATGTATCTGTAAATGGCAAAGAGTCATTAGAAGATACTAAAGTAAGTTAGAGAAAGACAAATATCATATGATATCACTTATATGTGGAATCTTAAAAAAAATGATACAAGTGAACTTATTTACGAAACAGAACCAGACTCACAGACTTCGAAAACAAACTTATGGTTACCAAAGGGGAAACATGGGGCAGGGGGAGGGATAAATTAGGAGCTTTGGATTAACATATATGCACTACTATATATAAAATAGATAATCAACAAGGACCTACTGCATAGCACAGGGAGCTCTATTCAATATTCTGTAATAACCTATATGGGAAAAGAATCTGAAAAAGAATATATATATATATGAATCACTTTGCTGTATACCTGGAACTAACACAACATTGCAAATCACCTATACGCCAGTAAAAATTAAATCAAATTAAAAGAAAAGAAGATGTTGTATATTCAGGGAATGATTAAGATGTTCAAAGAGGCTGAAAGCATGAGATGTGAAAGAAGACATATTTGAGGTAGAATCAACAGGATTTGGTAACTGATTAGATAAAAGTGAAATGGGTAGCCAAGAGAAAGGAGGGATCAAGATGTTCCTCTACGTCCTACGTTAGGTGACTAGGACTATTAAATGAAATAAGGAACAGGAAAGGAAGAGGGGTTCTTGTTTTTGGAGGGGCAATATCAAGAAATGTTGAGGTTGAGGTAACTGTTTTTAGACAGAAATGTCCTTTGACAACTGGAAATATGAAGCTAGTATTCAGAAAATAGTTCTGGGCTAGAGATGTAAATGGGAGAGTAATCAGGATTCAGGTAGTTGAAGCCATGGTAATAAATTACGTTACATGTTGAAAGGACAGACTGGGAAGCTGGGGGTGTGTGTACATGTGAGGGACAAAAAGAAACTGATGGAGCAAAGTCCAAATATTCTTTTCTGACTGCTTGCCATTCAGTCTTCACAAAAGTAGTTTAGATTCCCCTCAATGCATTTTGAGAACTCTGGCTTGAATAAAATAAAGAGATGAAAAGGCTGTAGTTCATCCATTTCTCAGCCATTGCTGCCAACTCCCTTCTCCTGTTCTGTCTCAGCACGGAATCTCTGGGGAGGTAAGGATCTGCTGAGGTCAGTAAAGAAAATTCCATAGCTTTCTTTGGTAAATTATCACTGACTACAGAAAGTGATTTGGAAGTCCTCTAGAAGACCTAGCTAAAATCCCTTCTGCTACAAATGATGCCATTTCCTCTTGTGCTGTCCTTAACGGAAAAAGAAAACAGTTAGACATCCTGTTGTGTGTGTCACAGAATGTATTTTCTGGTATGGACAGCATGGGAAAGTAGATTTTTTTAAGAAAAATAAAGTGGCTGACGGGAAGTCTTAGGGTCGACAGGGAAAAGGGGGTGGATAGAGGAGACCATGGGACTCAATTCCTAGCATTCTAGAAATGTGGATTTTTTTTCCTAGAGAATACTTTTCAATACTTAAAAGCAATTATTAAATCATGTCTTCCTGTCTTGCAAAACAAATATATAAAGAATCCAACACAAGGCTTATTTACTTTACAAGGCAAAACTCCTCCATGAACATTAAATTGGTTGTGGAATGAGTTAAGTCAGCATTTTTTTGTTTTGTTTTGTTTTTTAAACCATCCATGGTAAGTGGCTATTTCTCAGGGTCTGAAAATTTTATCTTCTCTGGGTTGAATAATCTTGCTTCTTTTACAAAGCCTTCACTTGAATGACTTTTCAATCCATGAATCATTTTACTGCACTTCCTAGATTGCTCACCAAATTCTCTGCACCCATCTTTAGCTGTTATGATAGGATCACTTTAACCCTCTGATAAAAAACTATGTTTAAATATTGTCCAAAACATTCTGTTCTGTGCAAGGGATATAAGCCTTTGGAATAAACATTTCAGAGGAAAAAAAGTGTCAGGCAGTGTTGCTAAAGGAAATGACCTGCCCTGGGATATTAATTAAGCCCAGTTATTGTATCCAAATTAAACCAGTGTCTCCTAACTCCAGCTCACAAAGCAGCAAAGTGGAGGGAAGAGAAGAAATACAAAAGAGAAAAAGAGAAAATAACCTTCTGCTTAAGGACAAGAGAGAAAAGAGATTTTTATACATTTTTAATGAAGCTATTCTTTTATTTATAAATTCTGTCTGGTGTGGAAGGACCAAAAAAACGATAGAAGGAAATCCGGAAGAAAGGAGGTGGAAAAGGTAAACTTAGAATTTCTTCCACTGGTTAGCTCCAACAGCTAAGGCCAGTGGAGCAGCTTATCTGTGGCCAACATAGTGTGAATTACAGTTAATCACTGAGAGCGGCAGCCCCGGGTGTTTTGGATACTGACCCAGTCCCAAGGATGAGGACATGTTGCCAGAGAGCTTTTTTATTTTGTTAGCATTAAGATCTGGGCTTGAGTTGATAAAAGCAAAGTGAAGGAGTATCATACCCGATAGTGCCTTAGCTGTTTATTGTTTTTAAAAAATGCTCTAAAATTGCCTGCTGTGTCGGTTAATGTTAAGCTAAGCTGTTTTAACATCAATATCTACGATTTTTTAAGAGAAAAGGTATAAGTTTCTTTATTCCAATGTGGTAAAACATAAACAGAAAGTTTGACTTGTTGGGAGACATTGAGTCTGGAAAAATAAAGAGGAACTAGAGCTAATACTTTTTAAGGTGCTAAATGCCAAGCATCTTATCTACATGCTCTTATTTCATCCTCAGAAGCACCCATTGAAAAGGAAATGAGAAAGCTGATTCAAATATGTTAAGGAACATGTTCAATCTATCAGTCCACTGCTTGTATTATACTGGTGTTCCTAAGTGTTCTTCCCAAGGTGCCATTAATTAATACATCAGCTATTTATTCCTCAAATACTATACTCCAGGCTCTGGATCCATGTCCTGAAATCAATGGTAAACAACACAAGGCCTTAATTTTAGGGAGCTTTACCTGTTCCTAACCAACTCTTCAAGTTTTGAAGAAGTTTGTCTTCTCCTCCAACCTCTTGGCCCCTCATTCCATATTCTGTCTTCAGCCATATTCTGTCCCTGCCTAATCAATGGACATTCTCTTTGTTATAACCCTGTGGTCAACTCAGGTATGAGTCACTCAACAGCAGGAAAACAAAATGATCAACCAGTTTTTTCTCTGACACAATCAACCAAATTAGTGTAGGAAAAAGCTATTAGGTCATATCCAGTCCATCCCTCTGGGAACAGAGCAAAACCACTCCTTGTATTATGCCACATTATTTCTCAACTACATTGTCCTGCCTAATTGTAAATAATTATAAATGACTCAGTGGCAGGGTTTCCACTATTTCCTCTCAAAGGTTAGCCCACAATCCAGTAATTTTCAGTGTCAAGATGGCTTCTCTGATAGTCAGCCAAAATATCCCTTGTCTTGATTTCATCTAATTATGCTCTGATCAACCCTGATCCCAATCTCTGCAATTCCTCATTTGTTGTTGTATTTATACCCTTCAAATATGGCTATCACACCCTATTCCCTCCCCTCCCCAAGAGTCAATTGGCTGACTCTTAAGCTAACATCGGCAAAGGAAACTCTGCAGCCCCGTCACAACTTCTAGCCACCTCCGTATTTCCTACCCTATGCAGAAAACACCATCTAAGTTCCTGCAGTTCTGGGGTCAGACCTTCCAGGTCTCCACCTATACACTGGGCAGTGGTGTGGGTGTCCAGACACCACAGATTGCATTTGAACTTCCTCCTTTGTCATCTCCATTCTTCTATTCCTCTAGGGTACAGAAGCACCTCTTTAGCTATTTTTTCCAACCACTTGTTTTGAGGGTAGTAAAACAGATCCAATTTCTCAAAAGAACATCTTAGAAGATTTCATTGACTCTATCTGGGTACAGAATTCATTCATTCACTCACATACTCAACTTTTATTGAAAACCAGCAGTGTCATATCCTGTATAAGTTACTAGGTATACCATGTGAATCTGACATATTCCTCTTCCTCAAGGAATTCACAGTCTAATAAAGAAGATAAATAGAACGTTCTCTCCAACTTATTATTCCCTACCTCCTTTTCTTTTTTTTTTAATTTTTATTGGAGTATAGTTGATTTACAATGTTGTGTTAGTTTATACTGTACAGCAAAGTGAATCAGCTATACGTATATATATCTCCCCTCTCTTTTGGATTTCCTTCCCATTTAGGTCACCACAGAGCACTGAGTAGAGTTTCCTGTGCTATACGGTAGGTTCTCATTAGTTATCTATTTTATACATAGAATCAATAGTGTATATATGTCAATCCCAATCTCCCAATTCATCCCACCACTCCACTTTCCCCTTTGGTATCCATACGTTTGTTCTCTACGTCTGTGTCTCTATTTCTACTTTGCAAATAAGATCATCTATACAATTTTTCTAGATTCCACATATATGCATTAATATATGATATTTGTTTTTCTTTTTCTGACTTACTTCACTCTGTATGACAGTCTCTAGGTCCACCCACGCCTCTGCAAATGACCCAATTTCATTCCTTTTTATGGCCGAGTAATATTCCATTGTATATATGTACCACATCTTCTTTATCCATTCGTCTTTTGATGGGCATTTAGGTTGCTCCCATGACCTGGCTCTTGTAAATAGTGCTGCAGTGAACATTGGGGTGCATGTGTCTTTTTGAATTATGGTTTTCTCTGGATATATGCCCAGGAGTGGGATTGCTGGGTCATATGGTAATTCTATTTTTAGTTTTTTAAGGAACCTCCATACTGTTCTCCATAGTGGCTGTAACAATTTACGTTCCCACCAACAGTGCAAGAGGGTTCCATTTTCTCCACACCCTCTCCAGCATTTGTTGTTTGTAGATTTTCTGATGATGCCCATTCTAACTGGTGTGAGGTGATACCTCATTGTAGTTTTGATTTGCATTTCTCTAATAATTAGTGATGTTGAGCATCTCTTCATGTGTTTGTTGGCCATCTGTATGTCTTCTTTGGAGAAATGTCTATTTAGGTCTTCTGCCCTTTTTTTTTTTTGCAGTACACGGGCCTCTCACCGCTGCGGCCTCTCACGTTGCGGAGCACAGGCTCCGGACGTGCAGGCCCAGCAGCCATGGCTCACGGGCCCAGCCGCCCCGCGGCACGTGGGATCCTCCCGGATCGGGGCACGAACCCACGCCCCCCGCACCGGCAGGCAGACTCCCAACCACTGCGCCACCAGGGAAGCCCTTCTGCACATTTTTTGATTGGATTGTTTTTTGTTTTTTGGGGTTTTTTTGATATTGAGTCGCATGAGCTGTTTGTATATTTTGGAGATTAATCCTTTGTCTGTTGCTTTGTTTGCAAATATTTTCTCCCATTCTGAGGGTTGGCTTTTTGTCTTGTTTATGGTTTCCTTTGCTGTGCAAAAGCTTTTAAGTTTAATTAGGTCCCATTTGTTTATTTTTGTTTTTATTTTCATTACTCTAGGAGCCTACCTCCTTTACTAAAGAATATTGTTTACAAATACAGTTCCTTATATCCTGTTTACCCTTCACTGAAATTGGGCCTCTGCCTCTAATATTTTAATGAAGTCTTTTCTGCCAACGTCAACCAGTCATCTAATTAGCAAACCCAATAGCCTCTTTTCAATATTCATACAACTTCAATGCAAGAGCATTTAACATTATTGATCGATGGCCTGCTCCTTCTTGAAATCCTCCCCCTGCCCTTGGTTTCCACTCTCCCATATGTCTCCTACATCTCTGATTGTCCTTTCTTTCTCTTTTACACCCCTTTTCTCCTCTCACTCTTAGCTGATGGCTTCCCCTTATTTTGATTTAAAAAGAGACGTATTGAAAGGAGAACATCCTCATCTTTCCATCACTTCATTACCAACCTACCTTGCTTTACCTCTTCTTAATATAGATCATTATGCTTATTTTTTAAAATCAAAGTTCAAGCCCCCATTTCTGCTCAGACCTCCCAAGGACTTTGCTGCTGAAATTATCCCTTATTTTCTACACCAACTATTTCTCCCTCACTACTGGATTATCCCATTAGCAGTCAGATATTTAATATTAAATAGTTAGATGGTTAATATTAAATCTCCCTTTCTTGATCCCAAATCCCTTCCAGCTAATACTCCACTTTTCCGTACCCCTTCACAGCTAAACTCGTAGGGACTTATTATTATCTTCACTTCCCATTCTTTAATGAAATAATCCATTCAGGCTTTTATCTCCAACAGTCCATTGTCAAGGTTACCAATTGCTTCCATGTTGCCAAAATCAATAGTCAATTCTCAGAATCAATGTCTCATCAACATTTGACACAGTTGACTACTCCCTCTTCCTTTAATCAGTTTCTTCACTTGGGTTGTAGACACCATTCTCTTTTGGTTTTTTCCTACCACACTGGCCATTTCTCAGCTTTTTTTTTTTTTTGGTTGCTCATCTGCCCTACCTCTAAATATTGGAGTACCCCAAGGCTCAGTCCAAGGACCTCCCCTCTTTGCTGTCTACACTTAACCCATTAGAGATTTCATCTAGTCTCAAAGCTTTATCAGAGGGTGATTCTAAAATTAAAATAGTTAACACTGACTTACTTCCTGAGATCTATGTCATTTCTTAGTAAATATTAGCATGTAGCTGTCAAATGGACATCTTAAACTTAACACGTATAAAACCAAGCTATTTATTTCCTATTCCTTCTTACCACTCACCAAACTTGTTCCTCTTCCAGTCTCTCCTACTTCAGTTTTCCCACCTTGGTTTTCAGGCCAAAACCAAGGAACCTTTTATTCCTTACCTACCCACTCCATACCACAACGCTGCCCAAGTCAAACCTAATCCATTAACAAGCCCTCCAAAACGAATTCCACATCCAACTACTTTTCACTATTTCCACTACTAAAATCCAAGCCAAGCCATAACCACCTCTTGCCTGAATTAATTAGCCTCCTAACAAATTTCCCTGCTTCCTCTCTGCCCCCTACAGTCTGTTCTCCATACAGCAGCCAGGGTGTTCATCTCCAAGTGCAAAACAAATCATAGTGCTGTCCTGCTTAGAACAGGTTTGCTCTGCAATTAGAATAAATCTGAACTCCTTACCAGAGCTTACAAGGCCCTATGTGACTGTGTTCCTGACTACCTTTTCAATTTCATCTCCTTTCATGCTCCTTTTTGCTTACTACACTCTAGTTTCAGTAGCTTTCTTTCTGATTCCTGAATACATCATGTATTTTTCCATTTAAGGACTTTTATACTTGATATCCTTCTGCCTGGAATGCTCTTCTTCCCAGATCTTTATATGGCTGCCTGTCTCTCATCATTTGATTCTTAGTTCAAATATCTTCAGAGAAGCCTTCCCTGAACTAGCTAAAGCCTCCTCTGTCCCCATTATATCCACACTTAGTCATTTTATATGCTCTTACACTTATTTGTTTTCCTTTATAGCACTTCTCACAAACTGATATTATATAATATGTTTACTTGTTTGTGATTATTGTGTACTTCCTCTATCCCCACTAGAGTATCAGCTTCATGAGAAAAAAAACTATTTTGTCCCGTGGTATATCGCCAGTTCCTATAAGAGTACCCGGCACAGAGTATGGCCCTAGTAGATATTTGTCTGATGAAGGAAGAAAGGGAGGGAGGGAGGGAGGGAGGGAGGGAGGGAGGGAGGAAAGGAGGGAGGGAGGGAGGAAAGGAGGGAAGGAAGGAAGGAAGGAAGGAAGGAAGGGAAGGGAAGGAGGGAGGAAGGAAGGAAGGGTTTCTCTCCCTGTGCTTAGCTCTTAAGTATACGTCCCCCAGGATTTTGTCCATCCCTCTTCCCTTCCCCTCTATACTGCCCTTTTTGGAAGATCCCTCCCACATCCCCCAAGGTTTCAATTACAATCTACCCAACTAACTCTCAATCTAATTATTGCATCTTTATTTCTTTTCTATACCCAAGACTTATAATTACAATTGACTGCTGGACATTTCTACTAAGAGGTCTTAATAGATACTGAGCTCTAATAGATAATAGATATCTAATAGATACTGAGCTTTAATAGAAACTGAGCTCATTATTTTACTTCCTTCTGATATAATGTATATAAAATACTGGGTCAAATGTGCAGTGTCTAGTAGGGACTCAATAAATCCTAGTTCTTGTAACTCCATCTAGCCTATTAAGCAAGAAACTCTGGACTCATCTTTGACTCATATTTATTTTCTTGAACCCACCACCTCAATTTTCAAGTATTTGGAAGTCTGACAACCCAACACCCCTGGGATTCTCAGCTTTTAATCCTCACTCTGGTAACCCTGATTGCCCTTGCCTGGCACACATTCATTCAATTCAATTAGCTATTCGATGAGTATTGAACTTGTATCCCTGCTAGGCACTATGATGGCTATGTCAAAGATACAAGGATACATAACACATGGACACCACCCAAAATTCATAGGGGGAAATGGATGAGTAAACAGGCTGTTACAATATAGAACAAGCAGTTCTAGACAGAGGAAATCAGCGGGTGTTGTTTATGGGAGGAAAACTTAATACAGTCCAGGGATGAAAGAGCTAAGGAAAGAGTCTTACAAGTGGCAAAGCCTTGGTCAAAACTTGAGTTAGCTAAGCAAACAAGAGGAGGGAGCAGTCATCATGCCAGGAAGGAGCAGAATGTGAAAAGACACAGAGATATGGGCGATGATGTTATAGTTGGAGAGTACCTGCAGTTGAACATGGGCATAGCATAGATTGGAAACTTGTGTGGAGATAAATACGGTTATATTCTAAAGGGCCTTGTTCAACCAAATTAAGGAGTTTGGATTTTATCTTAAACATAATAGGGAAGCTTGAAGGGTTGTGGTGAGTAAGGGTTTCATAACCAGATTCAAGTTTAAAAAGAAGACCCTGGTTGTAGAGTGGAGAAGATTCAATTCAGGAGGTGGAGAGCATGGAAAGACTAGAGGTAGATAAACTAGTTGAGGGACTATTGCAGTGAACACATAAGTGAGGAGAAATGTGAGAAATTTTCAGTAGGTAAAAATTGCCAAGACTTGGTCGATTAGATACAGAACTGAGTAGTTGAGAAAACTGAGTTCACTGGGAACTATTTATTTATACAGAGGTACACAGGAGGAGAAGCAGATTTCGTCAGGTGTTGGAGGTGGAGGTTAATAAATTTAATACATACATGTGGAGATTTTGAGATATCTGTGGGGGCATACAAATATCCAGAAAGCAGTGGGATATATGAGAGAGTAGTATGGGATAGAATGAGATATTTAGAAGTCTTACTTGCTAAGTAAAATCATGAGAATGAATTAAAATCACCCAGATTGTACAGTGTGAGAAGAGTAGAGAACCTTGTGTAGAATTCTGGAGAATATATACTTAAGGGGAGTGGAGGAATAGAAAAGAAAAAAAACAAAGAAAAAATAGGGGAAATATAGTATTACTGGAGCCATAGGAAGAGGAAATTTTGAGAAGGAAGCAGTGTTCAACAGTATTAAGTACTGAGGAAAGGCTGTACTGGGTTGAATGGTGATCCCCCCCAAATTAATGTCCACTCAGAACTTCAAAATGCAAGCATATTTGGAAATAGGGCCTTTGCAGATGTAACTAGTTAAGATGAGGTCATACAAAATTAAGATAAGCCATAAATCCAATAAATGGTGTCCTTATAAGAAGGCCATGCAGACGCAGACACAAAGAAATGCTATGCACAGAAGGAGGCAGAGATTAAAGTGATGTGCCTATAAGCCAAGGAACACCAAGAGTCGCTCGCGACTACCCGAAACTAGGAAGAGGCAAGGAAAGATTCTTTCCTGGAGTCTTCAGAAAGAGCATGGCCCTGTTAACACCTTGATTTCAGATTTCTAGCCCCCAGAACTGTGAAAGAATTTCTGTTGTTTTAAGGTACCCAGTTTGTGGTACATTCATTATAGCAGCTCTAGCATACTAATGCAGAGGTGAAGTAAGATAAGAATAGGAAAAAGTTCATTGCTTTAAATAATTAACAGGTCACTGGTAATATTGGCCAGAGTCACTTGAGGAACATGGTGAGGGACAGAATTAGATTCTTATGAGTTGTGTTGTGAATGGAAAGTGGAAGAGTAGGAACAGTGAGTGTAGACAAGGTAATTTAGCTATGAAAGAAAAAAAGGGTAATATCTAAAGATAAACATAGGTCTGACAAAGGTTATTTTCAAGATGGGAAAGATCTGAGCCGGTTTGCAGACATAGAGGGTGGACTCAGGGCAAAGAGAAGGATAACAGGCTGATAATATGTGAAAAAAGGAGAGTGGGAATCAAAAGTGCAAAATTTCTCCAGGAAGTAGAGGGGAATGAGGACCAGGCCACAAGTGAAAGAATTGGGTATGTCCAAATGAGGAGATAAACATTTCAAATGCATATCCCTTGAGTTTCAGGGAGATGAGGATAGAAAAAAAGTCCTTTAGACCCATCTATACAGGGTCTTCAATGCTGGAATGAAGTGGCTGGACTTAATTCTGGAGGCAATTGCATCTTTTTTTGAGAAAGGGAATGACATGACCCAGGCTAAGCACAATTGAGATCTCATAATTCATGAGGTTTACCCAGAGCACAATTACTGCTGATTGAAATGAATACATAGATGTGCTTTAGGGAGATTCATTTGGCAGAATTGCAGAGAATGGGTTAGAGGGCATCCAGACAAGAGGTAATGAGTCCCTGGCAGTAGCAGGAAGAAGGCAAAGGAGATAGATGAGTTGGATATTAGAAACACTGCAGAAGAAGCTCAGAAAGGGCTTGGGGACTGTTGGGGATGAAAAAGGGAATGGAAGAGAATTCTACAGTTGTGAGCTTGACTTACAGGGGTGGGAAATATGCCATGGTCAGAAATAGAGATATTAGGTGGGGAAGTTGGGTGAGGGGTAATACACACTTTGGAATGGAAGTCTGCGGGTCAGAAAGAAGGTAAAGTTGGGCAGAGGTATCTGGCAGTCTCCTGCATCTAGGAGAGAGGTGAAACACTTGGATGTGGATCAATTCATAAAAGAGTTGGCAGAGGGAAAAGATAAGGTAAAGGTTAGGACAGTGAAGGTACTTTGGGTGTAAGAAGATGATGTCTCCCTCAAGTGCAGGAAGGCTTCTTAGAGGTGGTAGCAAATGTGAGACATCCCAAAAATGGTGAAACAAATGCTTAACTGGTAAGCAGAGGCTGCTTGTTTAGTCCTACCTCTGTCACTTCTAAGCTATGTGAACTTAGAGTCTTTTCCTGTCCTGGGCATTTTTTTCACGTATAAAATGGGGTTGCTAAATACCATGATTAGAGAGACCTCTTTTAGCTCTGACAGTACATTTTCCTTTGATTGCAGCTTGACTTTAGTGTATGGCCAGTCTTTGGTTCAGCAGAGAAAGGTGAAAAACTTTCTAGGTCAAGGAACAACATAGAAAAGGCAGAGAGGCACATGCAAGGAACGAGAAGTAAACCAATTTGGAACTAGTTGTTTTTCACAACTTGTGCTATCCAACCTAATGATTATTCTGGTTGAAAATTATTATTATGATTGATAATAACACCTCATCTATGTTGTTAAAAGTGCTAGCCATTAAAAGGAAATCTGTGTGACATAGTTTTAACCAGTATTGTACTCCCTGCTAAAGTCAGTACTGAAGGATAAGGACTGCCATCTTTTTATTTATTGGGAAAAGGAAAAGAACAATCATTAAATCCTACTTTGCTTCAGGTACTTTCATATATTTGACTAAAATGCAATTTCCATGAGGGCAAGATTTTCTCTTTAAATCTACTGTATTAACTGCTGTATCACCAATACTTGGAATAGTGCCTAGAATATAGTTGGCACTCGATAAATATTCTTTGAATGACTTGGGAAAATGTATATATATAAAATCTCATTTAATCCTTATAACAAACTTGCAAAAGAGGCATTAGAATTCTGATTATACAGGAGGGAAAAGAATGGCTAAAAGAAGTTATGTAAACTTGTTCAAAGTCATGCTAAGGTCAAACACAATAGACTATAAGCTACATATGGGCAGGGAATGTGTCTGATTTATTCTTTATGGTATCCCCAGCAGTTAGCTCATTATCTAGATTATAGAAGCACTCAATACATATCTTTCTTAATGTATATGTATAACTGATTCACTTTGCTATACACCTGAAACTAACACAACATTGTAAAGTAACTATACTCTAATAAAAATTTTAAAATATATATCTTTTTATTGAAGTATAGTTCACTTACAATGTTGTGTTAGTTTCTGGTGTACAGCAAAGTGAATCAGATATATATATATGTGTGTGTGTGTGTGTGTGTGTGTGTGTGTGTGTGTGTGTGTATCTATACATATATATAAACATACATATATACATACATACATATTCTTTTTTAGATTCTTTTCCATTATAGGTTATTACAAAATATTGAATATAGGTCCTGTGCTATATAGTAGGTCCTTGTTTTTTTTATATATATAGTAGTGTGTATATCTTCTGAATAGGAGGAAGCAAGCAAGCAAACACATACTTGTATGAACACAAATACAATTCATTTTGCCTTATACCAACCACATCATCACCCAAACTCAAAAGAATAATTGAATCTCAAGAATTCATCAGTTGGCCTCACATGTTTGTTAGTTTAAACATTCTGTGATTTTTTTTTTATGCAGTTTCACTTGTAGACAGTGGTGGTTCTCCTTCAGTCCTTTTAACCTTTAGATAGTCTCAAGGTCTTCTTTTTGGAGGATGTTTATACCTTCCTTTTGGAGGATGCTTCTTTTTGGAGGATGCTTTAAACTTTTTCTATAAAGAGCCAGGTAGTAAGTATTTTAGGCTTTGAGGGCCATATGTCCTCTGACAGAAATACTCAACTGTGCCATTGTGGTATAAAAGCAACATGTAGATGAATGAAAATGCCTGTATTCCAATAAAACATTATTTACAAAAACAGGTAGCAGGCCAGATTTTGCCACAGACCATAGTTTACCTATCCCTGTTTTATAATAGTATGTCGATTCTTCCATCTCTTGCCTTTCCAGGACTTCTCTAACACTGTGTCAACTGTGAAGCTCCGCCTATCCTTGGTATATTAATACATGACAGGACAAATACAGTTTTAATGAGTTTTAACAGTTAAACCCCTTCCATTTAATAACTGTAGATGGCAGAGGCATAATCACAACAGAGAAAGATCAGCTAGAGAGGGTGGCAGGTAGCCTGGACAAAGCCCCAAAATATGGTTCCTTCTCCTAATCATGTTGGTAGAAGATCTGGACATCAGGTTTGCAGGGAAAAAAACTAGATTTTTTGGCTTTTTTTCATCAGTGAACCTAGAGCTGATCAGATAAAAACAGGCTCACAAATAACCATATCCATAAGAGACTGAATGCAATCTCATACGCCAATTTAGGTGACCATGAAAACTATCAAGTGGACCAATTACTCATATTCTCTACTTTCCTACTTCCCTACATCAGGATGTGTAAAAAAAAGTCTTGAGTCTTCTTCAAGGAAAAAAAGGGAGAAGACTCAAATCAATAGAAATAGAAATGAAGAAGGAGAAGTAACAACTGACACTGCAGAAATACAAAGGATCATGAGAGATTACTACAAGCAACTACGCCAATAAAATGGACAACCTGGAAGAAATGGACAAATTCTTAGAAATGCACAACCTTCCGAGACTAAACCAGGAAGAAATAGAAAATATGCACAGACCAATCACAAGCACTGAAATTGAAACTGTGATTAAAAATCTTCCAACAAACAAAAGCCCAGGACCAGATGGCTTCACAGGCAAATTCTATCAAACATTTAGAGAAGAGCTAACACCTATCCTTCTCAAATTCTTCCAAAATATAGCAGAGGGAGGAACACTCCCAAACTCATTCTACGAGGGCACCATCACCCTGATACCAAAACCAGACAAAGATGTCACAAAGAAAGAAAACTACAGGCCAATATCACTGATGAACATAGATGCAAAAATCCTAAACAAAATACTAGCAAAGAGAACACATTAAAGGGATCATACACCATGATCAAGTGGGGTTTATTCCAGGAATGCAAGGATTCTTCAATATACATAAATCAATCAACGTGATATACCATATTAACAAATTGAAGGAGAAAAACCATACAATCATCTCAATAGATGCAGAGAAAGCTTTTGACAAAATTCAGCACCCATTTATGATAAAAACCCTGCAGAGAGTAGGCATAGAGGGAAGTTTCCTCAACATAATAAAGGCCATATATGACAAACCCACAGCCAACATGGTCCTCAATGGTGAAAAACTGAAATCATTTCCACTAAGATCAGGAATAAGACTAGGTTGCCCACTCTCACCACTATTATTCAACATAGTTTTGGAAGTTTTAGCCACAGCAATCAGAGAAAAAAAGAAATAAAAGGAATCCAAATCGGAAAAGAAGGAGCAAAGCTGTCACTGCTGGTAAATGACATGATACTATACATAGAGAATCCTAAAGATGCTACCAGAAAACTACTAGAGCTAATCAATAAATTTGGTAAAGTAGCAGGATACAAAAATAATGCACAGAAATCTCTTCCATTCCTACACACTAAGGATGAAAAATCTGAAAGTGATATTAAGGAAACACTCCCATTTACCATTGCAACCAAAAGAATAAAATATCTAGGAATAAACCTACCTAAGGAGACAAAAGACCTGTATGCAGAAAATTATAAGACACTGACGAAAGAAATTAAAGATGATACAAATAGATGGAGAGACATACGAGGTTCTTGGATTGGAAGAAATAACATTGTGAAAATGACTCTACCACCCAAAGCAATATACAGATTCAATGCAATCACTATCAAACTACCACTGGCAAATTTCATAACTTGTATGGAAACACAAAGGACCCCAAATGGAACAGAATAGGAAGCCCAGAGATAGACCCACGCACATATGGTCACCTTTACTTTGATAAAGGAGGCAAGAATATACAGTGGAGAAAAGACAGCCTCTTCAGTAAGTGGTGCTGGGAAAACTGGACAGCTACCTGTAAAAGAATGAAATTAGAACACTCCTTAACACCATACACAAAAATAAACTCAAAATGGATTAACGACTTAAATGTAAGGCCAGACACTATCAAACTCTTAGAGGAAAACATAGGCAGAACCCTCTATGACATAAATCACGGCAAGATCCTTTTGGACCCACCTCCTAGAAAAATGTAAATAAAAACAAAAATAAACAAATGGGACCTAATGAAACTTAAAAGTTTTTGCACAGCAATGTAAACCATAAACAAGACAAAAAGATAACCCTCAGAATGGGAGAAAATATTTGCAAATGAAGCAACTTACAAAGGATTAATCTCCAAAATTTACGAGCAGCTCATGCAGCTCCATCTCAAAAAAACCCAATCCAAAAATGGGCAGAAGACCTAAATAGACATTTCTCCAAAGTAGATATATAGATTGACAACAAACACATGAAAGAATGCTCAACATCATTAATCATTAGAGAATTGCAAATCAAAACTATAATGAGATATCATCTCACACCGGTCAGAATGGCCATCATCAAAAAATCTAGAAACAATAAATGCTGGAGAGGGTGTGGAGAATAGGGAACCCTCTTGCACTGTTGGTGGGAATGTAAATTGATACAGCCACTATGGAGAACAGTATGGAGGTTCCTTAAAAAACTAAAAATAGAACTACCATACGACCCAGCAATCCCACTACTGGGCATATACCCTGAGAAAACCATAATTCTAAAAGAGTCATGTACCAAAATGTTCATTGCAGCTCTATTTATAATAGCCAGGACATGGAAGCAACCTAAGTGTCCATCGACAGATGGATGGATAAAGAAGATGTGGCACGTATATACAATGGAATATTACTCAGCCATAAAAGGAAACAAAATTGAGTTATTTGTAGTGAGGTGGATGGACCTAGAATCTGTCATACAGAGTGAAGTAAGTCAGAAAGAGAAAAACAAATACTGTATCCTAACACATATGTATGGAATCTTAAAAAAAGAAAAGGTTATGAAGAACCTAGGGGCAAGACGTGAATAAAGACGCAGAACTACTAGAGAATGGACTTGAGGATATGGGGAGGGGGAAGGGTAAGCTGTGACAAAGTGAGAGAGTGGCATGGATATATATACACTACCAAACATAAAATAGATAGCTAGTGGGAGGCAGCCGCATAGCACAGGGAGATCACCTCGGTGCTCTGTGACCACCTAGAGGGGTGGGATAGGGAGGGTGGGAGGGAGGGAGATACAAGAGGGGAAGAGATATGGGGACATGTGTATATGTATAACTATTCACTTTGTTATAAAGCAGAAACTAACACACCATTGTAAAGCAATTATACTCCAATAAAGATGTTAAAAAAAAATTCTGAGTCCTTCTTATGTGCCATAAGGTGTACTAGGTGCTGAGGACACAACAATGAATATGAAGCAGCCGCTCCCCTCATGGTTCTTGTAGTCCAGTGGTCAGCACATTTTTTTCTGTAATGGGCAAAATAATATTTTTTTGGCTTTTCAGTTGTGACAGTTTCTGTCACAACTACTGAGTTGTGCCATCATAGTGTGAAAGCAGCTATAGACAATATGTAAATGAATAGGCATGGCTCTGTTCCAATAAAACTTTATTTATGGACATTGAAATTTGAGTTTCATATAATTTTCACATGTCATAAAATCCTATTCTTTCTTTTCCCCAACCATTTAAAAATACATTTTAAAAAACACTCTTAGTAGCAAGCCATCCCCAAAAAGGTGGTGGGTTGGATTTAGCCCATAGGCTGCAGTTGGCCAACTCCTGGTCTGGTGTAATGGGGAAGATAAACATAGAAACAGATTATTTCAACACAATGTGATAAAACCTACTAGAGTTCTATGGGAGACAGAGAAAGTTCACCTAACTCAACCCAAGGCATCAAAGAAAGTACCCTAGAAACATCCCCAGAGCTGAATCTTAATGGTCAATATGAAGGCATTAACTAAGGAAAGGAAGAGGAAAGTATGCTCCAATAGAAAGCAGAGAATGATCAGAGTCAGAGGTGACAAACAGCATGAAATTCTTGGGGAATGGTATTGCTCTAGCACAAAAGACAAGTGTCAGATGAAGTTGCAGGTATGGGTAGGGATGAAGATATACAATGTCTTATTTACCATGCCTCTGGGCAATGAAGGCCACTTACAAGTTTCCAGGAGGGGATTAATATAATTGAATCTGTATTTTAGATTTACTTCTGTGGCAACACCTTGGCAGACAGATCTGAGACAGTCAAGAGGCTACTGAAATAGTACAGGGGAGAGATGAGAAGGGCAATAGTGGTGAAAATGGAGTGAGCAGTGTAAATTCTGGAAGTGTCTAAGAGGTTAAATCAACATGGCTTAGTGAGGGAGAACAAGGAGTCAAAAATGACTCAGGTTTCTCACTTGGATGGCTAGATGGATGAAAGTACCACCAACTGCTATTGGAAAGGGAGAGAGTTTTATAAACCAGATAATGAGTTCAGATTTACACACATTGCCTTTCAGTTCCTGCTGGGTTTTCCTGTAGAGATGTTTACCAGGCTGCTATGCATATGAGCTTTGGGGAGAGATCAGAACTAGAGATATAGTCGTGAGCACAGAATAGTGGAAAATGATATTTGAGGGCTAGATATTGAAGAGCAGCTGTAAAGGGAATGGGGTATGTGAAAGCTAGAAGGAGTAAGGTTGTTATCAGAGAGTTGAATTTAGTCTTTCTCAGCTGATTCCTGAGAATTAAGCCCGAAGCCCTCAAGACAGTGGTTCTCAAACTGTAAGCTTTACACCTGGAAAGTTTGTTAAAACATATTGCTGAGTACCACCCTCAGAGTTTTGATTCAGTACGTCTATGGTAATGCCCAATAATTTGCATTTCTAACAAGTTTCTAAGTGATGCTCGCCAGTAAGAAACACAGCCCTGAAGAATCCATTGTATGTAATGAATTAACTTCTCTCTTCTGCATCTAGCACACTCCTAGTTATGTGCCATCCTTGGGAAAACTGAGATAATGGTCACTCAACTTATTTTCTTTCTTCTGTGATTCAGATAAGGAACTCCAATGGAGAAAGACTGGAAGGTGTCAGGGTTCCATGATTGAGTCACCAGACTCTAGCCTAGATTAGACATTCAATAAATATTTGTTGAATGAAAGGTTGGCACAGTCCATGGTACAGTCAGGGGAGTGAGCTGCTGATATAGAAGGGTTTATCTCTGAAGTTGAGATCAAGGACCCATAAGACTAAAGTTTGTGATTCTTTACAAGAACAATGAAATCTTTCAGTATGACAGCAGAAACTGGGGTAGAGAAGATGATGGTGAAGCAGGTGCCAAAGTATAAAACAGAAGTGGGAGAATGACCTGCAGGCTGATAGATGACATTGGTAAGGAAATGAAAATGATAAAGCCTGCTTGTCTGAATTTCAAAAGGGATTTTTGTGTGAGTTTAGAAGAATAATGGTTTAGAAGTTGTCTGTGGAAAGCATGCCTAAACCAGGGCATGTGTATATACTATCCATCAAATTGTGTCTTAATTTTATCATTACAACAGTGCCCTGAGACTTTACCCATGTGATAAAAAATAGCGTCTACACATTTTCTCTTTCTGGACAGTTTTGTAATTTCCAGCATAAACAACTTCTTGCTTTCATACATATTTCCTACTAAGGTCATTTCTAAGAATTGTATGTGTTTGGTTGCTATTGTGAATGGGATATATTTCTCCTTATAGCTCCTCATTGGTTAATGTAGTCTACTTTTAAATTAAATTTGTGCTTCTTTGACTTATCCTTTGAACTGGTTGTAACACCTTACAATATCCTTATTACTGTTAAATAAAAATCTTCAACACGTGCATTTTTCTATCGCTATGAGTTAAGATTTTATCTTTTTAAAAATTATCTTTTAACATTTGCAATGAATTGTTATTGTCCAACATTACTGAAGTAGATTTGATAGAATTTCATTCATAGGTTTTCCATCTAAGTTCAAAAATTGGATAGAGGGCTTCCCTGGTGGCGCAGTGGTTGGGAGTCTGCCTGCCGATGCAGGGGACACGGGTTTGTGCCCCGGTCTGGGAGGATCCCGCATGCTGCGGAGCAGCTGGGCCCGTGAGCCATGGCCGCTGGGCCTGCGCGTCCGGAGCCTGTGCTTCTCAGCGGGAGTGGCCACGGCAGTGAGAGGCCCGCATACCGCAAAAAAAAAAAAAAAAAAATTGGATAGAATGTTCTTTTTGGAGCAGTTTGTCAGATGTTGGTATCAGAGTGATGCTACCTTCAAAACCAATGTGAATAACTCTTCAAGATGTTCAACTGTATAACACTGCTATAGAATTGAATTTGTCTATTCCTAGAAAGTTTGAAGGAACTTGCTGGTAAATACATCTGACCTTAAAGTATTTGTAGAAGTTTCTCTTTGATGATTGTTTTCTATGTTTCTACAATTACAGGTCCATTTAGTTTGCAACTTCTCAATAATGCTTGCCATTTAATATTTATTAGATATTTTAAATTTCTCTGAGATTTTCAAATTTATTAAGGTACAATTTAGTAGTGTCCTATAATTTAAGAAACCTTTGTATTTGCTCTTATATTCCATTTATCACTTAAATTTTATTTATAATTCATCATTGTTTTCTTGATTAAATTTGCTAGAGGCTTATCTACTTAATTCATCCCCCCATTAAAAAAAACCCTACCCATCGGCTTCATATTATATTGGATTCTTAGTCACATAATTTCATTCTTCATATTTAATAATGAAATATTTAAGGCTATAAATTTACTCCTGAATATTGCTCTCAAAGATTTGATAAGTCGTGATCTCGTTTTTGTTATTTTTTATTAGTCTGCCAGTGTTTCTTTGAGCTAATACTTGCATATAAATTGTGTCCTGAAATATTCATGCAGTTGAAGACTTTTGTTTAAATTTGTTTTCAAGTTTATAAAAGTTTTACATTATCATCAGAGAACAGAGAAAGTGTGTCTACTTGCAAGAGTTTGCAAAGGTTTTCTTTGTGGCATATCAATGATCATTTTTTTAAATGTTACCAGAATATTTGAAAATATAGTGTATTCACTGTCTATAGAATACAGTTTTTGACATTTATTAATTAGACCCTATGAATTATGGTTTTCAAACTTTTAAAGTATATATTTTAGGTCTACTTTATCTGATATAGTTAAATTACGTTAAAGTTTCCCATATAGACATTTATATAATTTTTCTTCTTTTATTGCAGGTTTTTTCTTTACATATTTAGATCCTTTTTTTCCCTCAAAGAATGGTTTCATGAATACAAATCCTTAATATAGTCTGTATCTTCTATCTCTTGGGACCAATGTGATTGTATGGTTATTGGTCCTGTTTTGTTTTCTTTTTTTCAAATAGATAAGTGACATGATTAGATGCTTATTTGGAGAATGGATTGATTGGAAGGAGGTGAGACTACAAGATTAGAAGCCAGTGAGAAGACTATTACAATGGTCCAGGTAAGAAATGATGAACAATTGGATTAAGACAAGGGCTACAGAGAGGTTTTTAGCAAGTAGAATAATCAAGACTTGGAATAACTTGGATTGAAGTGGCTTGAGGCAAGTGAGAAGAGTTGAGGGCAACACCTAGATTTATGACTTAGTTAACCATTATCTAAAGAGCAATATAGGAGGAAGAGCTGGGCTGGCTTTTCAGAATAAGCCATTTTCTGAAGTTCCTTCTTTATATTCATCCACAAACACTCAAGCTCAGACCTAAAGCTCAGTGTTGAATCTTTGTCAGTTGATTGCTTTACTCAAACCAAAGACTTTCTACCTTAGTATAAAACACTAGGCTAAATATTAAATTTCATGGAGATCACATTTCTTTTATGTGCTGAGAGCTCTTTCATAAATTAGAAGAATAACTTGGACCAGGAAAGAAGGAATAATGTCCTACACCATCCCCAGGGTAGTCCATAGGTGAAGGTTAAGTTTTCCACAAGAGGGCAGCATCACCTAATAAATTATGTCATTGAACGCCTCCTCCAATCGGGGTTGAGACGGAGAAGCTGAAAGGGTAGACAACGTAGGTTCTGGGAGCCATAGGACCTGCCACACCATGAAAACCAAAGGGCCCGATTATCTCCAAGGCCATAATTATAGCCACTCTTAAGTGACTGGTAGTGGCAGATGTCACCACAGCAGGGAGAAAGAAGACATGGAGCTCACCAAGGGAGGATGAGTGAGTGACACACCTGAACACTCTCATTCTTAGGACTGGTTCAGAAGCCAATACGGATCATGTCTACATTCCTTCTAAGTGCTGGTACCTCTATATAACCAATATTTCTCAAGGGGCTTTATTTCCTGTCAGATCTTTTTCACCCCTAATGGTTTCCCAGCAAATCTTGTCTCTGAAGGTTAGGTTGCAAAGCACAATACAGTTTGATGATCTCCTTATTTCATAATGGTGTTTGGTTACCAATTATGCTTCTTTTATACCCTAGGGAAAGGAATGGGACTGAAATTCACTGAGAACCTATTATGTTAAAGGCATTTTACATAAATTGCCTCACTTAATCATCATCCTCCTATATAGGAACTATTATTTCCCATGTGACAGAACCAGGAAGTAGCATACATGTGTCTATCTGATTCTAAAACAAAAACTTCTAAATTCACCAATCTGCCCCTTTAAGAAGCCTTATTTAAAACCTAAACTATGACCTATCCAATACTGAGTCAGTGACAATGTGTCTATTGTATAAGACATTATTTAACATGTCACCTCTTACCTAGGTACATGGGCAGGCATGGCTTAGTCTTATGTAGCAGCAAGTAATATAATAAATCAATGGGATCCTATAAAACTTCACCCTTACTAACTCAAAATCTTTCCCCCTAAGTACTCTCTCCTCGGGATAAATCATTTGCATATAGAGCAGGAGAACAACGGAAAAATTAAAGATGGCTTCTGTGTTTCTGGCTTCGTTGACTAAGGGCATGGTGGTCCCAGTCACTGAGATAAGGAGCTTGCGAGGAGAAGAAGATGATGCATTAGGTTTTGAGCATGTTTTGTGTGAAATGCTTCTGAGACATCTAAGTATAAATGTCTAGTAGAAGTTGGTTATAGGGGTCTGGGGCATTAGAGATCTAGTCATCCACACACAGATGATAATTGAAACTCGGGGACCGGGTGAGATTTTCCATGGTATATTGATGAAATTAGAAAGGGTAGAACTAGGGGAAACACCAACATTTAAGGGATGGGCAGAGGAAGGGCAGGTGGTAGAGGAACCTCATTTTAAAAAGTGAACAGAGAGATAGAAAAAGAACAAGGAAATGGGGTATCTTGAAAGCAGGAGAGTTTCACAAAGAAGGGTGTAATCCAGAGCAACAATGTCAAACGCCATATGTAAGTCATATATGATAAAGACTAGAAATAACCCATTGACTCTGACAAATAGGAGGTAATACATATATTTTGACAGAGTAGTTTCAGTGGACTTCTGGGAGTCAAATTCAGACTGCAGTGGGTGGAAAGCTAAATGGTAGGTGAAGGTAGGTGAAGTAGAAACAGTGAGTATAGACTCGCCTTTTGAGAGACTGGATATGAACAAAAAGAAGAAGATGGGGCAGAAGCCAGAGGGGGAAGTATGAATACAGGAAGACACAAAATTTTTTCTAATAAAAATAATTAAGATGGAAAAACTTAGGCATGTGTATAACATAAAGGAAACTAACAGAAAGGGAGAAGTATGAGCTCCAGGAGTAGAGAAAAAAGATACAGCAGCAAAATGAAAGGGAGACCTATGGTAAGCTCACCTATAGGTGGATGCTTTGGCAGCAGTAGAATGACTGTCCTTATCTTCCAAATATGTCCTTGTCTTCCTCCTGCTTGTGCCACTCTACTTACCTAGAAAGCTTTTCCCCTCCTGATGGTTTCTTTGTCAAATTCTACCTGTTTTTTAGCTTAGATTCTACCTCCTCTATGAAGTCTTACCCTAACCATCTCTTCTGACGTGCTTTCTCTTTCTCTTGAACTCTAATAGCAATTTCTGTCTGAACAATTCATTTGACAATCACCCTTCGCCCTGTGGAATCTCCTTTACGGCTTTCTTTAAAACAATGCATTGCTAATTAATTTGTCTTATGTGTGTCTTTTCTCCCCTGTTAGACTGTACACTCCTCAAGGGCAGGCTTCCTGTCTTAGAGTTTGCCACAGCCTCCAGAGTGCCTACCATGGCTGGGAGTAGGATCTCTTTAAATCTATGTGGTTCAGCAGTGGCAGTCTTTTATGATGGAGGATACAGAAAAACACTGGGTTAGGTAGGCCCTTGGTGTGTATTGAGTCATTTAGTTCTCTCAAAAGCAAATGAGGAGAGTGAGTCTTTCAGAGGTAAAATAAATTTATGCAAGATGACATGGGTAGTATGAGATAGTGCCAGGATTTGAACCAAAGGCCCTTTCTCTTATGCCATTCTGCTTCAGTTGTCTGCAAAATTCTGTTCACATGAAACACCTCTTTCCTTGATATTGATAGAGACATGCCTCTATTGAGGCTTTTCTACCAACCAAGTGGTTTCAGCAGCTCCTGCACCTAATAGCAAATCTCCCTGTGCCTTACCTCCTGACAATCAGCTTGAGGATCCGGAAGGAGCCTTTGATGAGGATGAGGGCCTCTTGGCGGGAGCCATACAATGGTGTGCCATTGATATTCACCAGCTCATCACCAGTCCTCATCTTCTGCGACAAGGCTGCCTTGCCTCCATCTTCAATCTGTGTTGCAGAGGACAAAAAAGAAAGCAGGTGGTGAGGCGATTCCTTCCCCCAAATTCTACTTCCTGGCTCCTCCCAACTTCTGAGCCACAAATAGTCCTGGGGGATGGCACCAAGACCCTCCAGGGAGCAGCTAAGAAGCTGATTATAGGCCATTATTTACTGAAGGCAAATCTTGGGCAAGCCCTTGAGGAAGAAAACAACACAGATATAATGCAATCTGTGCCCTGGAGGAACCAACAGTCCATTTGGGGAGACAAGTACTTCTAAATAAGAAAACGATGTTCGAAGGAACTCCACAGTGTGGGCATGGAATAGCAAATTGTGCACACAAATTAGAGCCAGAAGAACTAGGATTCAGCAAAATGACCTTTGGCAAGTCCTTCTCTCTTTGGGCAGGTTCTGAAGTCTGACAAACTTGAGTGTGAATCTTGGCTCTAGTACTTCCTAGCTCTGTGACTCCAAGCAAGTTACCTAACATCTCCATGTCTCAATGGCCCCATATGTGAAATACAGATAATAAGCAACCCTACCTCACAGGGTTGTTAGTATGTGAAGGATCTGGGAGCAAGGGGTTGACTCTGAAGACCTTGAAGGTGGCTTCCAGCTCAACCTTCTGTGAGTGGAATTGCAAATCCAAAAGATACAAAGTAACTGATCATTTATCTATATCTCTTCAACAAGTATGTTGTTGACAGTGGGCACTGACCAAATGCTGGGAACATGGGTGTTCACTGTTCCACCATAGCCTACAGTATTTCCATTGGTCAAGGGCAATCTTGGCAGGAATGTAGTCAGGCTGGGGCGTGGGCATTGAAAGCAAAGGAAGAAATAATAGCCACTAGGGTAGGCAAAAGCAAAGCAAAGCAGAATGTTCCCCCAAGGATCCTTACTTACGGCTACTTTTGTATGTGACATTTCTTCTACTACAAAGGTGAGTTCCACCTATTGGAACATCAATTCCATCCATGGTGGTAGGAGTCATCTCATCCATCCATTAATCCATCCTCAAGATTTTGGTTAATTTCTAGTATGCAGGGGACAACGTGCTTAGTGCTAGAGATACAGAAATGAACAAAGTACACATAGCTCCCAGATTCAGGGGTGGGTTACCATCTAAAGTTCATATGTCCATGGAGCTGGGCAGGTGAAAAAAGGTCCAACCCACTAATGGAATCAGGAAGAGGTGTTTGTTTGTTTCTCTCAGAAGCAAAAGATTTGAGGATGATTAAACCATACAATTCTTAGGGAAAGGCAGGTTCTAAATGGCGCAACTAAGGGCTGGTCTTTGCTGCAGGTGTTTTTACATTTACTTCTACTCTTGTTCCAATCTTTCTTTCAGTCCTTTATAGCATCCCTCCAATCTATCCCCACACCATGTAAGTTAGAATATTGCTGAGCTTTAGGTTGGCCAGCTCATGTGCAATTTGGCAGATGAGACCTCCTGAGTTCAGAAAAATATGTTAATTCAGGATTTTAAAAATCCCATCAAATAAATTGAAATTCTGAGTTAAATCACAGACTGTTATTAAATTTATTGCTGCTAACCCAACAATTTTTTTAAATTAACCTTTGTCTGACAAATCATAGGTTAGCCAAGTGACATTGAATATATATATATACCTTTGTTCCAATACCTGGGCCACCACTCGAGACAAAACAAGCCAATATTGGTAAATGGGGAACAACTCTCAGCAAATTAAGTAGGATCACACTCTTATTTCCATTGTCATTATCATTATTACTTCACAGTCACTGCTACCAAAAGAAAAAGAAGAAGAAGCAAAGCGCTGTATTTGAATTTCAGAAGTTCTGTTTGAATGATTCATTCCTTTGGCATCCATGGAAGGCCCTCAGCATCAGGCAGGACTTTCAACAGGCATCATCAGCCATTTGAAAGGGCTTCCTTAGGCTAACAAAGAACCACAAACAAAAGTCTAACTAATGAATGTTAATAGATATTTCCTGTTGATGTACATTAGTCTTAATTCACTCTACCCATTTTTAAATTCATATAACTCAATTATCCATATTACTGTTAACCGTGGCAAGTCTTTCCTTCAATATGTATTGATATTAAGTACCACCTCAGGTTAATTAAGCACTTTGTTACATCAATAAGATTTGTTTATTCTAGACCAGAAAATGAAAGAGGGGTACCTTTTAAACTAAAATGCTTAATTATGGCTGCAGCAAAAGATCAGGCATTTTGCATTCCCTACTGCCACTTTGTTTGCCACTATCTGAATCCTTGCAGGGACTCTTTCTTGGACTATAGCCTCAAGCCAATTGTCCATGCCCCTTTTTCTGTTCCATGCCCTTTCTCAGTCACCAGCAGCATCACCTTCAGAACATGAATAATAATAACTCCATTTTAGCACAAGTTTGAGGGTTCGCAGACAACAAACCAGCAAATTATGGCACCAAATCCCAAAGTACAGACAGGTCCAGATCAGGAAATGAAACTCCATTTGGTTGAAGAGCTCTTGGACTATACCCCAAACTAGCCCTTTCCCAAACCCAGGGCATTTACTGAGCTATACAACAGATTCCTTCTTATTCCTCCTAACTTTTGGACTCTTTTAAAAAATATTGCTCACAGGTCTTCCTCCTCCCCCCTCCACCTCTAGATTCCTGGGATCCAGCATGTCTTCCATTTATTGTTTGGCATCCTGATAGCCAGTTCTCCAGGTCGATGGCTCAACCACATATTTGTTTATATAGAAGATAAAGCAGCTGTTCATTTTTCTAGCAAGGAAAAGGAATGAAAAGGAAAGGAAAGGGAAGGGAGGGGAGGGGAGGGGAGGGGAAAGGAAGAAGGGAGGGGAGGAGAAGGGAAGAAGGAAGGAAGGGGAAACAATATGTATATTCTCCTATAAAAGATTTTTTTCCCCTTCCCACTGTGCCACTCGTAACTCTGGCTGGGGCACAGAAGAGGTGTTAATCAACAAACATGTTGAGAATAACATGTCCTTCTTGAGAGGGCTGTATAGCATCATTTGATGCTGTCCATTCAGTAAGGCTGGTCAACTTTCCAGCTCTTCCTGAATCAGCCCTTCAGGGTGGCTTTCTTGTTTCATTTGAAGTGTTGTGAGTTCTCAGATTGGACCCAGACGCATTGGAATGTCAGTATAAACACACACCACAAAGCCCAATGTAAACGATGGTTAACTTATGTGTCATTTTGGATTATCCAAGTGATTGCTGGGCTAGCAGTGAGTGGTCCAAGTAATTGAAAATTGATTGCATAAAGGTCATATAGCCAAAAGCCAGCTGTTGCCTGGAAAGTTGGGAAGAGCTGATTGACCTTGGACAAGTCCCTTTCCCCTCTTTTGGCCTCTTTCACCCTTACTGGTAAAACGTGGGGGTCTGACTAGATGGTCTCTGACGACCTGTGGAGCTCTGACATTCAGTGACCTGTGTACAGTTAGCAAAGTCATGCATTACCATTCTGCTGACACAGATAATCCCACTGTGCTTTGCCTTCACCTACGTTTCACTCCTTCGAAACTAATCAACATCCATCTCTCATTTCCCTGTGGTCTTTATCCATTGTTTCAGAGTGGTCCATCAAGGTTTGAACACTTATAAAAGCACAGTTGGGACACTGAGAGAAAGAGATTCCTGAAGCCCCATTTTGTGCTAATGAGCTGATGAATTGGAAATTTTTGATGGATCTTCTATGAAGCACGAAGTGCTCTAATAACTGTCAACAAAGTGACAAATTGGCCGCTTGAGAGTAAAGGCAAAGGAAAATGGACCTAACAGTACTTACTGGCTTTCTAGTAGCTTTTATACTAAATAAAAGATACTAGCAGATACTTGCTTGGGTCTCTTGACTAAACTAGGAAATATGAGAAAGTGAAGGAAAGAAAAGTTAAGCCAGGTTTATCTTGGGGGAAAAATGCATCAGCAGGAGACATACCATCTGCAACAATAACCAGCAAGTATTGAATGCTTATTACAATAGTGTAAGAGCAGTATTAAAAGTCAATGGCATGATTGTGAATACCTCTGCTTGCTACAATAAATTTATTGGAAAAACTAGGCATTAACTGAAACTTTGTTGGCCAGTTCTAGGAGCTTCTGGCCAAATTATGCCACGGCGCATGTTCCGCAGGATGTTCCGGCATTCCACGGGTTCATCTGGTTGGCTGAATCCACAGATGCAAAATCCCATGCACAGGGGGGGCCACCTGTAAGGTACTTGAGCTTCCATGGATTTTGGTATCCACGTGGGGGTCTTAGAACCAATCTCTCACGGATACCTAGGGACCACTGTACCCGCCCGTTCTCCTACCTCCACCAGCGTGTCCATTGTCTAAGAAGGCAAATAACATAGTTAATTGTATGAATTGATTTTTTTTACTACATAAATGGAAAAGGTCCACCTAGAATACAATAGTTATATTGCTTTTTTAAAATAAGTATATCCTCTGAATGTCTTTTTATCACTTTTTGAAAGATTTTCAAGTTTTTAGTGACACTCCAGACACCAATTCAGCAATTTGGCCTTTTCTGGGGAATCAATAGAGAGAAAATGTAGAGATGGAGATAATCTGTCTTTGAGAAGTTTAACTTATTAGGAAGTAGGATCATCAAATAATAAAGTCTGTGCTTATTCTGAAACTTAGTTTGACTTGAACAGACCACAAGTTGGGGGCTGTTTCTGATCTGCCCTCTCTTACCCCATTGGTAGCCCTTAGAATCTGACCATGCTAGGAGAGATCAATCAGAGTGACCTGGAAAAGGGAGATACAGGCTTTGAAACCTCTGTGATCTCTTTCTTTGCCATGACTTTCAACGGTCTGATCCTGGATTGCAGACAAACTGCCTGCCCTAACTTGTTTCTTTTAGCAACTTTCTCCCTTTAAAATTCCTCCCAAATTCCAAAGTAGTCTAGATTTGAAAAATAAGAAATTGCTGTTCCTAATTTCATCTTCTCTACCTTACCCCAGCTTCCCAAAAGGCAAAACAGAAAACAAAAACCTCTCTCAAATAAATGAGAATTCAAAAACATCACCCAATTAAAAAGATGTAAGTAGGCATGGTTCTAAATAGTAAGTCCTATATGGAACTAGACTGAGGAGGTGGACATCAAAGGAAAAGATATTCTTTACCTTACCAGCTAAGAATCCTACAAGGGGCTGCCCCAGAATGTTCAGTTCTGTGGATCACGCCCATCGGCTCTCTTGACCTTGGACCAAGGGAGCTATGCTGTGCCCCACAGTATGACCTATCCTTACAGACAGCTCCTTCCTCCCCAGCTGCTTAATTACCATCTATTTTACTAATCCTCACAAGGAAAGCTCTCTAAGCTCCAAATCATTAAATTTCCCCGGGGATTACCCCAAGTCAAATTCTAAGTATCTTTGCCCAAAAGTCAGTCCAGAGCCAAGCTCAGCTCTAGGAACTTGGTAATGAGAAAAGGGATAGGGAGTCAAGAGCACTGTACCCTACATCAGCGACCAAAAGCAAGTCTGTCTTTGCTCCTACCAAGTCAGATCAGTCTTGCTGTCTCTCTAAGTCAGACAAGGGAGAACAAACACCACTGTGCAAGAGCAAACTCAGAGTTTCTTACATTATCAGCAAATATGCTCATTGGGGTCCTCTTCACACTTTGTCAACTCTAGCCATTTGTTAACACTGAAGTCTTTTGCTGACATTAATGTTATCAGTGTTTGTCAAAAATGTTATTTAGCCTTTGGTGGTTTAGAACAGTAGTCTCCAGGGTGGATTTATAGATCCCAGGCTATGCACAAATGATCTACTGGAAAGGGTGATAATGGAAGTTCTGTTTATATTTATTTAATTTTTAAAAAACCAAACTTTATTAGGGGGCTTCCCTGGTGGCGCAGTGGTTGAGAGTCCGCCTGCCGATGCACGGGACACGGGTTCATGCTCCGGTCCGGGAAGATCCCGCATGCCGCGGAGCAACTGGGCCCGTGAGCCACAATTACTGAGCCTGCGCGTCTGGAGCCTGTGCTCCGCAACAAGAGAGGCCACGATAGTGAGAGGCCCGCGCACCGCGATGAAGAGTAGCCCCCCGCTCGCGCAACTAGAGAAAGCCCTCGCACAGAAACAAAGACCCAACACAGCCAAAATAAATAAATAAATTTAAAAAAGAAACAAAACTTTATTAGTATTTAATATTGGTGGTGGTAGATTGTATCATCCATAAATAAAATTATGTATATTGGGGAAACATGCTCAAAACATTTTTACTGATATAAATTTTTACTAAAAATTTTTTGGCCAGATCATAGACTTCAATGAGAGGGCTAAAACCATAAAGCTTTCAGAAGAAAACATAGGAGAATATCTTTATGACCTTGAGGTGGGCAAAGTTTTATGGGCAGGATACAAAAAGCAATAATCATAAAAGATATAGTGTTATATTGGAGTTCATCAAATTAAAAAATAAGTTCATTTAAAATGTCACTGAAAAAGTGAAAAGCCAAGCCACAGATTGGAAACATATTCATAATACGTATATCTGACAGAGGACTTACATTCAGAATATAAAAAGAAATACAAATCAATTAGAAAAACACAACCAATTGGCAAAAGACTTGAACAGGAACTTCACTAAAAAGGTATGTACAGCAATATGAACTCCACATTTCTGGTGGGAGTGTAAAATTGTACAACCACTTTGGAAATCTGTGTACCTAATCTAGCACCTAGAAATTCCATACCTAAGTATCCCCAAGAGAAAGTAGCATATGTGTCCACAAAAAAAAGGACTTGATTATTCATAGCAGCTTTATTCACAATAGACAAAAACTAGGAATAATCCAAGACATACCTACACACAAAGTAGCACACTTCATAAAAATAAAGAAAGAACAAACTACTGATACATGCAACGAAATGGATGCCTAGCAAAATATTACACTGAGTGAAAGAGACCAGACTGAAACAATACATACTGTATGATTCCATTTTACTTAAAGGACAAGAACAGACAAAACTCATCTATGGTGATAAAACTCAGACTAGTAGTTACCTTGAAAGGGTGTACTGACTGTGAAGGCACATGAGCATAAGTTTCAGGGGTGCTGGAAATGTTTTACATGTTAATCTGGGAACTGATTACATGGAAATATACACATCTAAAAATTCACTGATGGCTTCCCTGGTGGTGCAGTGGTTGAGAGTCCGCCTGCCAATGCAGGGGACACGGGTTCGTGCCCCGGTCAGGGAGGATCCCACATGCCGCGGAGTGGCTGGGCCCGTGAGCCATGGCCGCTGGGCCTTGCGCATCCAGAGCCTGTGCTCCGCAATGGGAGGGGCCACAGCAGTGAGAGGCCCGCATACCGCAAAAAAAAAAAAATTCACTGAGATATGTGTTTTTTATATATATGTATTATATATATATATATATATAATTCCTTAATTTAAGAAAGAATTTTAAAAATTAAGAACTCTACACTATACAGATTATATTTCTGAGGTAGGGCCCAAGGATTGGGCACTATTTTCACATACTCATAGCTTTAATCAAGGCAAAAACATCTCACTTAAAGGGTAAGTCTTTACAATAGGCCTATAATTTATGAATTTGCCCATTGTTCCACTGGGCTTTGAGACAGTATTCATCTGCTCTTCTTCCTACACCCACCCTTCCAATAAGGTGGATGATTTATGTAGGAAATAAAAATGAAGACAAACATTTTGTTTTCCTTACCTGCCAACTGGTAAAGATGAAAAGTGTTTTTTTAAATCACCAGCCAGTTTCTATCTTGACATATCATAAAACCGGAATCAATCCCTCATCTAATCTTGGAGCCATCCACTTCTGTTCCTCCTGTCTCTCCCAGATACCTCTGTCATGGTCCCTAGGGCTCCTGCTACCCACTCTGAGAAGCAGAACTTTAGGTCAGGCCATTGTCTCAGAGGCAACAATCTCTTATTCAGGTATCATTACTGCTTCCTACTGGATTACCTATGCTTCTTAGCTGTCTAATAAGCTATGAATTTCAGTGGTACAAGTGAGCAAAGAACCTTGCAAAGCTGATGTGGTAGAGGGAGTTCAGGGAGGACCGGGGTTGAAGAAACTTGACAAAAGGATATGGTAGCATGTTAAGGACTTTGCTCCTGACTTCTAGAAGCAGTTACCAGCAAGAGTTCACTGTATACAACCATGATATAAGCTCCCTTGTACAGGGTTAAAACATAAGTCTAAAACAAACCAGAAAGTCCATGATGCCACCCAGCATTAAGAGAGTACAGTATGCAGATCTAGCTGCTGAGCCCAGGGGGCTGAAAAGACAAAACAGTCTTTTATATACCACCTAATATAAAAACACTGTAAATAGGACACATTAATATATTGGCGTTTATGAACTGTGCATGAATGCTTGTAAGAAATGCCCAAATTAAAAATAAAAGTGGGTGTTACTTTTATCACCAGATTACTACACAGAGATGGAAATTATTCTTCTTGGATTAATATAATCTTTCTTTCTCTAGTACCAACCTATTTTTGATGTTAAAACTATTCTTCAAGTTGATCAAAAGTGTCTTTTTAACTTTCCAGCTGAATGTGAATGGGTTAGATACAGCCTTCCAGCCCAAGAGAATGTGATTAACTATCTAGAATCTGAACCATCCCATAGCCAAGTTCACTCAATAACTCATTTCTGGTTCCCTGAAGCCATTTATTTATAACCCATTATGCAAAAAGCTAAAGACAGTTTCTAAAGAGTGCACATACCCCACATTAGTCATTTCTGACTAGAAAAAGACCAAAGGACTAACACCCTTCAGGGAAGGGACAAAAGGCTGCCTCTGGAAACCACTAGGCCAGCTCTACCGCCTGGAACCCACTTGTCCAACTTCCTAGGCACCTGTGTGCCCTCTACCAGACGTGGACCAAGGGGTTGCAGCGGGGTGGGGGGGCGATGGGGGGCTTGCTTCCTATTGCCCACAGCTGGGCCCCTGCATTCTGCTCCCAGAACATTGTTTGCCTCTGCCCAGGTCCCCTTCCCCCAGCAGTGATTTGAATCTTTGGTCTTCACTTAGCCCTTGGAACAGTATTAGATAAAGAGGGGGGAAAAGAGGCATTTAATTTCCTCTCATCCTTCTGCATAACTGCTACCAAAGCAAACAACTCCCACAGAAATAACCTACCAAGGTATATATACATGTTGCAAAGGGAATAACAATACCATTCCTTACTGACCCTAGGACAGATCCAATTTTAAATTAAACCGGCACACTTGCCGCTGCTTTCACATAGTGCTGCAAATCTGGGAACAAGTAAGCCACCCATACTGTTGTGTTCCAAGCTACTGTCCTGTTCACGTGGTGGCTGAGAAGTGACATACCATCTCTTTTCCGCTCAGTGAGATGCGTCAATAACAGAAAACAAAACTGAGTTTCCACAAATGAAAAAACCTAAAGGGAGAGAAAATGTACTCAATTGTTCGTGTGTTAGTGTTGGATAGGACTCTTACATCAGAGCACATTTCCCTTTGCAATGCCAGGATTTGTTGGGGAAGAAAATAAGGAGGAAATAATGGGCATTTGAGTTCAAGGTCTGAGGAATCAACAAGGGTAAAGCAGTACAGAAGCCTTTCTCCTGATTAGCAGGCTTGCTTTTCAGGTTAAGGCTCGATGAAAAGAAATAACCAAACTTTTACCTCCTGCCCTACTCACTCCCCCACTTAAGATTTTAAACACAAAGGCAGAGCCCTGCCCCTTCCCCTATAATGGTTGACCCTTCTGACAGTGGACTCCACAAACCTAGGCACTGAGTGTGTTTCTCATAGCCAAGGTCACTCTGGTGCTTTTCCTCCTCCCTCCAAGCTTTCTCCAGCCCTCCCTAACCATTTCCCTTGTGTACACACTCACTCTTCCATCCCCACCTCTCTCTCCCCCAAGAATTTGAGCTTTCATTCTCTGTTTTAACCCCCACATCCACCCCCCTCCGCCAGTGCCTCTTCCTGGGTTTCTTATGGGTAAATATCAAGCAGCCCTATCATTAACATCTGGCACTTATGTTTACTAATTGAATCAGAGAGACCAAGGAATGATTCTTACAGTGTAAATAGCAACAGATTAGAAGCCCTACACAACCTGGCTATGTCTGCCTTTCTGGTCTCATTTCCTACATGTACTGCAGTCATACCAAACTTTCTGTTCTTCAGAGAGGTCAAGCCAATCCTCACCTCAGGACCTTTGCATTTGCTGTTCTCTCGGTTGAGAACATTCTTTCTTAGATCTTTATGTAGCTCCTTTCATCATTCAGTTATCAGCTCAAATGCCACCTCCTCAGAGAGGCCTTTCCTGACCACCAATATCAAGTAGATTCCTTCTTTGTTTCCCCCACCCCAATCCCCATCATTCTCCATCACGTTACCTTGTTTTATTTTCTTCACAGAATTTATCATTTTGCATTATTTTATTTATTCCTATATGTGTTTACTTTCTGTCAGGATACTTGCATTATAGTGGGAGAGAGAGTCAGACAATGTCTTTTTACAGTTCTATCACTGGACCTAGGAAAACAAACGTCTGTATTGAGTACATAGTATTTGCTCAATAACTGTTGAAATTAGAATTAGAAGGGACCTCAGGATATCGCCCCACTCATTTGCCTGATTCTGGACAAATAACATTATTTTCACTTTTCCGATCATGTAACTGAGGTTCAGGGATGTTACGTGACTTGCCCAAGATAGAGAATCTGTTAGGCTTCAGATATTTTCTTCTGCAAGTTTTGTGACAAAGCAGTTTTGTTCTCCATGGGTATATTGCTAGTCATGATCCTTAACTAGAAACGCAGAGTTTTGGTTAAAGAGGCACTTTAGGTTTCCAAGCCTTTTAAAAAGCATTGTTATTATTGGCTCAGAATTATTATCCTTTGAGCTAAACATCTCCTCTTTTTCTTTTTTAAATAGATCTTTATTGGAGTATAATTGCTTCACAATACTGTGTTAGTTTCTGTTGTACACCAAAGTGAATCAGCCATATGCATACATATGTCCCCATATCCCCTCCCTCTTGAGCCTTCCTCCCACCCTCCCTATCCCACCCCTCTAGGTGGTCACAAAGCACCGAGCTGATCTCCCTGTGCTATGCTACTGCTTCCCACTAGCTAACTATTTTACATTTGGTAGTGTATATATGTAGATGCTACTCTCACTTCGCCCCAGCTTCCCCCTCCCCCTGCGATGTCCTCAAGTCCATTCTCTATGTCTACATCTTTATTCCTGTCCTGCAATAGGTTCATCAGTACCATCTCCTCTTCTTGGTGAGTGCCCAGAGGTGAATGCTAGACTCTTAATTTGGTGGGAGGAATGAAACTTTTAAGTAAATTTAGGTGCATGGCAACAATACCTTGTATCCATATATGATTCTGCTTAGTTTGTAACATTCCCAGCCTTAGGAAGTTAATTCAAAACACACACAAGCCCTCACAAACAGACGTGAACACTGAGAGATTTAACTGCTCCCAGCATCTGGGAATTCAAAGTAACATCTACTCCACCTTCCTGTGTACAGAAATTACAACAGGCTCTTTCAGTCTACCATCCCTGGAAATTTTAAGAGCAAATCCAGACGATGGGCATAAACCAAATTCTAATTTGATTTAGTGCTTAGTTAACCAATTCCCTCAGACCCCTAAAAAGGTGTGTGTATGGGACCCTCACCAATGTTTGAATGTAAGTTAGCCCTGACCCAATTTCATGTGACTATAGTTCCCTCCTTAAAGGCCATTTGTTCAGTGTTTAACTAAGTGTGATTTAGTGTTTATACTTTTGTGAGGTTTTTCATATAAACATATTCACAAGTCTGAAAAAAATCCTTTGTGAAGCCAGGATTCCTGATTTGGGTTTTAGAAAATATGGCCGTCATGATATGACTTTTAAAAAGTTTAAATATCTGTAGTATGCATTCAGCACTAATGGATAATAAGTGATAGGGAAGTTTTGTCAGGTCTGATTCAGATTACCTGTGGCTGCTGTGAATTATATGGAATTACAAAGAGTTTAATGGTTCGCTGGCAATTTGCCTTGGCTCAGTGCCAAGGCAGCTAATGCTTCAATCAAGCTGTTCTCTCCACCCCCACCCCAAGACAATTTCTGTTCCTAAGTCTTTAGTGTATCTGTGATGAAGCCTTCAATGACACTCTCATACAAATGCCAACTTCTTTTTTTTTTTCTCTGTCACTTTCTCTTCCTTCTTTATGGCTGGGTATATTAACTGCTCCTATAGCTTTGCTGAGACAAACTGCCTGGCTAGCATTTATGAAAAGGAGAGCTTTTAAGGTTTTATTAATAAGGAGGGGCCAAGAGTGAGAAGATGAGAACAGGACAAGTATCAGTTGGCCCTATGCTTTTCCTGTGCAGCGCCATCAGCTAGATCTGTTTCATTCTGATCAGCAGAGGCCCTGAACCCACCCTACAGCGTGACCTAAAACAGCACATGAACAGCTCAGTAATGCATCCCACCGAAGGCATGTAACCCCCCTGACAAAGAGAGTCGTTTCATGTGGCAAGTTACCCTCCTCTCTTTAAGAACCAAACTGGCCCTGAGGCTGGGATTCTGCCACAGATCTGGCATCACTTTCACAGAGTTGGTGCAGTGGACAAAGGCCAAGTACACAAACAGAGGCCAGACAAGTCCTCCGCAAACTTGCAAAAAAAGGCATGTCCAACCCTGAGGTGCAATCATCCGGTAGATAGCAAACATTCCAGATCCAATCTCTCTCACAGATCCCTGTTCACCTTTGTTCCCCCAGCCTCTCCTAAACCTCACGTGGAGCTTCGGCACTAGCACCTCCTGCTCTTTGGCTAATGTGATTCCTAGACCCTTTGCCCAACTGATTCCAAAGTCACATTTACTGGCCATACTAAGGAGAAAGCTTATTTTAAGAGACTAGCTGCCATAGAACCAGCAGGAGGGAAGGGCAGAAACCACAGGATTCCTACTCTGTGCTGATTGCCACTAACTCATTTCAGCTGCTAAGGGGAGGCCCTGTTGGGGGAGCTGGGAGAGGAAATGGGTTCCATGTACAGTCCACTTTAAATTGTTCACAATTGTGTGCTTGAAAATAGTCTCTACTAAACATTTAGCATGGCCATTAGCACAAGTCATAAAGCTTTAGGCTTTGCTGCACTGTTGGTCCAAACTGCCTAAGCTGCTTCCCCATGGCAAAGATGATTAAACGGTTGGCAAGTCAGATACATGCAGGAAGGATAAAGGAGCTCCAAGGATGGTTAAACCTGGGCCCAGGAAGGATGGTTTAATGACTTTTAAGCCATAAAGAATGTAGAGGGTGAGGACCAGCTGTTCTCAATTTTGATTGAAAGCAGAACAAGGGAAGAGAAACTGAAATCACAATGAGAGGGACTGATGTTAGCAAGAAGGAAGAACTTCCTGCCAGAGAAAGTAGGTAAATATTAGACTGAGTGGTTGGTCAATGAAGGATGTGGAATTTCCTTCTTTGGAGTGGCTCTTCTGTCTGGGCTATTTCTGTGTGGTCCTTCCAGAGGGTGGGGGAAGGAGGAGAGAGAGGCAGCCAGAGGTCCAATTCAGTCCCTCTCAGCACTCAGAATCTCATATTCATAACATTCAAGGATCTGTAACAGGGATCACTGAGAGACGCTTGTCAAAAAAGGAGCAACAAGCAGCTTGTTGCTGATCTCAGATGTTTAGATTTACCCCAATTCTTTAGCCCTTTCTATGAGCCAAGCTTTATGCCCTGGCCGCCACAATCTCAAGAAAGAAGGGGAAGACTTGCTTTTGGCTCCCCAGGGCACCTAAGCCATGCATATGGGAACAATATTTTTTGAACCCAGAGCAGGACATGGTCTGCCAATTATATTTATGGGGACAAGAGGATATAATATGTGAAATCAGAGCTGTCCTAGGAAATCTGGTACGTATGGTCTCCGTAGCCACATATTATCTCTTTCTAAGGGTCCCAACACAGGAGGGAGTGAAAACTGTGCCATGTGGTTTAAGGCCTGGGTTCTTTCCTTGTCTGCAGAAAGATCAGTTAGGAGTGTGAAGAAGCCAGGGTCATAATAAGCCCAGTACAAACTGAAATCCCTGCTGTGGAGGTTGGAGAAAGAAGTAATGTGTATGTCTTCTCCAGTATCCCCTGCCAATTCTAAAACTTAGTAGGAACAGGCACACCCTATACAGTAGTGTAGTGTAGGGTGTGCCTGTTCCTATTTATTGTGTCCAACTATAAACAATACCATAAGGTTATAGAGGGGAATAATGCAGTCTTGTACAAGAGATCCTATTCATTCATTCATTCAAGTAGTGGTCCTCAAAGTGTGGTCCCTGAACCAGCAGCACCAGGGTCTCCTGGGAGCTTGTTAAAAATGCCGATATTCCGAACCCACCGTAGGTGTACTGAATCATGAACTCTGAGGGTGGGCCCCAGCCATTTGTGTTTCAATCCCTCAGGGTGATTCTGATAAACTCTAAATTGTGAAAATTCCTGGATCAGAAGTCCTAGAGGTGATGATCCTATTGCCCACCAGCAACAGTACTATTAACCAAAAGGACCAAAGCCACAGGCATGTTTGGTAGGCCCATCAATATCTCTGCCAGCTCAGCCTAAATGCCTTTCACAATCCCCAGATCATAGAATAGCCTGACTCTTACTACATACCAAATTACTCGAAGCCTGGGTTTCAAGGAGGTAACCCTGCTTATCTGTTCCAATAGGCCTCTTTCAAATAGGGCAAAGGACCTTCGGGTTTCTCATTTAGATCCTACTCAGGCACACACACTCCTTTGGGTGTCCTATGTATATTTCAACTCTTAGCCCTGATCTGAGTTTCAAGGAACTGACTAGAGTTCACTTTGACATCCAAACTGGGAACGTTTTATCTTTAGCAGCATTACTTTTACTTTTAAAAAAACACAGATGAAAGAGTCCCTGCTGAAAAGAGCAGGCCCTTATACATTACTGACATTAAATTACAATAAAATAAAACAAATTATTCATTGTTTCACTTTAGTTTAAACTGATAAAGTTAATAGCCATAACCAACTGGCAACCTTTCACAAATGTTTGCTTGAAAGGAGAAGAAGTGCTTCCAGGTGAAATTTATCAAAGTAAAGGGACCTGAGGACCAAATCCTGTTAAGTGCCACCTGGTTCACTCCCAGAGCATCAGTCAATGAAGGAAAAGCAATCTCAACACATCCTCCCAGTTAGAATCATTGACGTCTACCTTTCAGTGGAGTTGCTGGTTCAGTTAAGGAAGCTGTACAGCACAGTTAAAAGCAACATATGTAAAGAAAATTTCTGTGTTGATGATAACGTTCTATATATTGATAGGGGTTTGGGATACACAGGTGCAAAGTGTGTCAAAACTCACCCAATGGTACACTGGAGATTTGTATATCTCATTGTATGTAAATGTTACCTCAAAAGAAAAAAAGAGGAGATTGGTTCAAGATGGCAGAGTAGAAGGACGTGCGCTAACTCCCTCTTGGGAGGGCACCAGAATCACAACTAACTGCTGAACAATCATTGACAGGAAGACACTGGAACTCACCAAAAAAGATACCCCACATCCAAAGACAAAGCAGAAGCCACAATGAGATGGTAGGAGGGGCACAATCATGATAAAATCAAATCCCATAACTGCTGAGTGGGTGACACACAAACTGGAGAACACTTATACCACAGAAGTCCACCCACTGGAGTGAAGGTTCTGAGCCCCACGTCAGGCTTCCCAACCTGGGGGTCCAGCAAAAAGAAGAGGAATTCCTAGAGAATCAGACTTTGAAGGCTAACGGGATTTGATTGCAGGACTTTGATAGGACTGGGGGAAACAGAGACTCCACTCTTGGAGGCCACACACAAAGTAGTGTGTGCATCGGGACCCAGGGGAAGGAGCAGTGACCCCATAGGAGACTGAACCAGACCTAACTGCTAGTGTTGGAGGGTCTCCTGCAGAGGCGGAGGGTGGCTGTGGCTCACCGTGAGGACAAGGACACTGGCAGCAGAAATTCTGGGAAATACTCCTTGGCATGAGCCCTCCCAGACTCTGCCATTAACCCCACCAAAGAGCCGGGTAGGCTCCAGTGTTGGGTAACCTCAGGCCAAAAAACCAACAGCGAGGTAACCCAGGCACACCCATCAGCAGACAAGCAGATTAAAATTTTACTGAGCTCTGCCCACCAGAGCAACACCCAGCTCTACCCACCACCAGTCCCACCCATCAGGAAACATGCACAAGCCTATTACATAGCCTCATCCACCAGAGGGCAGACAGCAGAAGCAAGAAGAACTACAATCCTGCAGCTTGTGGAACGAAAACCACATTCACAGAAAGACAGAAAACATGAAAAGGCAGAGGGCTATGTACCAGATGAAGGAACAAGATATAACCCCAGAAAAACAACTAAATGAAGTGGAGATAAGAAGGCTTCCAGAGAAAGAATTCAGAATAATGATAGTGAAGATGATGCAGGACCTCAGAAAAAGAACAGAGGCAAAGATCGAGAAGATGCAAGAAATGTTTAACAAAGACCTGGAAGAATTAAAGAACAAACACCTAGAAGAATTAAAGAACACACAAACAGAGATGAACAATACAATAACTGAAATGAAAAATAGACTAGAAGGAATCAATAGCAGAATAACTGAGGCAGAAGAACGAATAAGTGACCTGGAAGACAGAATGGTGGAATTCACTGCCGTGGATAAGAATAAAGAAAAAAGAATGAAAAAAAATGAAGACAGCCTAAGAGACCTCTGGGACAACATCGAACGCAACAACATTTGCATTATAGGGGTCCCAGAAGGAGCAGAGAGAGAGAAAGGACACAACAAAATATTTGAAGAGATTATAGTCGAAAACTTCCCTATCATGAGAAAGGAAATAGCCACCCAAGTCCAGGAAGTGCAGAGAGTCCCAGGCAGAATAAAACCAAGGAGAAACATGCCGAAACATATAGTAATCAAATTGACAAAAATTAAAGACAAAGAAAAATTATTCAAAGCAACAAGAGAAAAACGACAAATAACATACAAGAGAACTTCCATAAGGTTAAGAGCTGATTTCTCAGCAGAAACTCTACAAGCCAGAGGGAGTGGCATGATATATTTAAAGTGATGAAAGGGAAGAACCTACAACCAAGATTACACTACCCAGCAAGTATCTCATTCAGATTTGATGGAGAAATTAAAACCTTTACAGACAAGCAAAAGCTAAGAGAATTCAGCACCACCAAACCAGCTCTATAACAAACGGTAAAGGAACTTCTCTAAGTGGAAACACAAGAGAAGAAAAGGACCTACAAAAACAAACCCATAACAATTAAAAAATGGTAACAGGACCATACATATCGATAATTACCTTAAACGTGAATGGATTAAATGCTCCAACCAAAAGACACAGGCTTGCTGAATGGATACAAAAACAAGATCCATATATATGCTGTCTACAAGAGACACACTTCAGACCTAGACTGAAAGTGAGGGGATGGAAAAAGATATTCCATGCAAATGGAAATCAAAAGAAAGCTGGAGTAGCAATACTCATACCAGATAAAATAGACTTTAAAATAAAGAATGTTACAAGAGACAAGGAAGGACTACATAATGATCAAGGGACCAATCCAAGCAGAATATATACCAAATATAAATATTTATGCACCCAACATAGGAACACCTCAATACATAAGGCAACTGCTAACAGCTATAAAAGAGGAAATCGACAGCAACCCAGTGATAGTGGTGGACTTTAACACCTCACTTACACCAATGGACAGATCATCCAAACAGAAAATTAATAAGGAAACACAAGCTTTAAATGACACAACAGACCAGAGAGATTTAATTGATATTTATAGGACATTCCATCCCAAAACAGCAGATTACACTTTCTTCTCAACTGCACATGGAACATTCTCCAGGATAGATCACATCCTTGGTCACAAATCAAGCCTCAGTAATTTTAAGAAAACTGAAATCATATCAAGCATCTTTTCTAACCACAATGCTATGAGATTAGAAATCAATTACAGGGAAAAAAAACCACAGATACATGGAGGCTAAACAATATGTTAGTAAATAACCAAGAGATCACTGAAGAAATCAAAGAGTAAATCAAAAAATAACTAGAGACAAATGACAATGAAAACATGATGATCCAAAACCTCTGGGATCTAGCAAAAGCAGTGCTAAGAGGGAAGTTTATAGCAATACGAGCCTACCTCAAGAAACAAGAAAAATCTCAAATAAAGAATCTAACCTTACACCTAAAGGACCTACAGAAAGAAGAACAAACAAAACCCAAAGTTAGCAGAAGGAAAGAAATCATAAAGATCAGAGCAGAAATAAATGTAATAGAAACAAAGAAAACAATAGCAAAGATCAATAAAACTGAAAGCTGGTTCTTTGAGGAGATAAACAAAATGGATGAACCATTAGCCAGACTCATCAAGAAAGAGAGGGAGAGGACTCAAATCAATAAAATTAGAAATGAAAAAGGAGAAGTGACAACAGACACCACAGAAATACAAAGCATCCTAAGATACTACTACAAGCAACCCTATGCCAATAAAATGGACAACCTGGAAGAAATGGACAAATTCTTAGAAAGGTATAAGCTTCCAAGACTGAACCAGGAAGAAACAGAAAATATGAACAGACCAATCGCAAGTAATGAAATTGAAACTGTGATTAAAACTCTTCCAACAAACAAAAGTCCAGGACTAGATGGCTTCACAGGTGAATTCTATCAAACATTTAGAGAAGAGCTAAAACCGACGCTGCTCAAAATCTTGCAAAAAATTGCAGAGGAAGGAACACTCCCAAACTCATTCTATGAGGCCACCATCACCCTGATACCAAACCAGACAAAGATACTACAAAAACAGAAAATTAGAGACCAACATCACTGATGAATATAGATGCAAAAATCCTCGACAAAATACTAGCAAACAGAATCCAACAATGCAGTAAAAGGATCATACACCATGATCAAGTGGGATTTATCCCAGGGATGCAAGGATTCTTCAATATATGCAAATCAATCAATGTGATACACCATATTAACAAACTTAAGAAGAAAAACCATATGATCATCTCAAGAGATGCAGAAAAAGCTTTTGACAAAATTCAACACCCATTTATGATAAAAACTCTCCAGAAAGTGGGCATAGAGGGAACATACCTCAACACATTAAAGGCCATATACGACAAACCCACTGCAAACATCATTCTCAATGGTGAAAAACTGAAAACATTTCCTCTAAGATCAGGAACAAGACAAAGATGTCCACTGTCACCACTATTATTCAACATAGCTTTGGAAGTCCTAGCCACGGCAATCAGAGAAGAAAAAGAAATAAAAGAATCCAAATTGGAAAAGATGCAGTAAATCTGTCACTGTTTGCAGATGACATGATACTATACATAGAGAATCCTAAAAATGCCACCGGAAAACTACTAGAGCTAATCAGTGAATTTGGTAAAGTTGCAGGATGCAAAATTAATGCACAGAAATCTCTTGCATTCCTATACACTAATGATGAAAAATCTGAAAGAGAAATTAAGGAAACACTCCCATTTACCATTGCAACAAAAAGAATAAAATGCCTGGGAGTAAACCTACTTAGGGAGACAAAAGACCTGTATGCAGAAAACTATAAGACACTGATGAAAGAAATTAAAGATGATACAAACAGATGGAGAAATATACTATGTTCTTGGATTGGAAGAATCAACATTGTGAAAATGACTCTACTACCCAAAGCAATCTACAGATTCAATGCAGGTCCTATCAAATTACCAATGGCATTTTTTACAGAACTAGAACAAAAAATCTTAAAATTTGTATGGAGACTGTCATACAGAGTGAAGTAAGTCAGAAAGAGTAAAAGAAATATCGTATATTAACGCATATATGTGGAACCTAGAAAAATGGTATCGATAAACCGGTTTGCAGGGCAGAAATAGAGACATAGATGTAGAGAACAAACGTATGGACACCAAGGGGGGTAAGTGGCGGGTGGTGGTGTGATGAATTGGGAGATTGGAATTGACATATATACACTAATATGTATAAAATGGATAACTAATAAGTACCTGCTGTATAAAAAAAATAAAATTCAAATAAAAGAAAACTATGAACAAGGATAAATGATATGCATGTTGAAATGTTTATAGAGACCTGTACTGATGTCTTCAGTTTACTTTGAAGTGCATCAGAAAATAATAGGGATTGATGGATGCAAATAGGGAATCAATAAACGGACAGATATGTGATCAAATAAATATAACAGTATAACATTAATAATAGAATCTAAATGATGGGTATTTGAATGTTCAATGTAAAATTCTTTCAATTGTTCTGTATGTTTGAAAAATTCAGTTATAAAATGTCAGAAACACATACCAACAGGCCCAAAAGTTGCTCCTGGATATAGCTCTCTAAAAGACTGTTCATTCATTTATTCATTCCATAAACAATATGCATGAGCTGAGACTCTACTGTGTGTTAGGCATGAGTTCAAATCCTGGGTCTGCCATTTAGTAAAGGTTTGAACTCGGGCAAGTCACTTCACCTCTCTGAAACTTGCCTTCTTATCTGTTCAGTAGGGAGAATAATAACTTCACTAATTGGTGTGAGAAAGGTGAGGTGTTCCATTTTCAAGGCCAGGCCCATGCAAGTGGTTGCTTCTGGCTTTTGCAAGTCCTCCAGCTGGTTTGGGGCAACAAGGAGGCTGGCTGTGTCCACTAGGAAAGCACTGTCAAACTGTGGGCCTGGGGAAGTAACTTGAGAACAGGCAAGTGGGTAAGTACCTCAGGAGGTAATAAAGCACAGAGCCGGCCAAGGAGCAGAAACCCGGGCCTGAAAAGCTGTCCAGGAGTGTGCTTTATGAGCCTCTGAACAGCAGAGCTCTCTGGAGCACAGGAAACCGTGCATCAAAAGTGCAGCAGGCTTTCTAGTGGCCAAATCCAATCAGGCTCTAATTAGGCTAAGTTTTAGGAGGCAAAAGCCTTGGGCAGCAAATATCTCTACACAAGAAAGTGGTGAGAAGTAAGGCTTTGTCACTAAGACTCAACATCTAACCCTGAAGTCTGGTTCAAGGATTAGATTCTTTTTTTTAATTTTTATTTTTATTGAAGTATAGTTGATTTACAATGTTGTGTTAGTTTCAGGTACACAGCAAAGCAATTCAGATATATATATATATATATCTGTATATACACTTCTTTTTCAGATTCTTTTCCATTATAGGTTATTACAAGATATTGAATATAGTTTCCTGTACTATACAGTAGGTCTTTGTTGTTTATCTATTTTATATATAGTAGTGTGTATCTCTTAATCCCGTACTCCCTCCCTACCTTTCCCCTTTGGTAACCATAAGTTTGTTTTCTGTCTGTGAGTCTGTTTCTGTTTTGGAAATAAGTTCCTTTGTATCATTTTTTTACATTCCACATATAAGCAATATATGACATTTGTCTTTCTCATAAAAAAGAAAGAAATAATGCCATTTGCAGCAACATGGATGGACCTAGAGATTACCATACTAAGTGTAATAAGTCAGACACAGAAAGACAAGGATTAGATTCCACAGGCCTTATATACCCTCTCTCCACAGCACAACCAGCAGGTTCAGGGAACTGATAAGGTTGATGAAAACAGCACGTGAGAAAAACTAAAAGATTGCCTTATATTTAAAGGATATTTTGTTGTTTTTAAAATGTATATAAACCCTTTATGAATACAGTTTTAGTTTAAGGTATGTTAAGACAGCAACATAGGATAGAGAATTGTAACTTTTATGATAGGATATGTGAGGCTCTTCAGCCAAATAATCTTTTCTGAAAAAGCTGATACACATGCCCCAACCAGTGATTAGAGGTCCAATCTTCTGCAACCCCCAGAGGATATGCTATAGCAGATCATGAAGCGACTTAGGAGGATATTGTTCTGTCAATGAGAGTCAGTGTTCCATGACATTTCTTGAGGCCCCATCATGCATGGAGATGCTTAGGTTTCAGACTGTAGATGTGGACTGGAACCTCTAGGGAGCATATGTGGTGGGTTAACCACAACATATGGAGACGAGGGAGGAAAGAATTCGTCACTCCATTGTTTTCTACAGACTCTACTCCTTAGTTTGCTCCTCAAGTATAAAGTAAGAAGGCTGTTTGGGGGGCACTGTTATATAGTTATCTATGCCAGATGGTTCTTTTCTTACCTTCTTATTGCTTTATAAGCTCCCAACACTACTCCTATCCCTTCCCTGTGTAGCCTGGATAGGTTAATAACTCCTACGTACTCCCAGAGCTCTCTACACTCACCTCTACTGTTCCGTGCACTTACCACATTGTACTGAAGTTGTCTGTTCGTGAGTCTGTCTCCTCTGCTCTACTGGGAACTCCCCGAAGACAGAGACTAGGTCTTTCTCATATCTGTTTCCCCAGCACCTATGGGTGCTTAGTAGATGTATGTTGGACAGTTTGGGGGAACTTGAGGGTATTAACTGAGTTTTATTTTAACCTTGTAATCTAACAGTACCTTATACACAGTAGGTGTTCTATGTATATCTTCTCTGATAAAAGTAATTTTTAAAGGGCTTAAAGATATATGGTACTGTCATACAGAGTGAAGTAAGTCAGAAAGAGAAAAACAAATACCATATGCTAACACATATATACGGAATCTAAAAAAAAATGGTTCTGAAGAACCTAGGGGCAGGACAGGTATAAAGATGCAGATGTAGAGAATGGACTTGAGGACACGGGGAAGGGGAAGGGCAAGCTGTGACAAAGTGAGAGAGTGGCATGGACATATATACACTACCAAATGTAAAATAGATAGCTAGTGGGAAGCAGCCGCATAGCACAGGGAGATCAGCTTGGTGCTTTGTGACCACCTAGAGGGGTGGGATAGGGAGGGTGGGAGGGAGACACAAGAGGGAGGAGATATGGGGGTATATGTGTATGTATAGCTGATTCACTTTGTTATACAGCAGAAACTAACACACCATTGTAAAGCAATTATACTCCAATAAAGATGTTTTAAAAAAAGATATGTGGTACTTTATTTGGCTTACCAAATGCTTTCGCATTATGTCACATGATCCCCACCATGAGCTTGTTAGGAACCAAATCAGATAAAACAATTGTCATTTGACATGTAAGGGAACTGCCTCACAGCAGTTAATGGACTTTTGCAAGGCCACACAGCTAATGTGAACTCAGTGGGTACTCTGAATCTACCCTACTGCTCTACACTGCCCATGTTTCTCTACTATCTATAAAGATGGAACTGAGAATGTTGGATACCAACATGGTTTCCTGGACTTCCTAGTTATTAGATTCTTCTCTCTCCTGCTGGACAAGAACAAGGTAACCCTGGTACATGCTGACAGTCATTATGAGCAGCTGAATCAACCCATCTTGAAGCCTACCCGTTCCCTGGACTTCCTGTTATGTGAGATAATTTCCAGTTACAGTCAGTTTCAGTTACTTGCAGCCTAAGCATACCTGATGGATGAGGCTTGTTGACTAAGTGCTTTGAAGATGGGGCCCAGCCATTCTCCCAGCCTGGTCTTCTCTACAGTCCTTACAGCTTGGCTGGCTACAGTGGACTATTCTTGTGGGAGTGGGGAAGAAAGGTTGTCAGAGAGGTTCCTGAAACAAAAGTTAGCTTCTTGTTCAAGGGACCACCAGTTATGAAGCCATGTTAATGAAGCAGAAGCTGGCAACGAAATCAAGAGAGATGTAATGTATTCTCCACCCCAACCCCACAAACTGGTATCTTCCCTGGCAGTGCTGGAGGAGAAGGGGCAAGAACATTTACATCAGTTCCAACAGATAGGCCTCAGGCCCCCCTTAGAGAGACTGCAAGCCAGCATCTCCCCAGAAGTCAGTAGTCTACAATTACTGACATTAGGACAGCAGTTTTCACCCCCAAATCCCAAAGGGCTTTACAGCACTGTCGGTAAGAGAAAGTTCCAGAGACATGACTGTACGTCTCAATTCTATTAAGCATTCATTGTGTGGTTGAGACACACTCTTGAAATATTTCCATTTTGCAGTAAGAGAATGGAAATAGTATTTGCTCTTTCCCTCCAACTCAAGGATATTGGAAATGTGAATAACATTCAGGATGTATGTAGTAAGACCAGGAAAGTGCCTTGCATCAGCTTCAGGTCTGGACCCTGGAGTAGTTTAGAGGATTACAAACAGAACAGTTCCATCTACCAGCATTCTCTATGTTAAGAAACAAGCATGTATTGAGTGTCTACTACTATGTTCTGGGTTCTGAGCTAGGCTATGGGACTACATGATGGAGTCACTGTCTCTGCCTGCAAGAAATTTCCAATACAGTGAGAGAGACAGGTGTATCAATCCAGACATGGAATATGAGAATTTCAGTGTTATTGCCATCTGTGGGGAGAACTTGTGAGAGATGAGGCCAGAAAGATGATCTGGGATGAGATGAACCATGAATGCAGAGAGAATCCTCAAAATATTTAAAAACCAGAACATCAACTTGAGGATATGGGGAGGGGGAAGGGTAAGCTGTGACAAAGTGAGAGGGTGGCATGGACATATATACACTACCAAATGTAAAATAGATAGCTAGTGGGAAGCAGCCGCATAGCACAGGGAGATCAGCTTGGTGCTTTGTGACCACCTAGAGGGGTGGGATAGGGAGGGTGGGAGGGAGGGAGACGCAAGAGGGAAGAGATATGGGAACATATGTATATGTATAACTGATTCACTTTGTTATAAAGCAGAAACTAACACACCATTGTAAAGCAATTATACTCCAATAAAGATGTAAAAAAATAAAAATTAAAAATAAAAACCAGAACATCAGGAGCACTGACCAAGCAGAACAGATGCAGATCAACACACGAAACAGTGTCCTCCAGGCTCCCTGCTGTGCTGGGCACTATCCCTTTAGTTGCTGGGTCTTGCGGAGGTTAAAAATGGGTCCAGGAGTGGGGAACAGGGCAGAAGGAGGGATCTTGAGGGGACAAAGAGGAGCAGCTGGTATTAAAATATTCCACAATTTTAACAAGAGGTGTGACTATATCAGCGTCCTGCTTCAATGTCATGTGAAGGAACATGTATGTTACCTTGTGGGAATCCAGGAGCCCAGGAATTCCATGTGGGTTGGAAAGGGCACTTTAGCAGCAGTATGGAGGATGGACTGGATTGGGGCAGCATGCAGCCAGGGAGACAAGTAGAAACGCTTTGCAATACACCAAGGAAGATATATAACAGGGCTTACTGCAGTGGCAACAGGGCATGTATTTCTGTAAGCATGTTCAAAGATGTTCGCACAAATCCCCATCTCTATATACCACCTTTGTTCCTAAGAGTTCTCCAGTCTTTTGCTGTCATGGCTCCAATATCCTAGCCCATTGCAAGCTTATACATACAAACACATATATACACAAATACATACACGTGTACACTTGTGTGACAGGCCCTGTTTAAGTATACACACTCAACTAGTGGCTGGCAGGCTATAATTATGGCAAGTAAGAGGCCTGCCAAGAAAAATTCATTTAAATATTGAGGTCATCCTATTCCCAGATGCAGGAGAGTGGTTGCAGTATAAACATCTACCTTCATGATACCAACCTATGTTATGGATCGTCCTCTCTAATTTTCCAAGCATAGTCACACAATTATCTCATTTGTTTTCTTAACAATGGTCCTGGGAGGTGGATAGGACTGGTATTATTTAGTTCCAATGTATAGATAGGGAAACTGAGGTTTGGAAAGAAGGTCACTCGTAATGGGTCGGTGGTACCACTAGGACTAAGATGCCTTCTGCCTCTTGTCTCTGTTTTGTTCTTCTGCCTCTGTCTCCTGTTTCTCTCAACCTTCCATGTGGCGGCCTCCTTCAGAATAATTCCTGATCATTCTTGCTCCCACGTCCTGCAAACAAATACTAATTCTAATGCACATTGCTAAGAGAGTACTGTGGATGACTCAGAGTCTCCAACCCTATCCTCCACGGCCCTGCTCAAGTCTTACCATCCCCTCCAGGAAATCTGCCCTGGGACACCAGTTCAGTAACCTCAACCCCTTCTCCTTTAATATTTAGTTTGTATTATTGCCTTAGTGCTTTCTTTATTCTCTCCTGTTGTGTTCTGATTTCTCCATCTGTGACTTCTGGTTCCCTGGCTTCTTTTTTCTCCCTGCCTAGCACAAGGCTTGGCACACAAGGGAACACTTAATAAAGCATTGTTAATGAATAGCTGGATCCAATAGAGCCTTACTCTGGCATTGTAATGCCTGAAATTCCCAGTTCACAACAAAGCACTCTGAATGTGTGTGTGTGTGTGTGTGTGTGTGTGTGTGTGTGTGTATCCATGCACCACTCATCCAGTGACCCTGAGGATAACTAAATCAATGCCTTCAAAGTGCAGCATCAGCACATAGTTATTGTACATTCCAGTAGGAACTGAAGCAAGGCAACTTTTTTCCCTCTAATTTTTTAAAAAATAAATATTGCTCTGGTTCCAAGTGGTATATTTTTGACATCTTGTGTACATTTCTGAAATAGAGTCCAGATGAGAAATGAGCTCGTGTATGTCCATCTCAACCGGAGAACAGTAGATTCCTATTCATGGACAATTTCATTTCTGAAATCCCAATTGCGGAAAAAAGCCTAGGGAGCAGGTTGCAGGAAAGAACGAGGCCAACGTGGAGTGACTGCTTGACAATCTCTTTGAGGCTTGAGGACAAGAGCAGGGCATGAGGAAGAGAAGAAAGAGGCACTAAAATGTTACCCTCCCCTCTCATACCTGCCCATTTAGATTTCTAAGGGACATGAATGGGAAGGCAGCTGATGGCTGCTCCCAAGCAGGCAGGATACTTGCAAAACACCCTTTAGATATGAGGGTGGCCAAAGGCAGGTGAACCTCAAGAAGAGAACTAGGTAAAGCAGGTCCCAGAGAACACCACCCACTAGTTTGCATGGAGGGAAATGCCTCCATAGAGTCCCAACTGAGAATGAAGGAATAATTTTTCTACCTCTTTTATAACGTGTAACATTGCCCAAGTACCTACCATGTACTAGGTACTGTTCTTGGCACTTATAAACATCAACTACTTTGTACTGTTGGGATTCACATTCTGATTTTACAGGTGAGGAAACTGAAGCTCAGAGAGAAATTAAGTCATTTACCTGTCATCACACAGTCTGGCTGACTGCATATTCTGGGTTCTTTCCATTGCACCACTCTGCCTTCCTCAGGTATATTCAGTGAGCTCTGGCAACAAGAAAAAAGCTGAGCACTTGGTCTTAAATGATGAGTGAGACATCGTCTAATGGAGAAAAAGAGGAAAACGGTATTCATTCCTGGCTGAAGGAATAGCAGATGCAAAGGGGCCGATGAAGGAAAGAAAAACGCACATTCGGGAAAATGGTAAATAGTTTTGTGGGGTTACTTGAGAGTGAGTACAGGTGATGAAACACGAGGCTAGAGCAGTTGAGGCCAGTTTATAAAGGGTCTCATCTATCATGTTAAGGAATGTGGTTTTCTCTCTGAGGAGATAAAAAATACTAGAAGAGAGGGAGTAGAGATCACACCTCTGTTTTAGAAAGAGCACTGAGGCAGCCATGTGGGCAGACAGTTCGGAAGAGGCACTGACTGGCTGCAGGGAGACCAAGTTGGGAACGTGTGGTAACAGTCAAGGCGAGAGTCAGGGTCGTGAAACAAATGGAGGCCCAGCTCATAAAATGCTGCCTCCAGAACAGTCATTGCAAGTCAGCCTCAGTCTAACTTCAAAGCTTGGATTCCAGGCTTTGCAGTATCTACCCCCACAGCCCTTAAACACTGCGTGTGTTGCTTTGGCCTCAAAATTAGTAACAAGTCTTGTTTTGTCCCTTGGGGACTTGCCATTTGTCTCCATCTTCTAAGCTGGTGGCTTTGTAGCTCCCCTGAGCCTAGCCTAGCCCAGCAGTCTGGTGAGGGAGGAGAGAAGTCAGGTAGGCTCCAAGCAGAAAGGGCCCTGATGAACACATGTTTCACGTTCCCCACATTGCATGGCAATTCAAAACCAAACCCTATGGGATTGTTTTCTTAAAGATTTGGGATGGGTTTGGGGCTTCTTCTCTTTTTTTCTTTTTCTTCTTTTTTTATTATGTGTGTTTCTGGACTGCAAATATTTCCTCTGTCCTTGAGTTAAGTAATAGCAGAGGGTGAGAGAAAATGAAAATTTGCAGCAATGCAGAAAAGATGTTTCTGGAAAAGTCCAGAGGAGGGAAGGAAATCCAGTGTGGGGGCTCATAGCAATGTTCAGAGAAGGCCAGAGAATGTGGCTGTGGAGGGGTGGCAGTGGGGTTTCAGCTAGGGCAAGTGTATAGAAGTCAGGCAAAAGCCTACCTAAGGGACATGGCCCCTGACATGCAGGCTAGTTGCAGCCCTTGGCTCCTCTGCAATCAGCACTCAGATTGATTTTGCTCTGGTCATCAGCAGCTGTATAGCACCAGCACAGCCTGCAAGGTGTGGGCTCTTCCTGTTAACTATGGAAATTAAAGCACTAAAATGAACCAAAAGCACTTTACAGGTAAAGGCAGCCAACAATGCACTCCTCAGAAGCCCATGCTCCCCAAGAACTGGAGGATCTTACAAAAACCTCCCAGGCTTTCCTCTATATATAACTGTACAATTCTGAAATGGAGCCTAGATGAGAAGCCAGGTCATGTGTATATCTCTCCCAGTCTGAGAACAGTAGATTCCTACTCATGGACAACTTTATTCTTGAAATTCCAATTGTATAAAAAAGACTAGTGGAAAATACATAACTAACAAGGACCTACTGTATAGCACTGAGAACTATACTCAGTATTTTTTAATAACCTATAAGGGAAAAGAATCTGAAAAAGTATATACACATACATAGAATTTACACACACACACACACACACACACACACACACACACACACACACACATATATATCTGAATCACTTTGCTGTATACCTGAAACTAACACAACATTGTAAATCAACTATACTGCAATATAAAAAAAGACTAGTGGAACAGGTTTTATTTTATTTTCCATCTCACTCCCTTTCTATCATTTCCCTTAAGATATAATGAGAGAGCCTCCCTGGCGCAGCGCACTCCCCACCGGCCGCAGCCTGACACGCCGCGCGGCCCCCCAGTCTCCCTGGCCGCCTCCCCCAGGCATGGCCCAGGGCCTCGCCTCACTATGGCAGCAGCACAGCACAGCACCCTTGACTTCATGCTCGGCACCAAAGCTGATGGTGAGACCACTCTGAAAGGCCTCCAGTCCATCTTCCAGGAGCAGGGGATGATGGAGTCGATGCACACCTGGCAGGACCATGGCTATTTAGCGACCTACGTAAACAAAAACGGCAGCTTTGCCAATTTGAGAATTTACCCGCATGGATTGGTATTGCTGGACCTTCAGAGTTACGACGGTGATGCGCAAGGCAAAGAAGTTGACAGTCTTTTGAACAAAAAAAAAAAGTAGAAGAAAGAATGAAAGAATTGAGTCAGGACAGTACTGAGCGGGTGAAGCGATTACCACCCATAGTTCGAGGAGGGGCCATTGACAGATACTGGCCCACTGCAGATGGCCGCCTGGTTGAGTACGACATAGATGAAGGGGTGTATGATGAAGACTCACCTTGCCAGAACATTAAAATTTTACACTCAAAACAATTTGGAAATATTCTCATCCTCAGTGGGGATGCTAATTTGGCGGAAAGTGATCTGGCGTATACCCGGGCCATCATGGGCAGCGGAAAAGAAGATTACACTGGCAAAGATGTACTGATTCTAGGAGGCGGAGATGGGGGCATATTATGTGAAATAGTCAAACTGAAACCAAAGATGGTCACTATGGTAGAGATTGACCAAATGGTGACTGACGGATGTAAGAAATACATGCGAAAAACATGTGGTGATGTCCTAGACAATCTTAAAGGAGACTGCTATCAGGTTCTAATAGAAGATTGTATTCCAGTACTGAAGAGGTACGTCAAAGAAGGGAGAGAGTTTGATTATGTGATTAATGATTTGACAGCTGTTCCAATCTCCACATCTCCGGAAGAAGATTCCACATGGGAGTTTCTCAGACTGATTCTTGACCTCTCAATGAAAGTATTGAAACAGGATGGGAAATATTTTACACAGGGGAACTGTGTCAATTTGACTGAAGCCCTGTCACTCTATGAAGAACAGCTGGGGCACCTGTATTGTCCTGTGGAATTCTCGAAGGAGATCATCTGTGTCCCTTCATACTTGGAATTGTGTGTATTTTACACTGTTTGGAAGAAAGCTAAATCTTGAAAATCAATTTCCCCTAATCATGTGTGCTGCAAATAGCCTTCCTGACCTTCATATGCTGTACATGACATCGAAAGGAGTCAGGCAATTAATTGTGAATTCCTTCAAGTTTCCTTTTTTTAATTATATTTTAATTTAAAAATCAAATGGAAAATGTATATTTTGATGAAATAGGGTGTTATTTTTTTGAAGGATGATTAGACAGCACAGTGAAGGCTGCTAAATGCACTGAACCTCTAGAATGTGATTTTTGTTTTTGTTTTTCTGTGTGGGCTTCTTTTGTTTCTGTTTTGGTAGACTTCGAATTTGATTGTTTGGAGGAATGAACATCATTGTTTTCTTCTGGAGGGAAGCTCTTGACGGGAGTTTCTTTTCCCCCCAAATTGACATAGGTATTAAAATTTGGTGCTTATAAGGAAAGACTTTAAAAAATGAATAGCAATGCTTCGATTAAAATTACAAATGAGAAAAAAAAAGATATAGTGAGAAAGTACAGCTGAAGTCTTCCGACAATGTGCAGCATTTAGGGGAACAATTATTTATAATTTTTAATGAATAGCTTTGTTGAGATACAATTTGTATACCATAAAATCCACCCATTTTAAGTATATTTCAAAGGTTTTTAGCACATTTATAGAGTTATGCAGCCATCACCACATCTAATTTTAGAACATGTTCATACCCCCAAGAAAGAAACTGAGCTCATATTCAGTCAGTCCATGTTCCTACCCACAGTCCTAGGCAACCACTAATCACTTTGTGTCTCTATAGATAACCCTTTCTTATAAATGGAATGATAAAATGTATGGTCTTTTGTGCCTGGTTTCTCTCACTTAGCATGTTTTTGTGGTTCCATCCATATTGTGGCATGTATCAGTGCTTCAATTATCTCTATTGCCAAATAGTATGCCATTATATGATGTATAACAGTTCGTTTATCTAGTCACCATTAATGGACATTTGGGCATTTCTGCATTTTGACTATGAGGAATGATGCTGCTAAGAATATTCATGTACAAGTTTTTGTGTAGACATATGTTTCCATTTCTTTTGGGTAGATATCTAAGAGTAGAATTGCTGGATCATATGGTAATTGACCATAGATGTATGATTTTATTGCTGGACACTCAATTCTATTCCATTTATCTATATATGTCTTTCCTTATGCCAGTACCACATTGTCTTGATTACTGTAGCTTTGTACTAAGTTTGAATTTAAGAGGTGTGAGTCCTCCAACTTTGTTCTTCTTTTTCAAGATTATTTTGCCTAGACAGGATACGTGCAATTCAATATTATTTTAGAATTAACATTAAATGGATATGAATGCATGAATGAATATTCAGCTTGTCCATTTCTGGAATATCTTCAAATCAATCAATATGAAAAACCACATTAAGAAATTGAAGAGTAAAAATCATATGATCATCTCAGTAAATGCAGAAAATTCTTTTGACAAAATCCAAATCCATTTATGATAAAAAAAACTCTCAAGAAAGTAGCTATAGAAGAAACATACCTCAACATAATAAAGGTCATATATGACAAGCCGACAGCTAACATCATACTCGATGGTGAAAAGGTGAAAGCACTTCCTCTAAGATCAGGAACAAGATAAGGATGCCCACCCTTGCTGCTTTTATTCAATATAGTATTGGAAGTTATAGCCATAGCAATCAGACAAGAAAAAGTAATAAAAAGGATCCAAATTGGAAAGGAAGAAGTAAAATCATCACTGTTTGCAGATGACATAATACTATATATAGAAAATTGTAAAGATACCACCAAAAAACGACTAGAACTCATTAATGAATTGGGTAAAGTTGCAGGATACAAAATTAATACCCAGGACTCTGCTGCTTTTCTATACACCAACATAAACTAGCAGAAATAGAAATTAAGAAAACAATCCCATTCATAATTGCATCCAGAAGAATAAAATATCTAGGAGTAAATCCAACTAAGGAGGTAAAAACCTATATTCAGAAAATGACAAGGCACTGAGGAAAGAGATTTAAGATGACACAAATACATGGAAAGATATACCATGCTCGTGGATTGGAAGAATTAGTATTGTTCAAATGACCATACTACCCAAGGCAATCTACAGACTCAATGCATTCCCTATCAAAATACCAATGTCATTTCTCACAGACCTAGAACAAGTAATTCTAAACTTTGTACATAAACACAAAAGACCCCTAATAGCCAAAACAATCTTAAGAAAGAACCAAACAGGTTTCAAACTATATTACAGAGCTACAGTAATCAAAACAGTATGGTACTGGCACAAAAACAAAGAGATAGATCACTGGAACTGAATAGAGCTCAGAAATGAACCCACACTTAAATGGTCAATTAAGTTATGACAAAGGAGGCAAGAACATACAATGGGAAAGTCTCTTTGATAAATGATGTTGTGAAAACTGGACAGCTATAAGCAAAAGAATGAAAATGGGGTACTTTTTTACAAAAATAAACTGAAAATGGATTAAAGACTTAAATTTAAGACCTGAAACCACAAAAGTTGTAGAAGAAATCATACACTTATGCTCTTTGTTATCAGTCTCAGAAATTTTTTTTTTTGGATCTGTCTCTTCAGGCAAAGGCAACAAAGCAAAAATAAACAAATGGACCTATATCAAACTAAAAAGCTTTTGCACAGTGAAGGAAACCACCAACAAAACAAATAGGCAGTGTACTGAATGGGAGCAGATATTTATAAATGAAATATCCCATAAGGGGTTAATATTCAAAATATATAAAGAACTCACACAACCCAATAAAAAAAAAGGTGATTAAAAAATGAGCAGGGGATCTGAATAGACATTTTTCCAAGGATGACATATGGCCAACAGGCACATGAAAGATGCTTAACATAACCAATCAAATCAACGTGCAAATCAAAACCACAATGAGATATTACCTCACACCTGTCAAAATGGCTATTATCAAAAAGGAGAGAAAAAAGAAGTGCTGGAGGAGATGTGGAGAAAAGGGAACCCTTGTGCACTGTTGGTATGAATGTAAAATTGTTTGGCCACTATGAAAAACAGTATGGAGGTTCCTCAAAATATTAAAAATAAAACTATCATATGATCCAGCCGTTCCACTTGTGGGTATTTATTCAAAGAAATTGGAGACACTAATTCGAAAAGATATGTGCACCCCACCCCATGTTCACTGCAGCATTATTTACAATAGCCAAGATATTGTAAGTGTCCATTGATAGATTAATGGATAAAGAAGATGCTTTTGCGAATATTTTCTCCCAGTCTGGTGGCCTTGTCTTCTCATTCTCTTGACAATGTCTTTTGCATAGCAGAAGTTTTTAATTTTGAATGAAGCCCAGCTTATAAATTATTTTTTTGATGGATCATGCCTTTGGTGTTTTATCTAAACATTCATCACCTTACCCAAAGTCATTTAGGTTTTCTTCTATATTATCTTCTAGGAGTTTTATACTTTTACATTCCACATTAAGTCTATGATCCATTTTGAGTTAATTTTTGTGAAGGGTATAAAGTCTTTGTCTTGATTTTCTTTTTTTTTGCATGTGGATGTGCAGTTGTTCCAACACCATTTGTTGAAAGGACTATCTTTGCTCCATTGTATTGCCTTTGCTCCTTTGTCAAGAAACAGTGAGCTACAATATCAATAAAATCCAAAAAACCCAATCCAAAAATGGGCAGAAGACCTAAATAGACATTTCTCCAAAGAAGATATACAGATTGCCAACAAACACATAAAAGAATACTCAACATCATTAATCATTAGAGAAATGTAAATCAAAACTACAATGAGGTATCATCTCACACCGGTCAGAATGGCCATCATCAAAACATCTAGAAACAATAAATACTGGAGAGAGTTTGGAGAAAAGGGAACCCTCTTGCACTGTTGGTGGGAATGTAAATTGATACAGCCACTACGGAGAACACTATGGAGGTTCCTTAAAAAACTAAAAATAGAACTACCATACGACCCAGAAATCCCACTACTGGGCATATACCCTGAGAAAACCATAATTCAAAAAGAGTCATGTACCAAAATGTTCATTGCAGCTCTATTTACAATAGGCAGGACATGGAAGCAACCTAAGTGTCCATCAACAGATGAATGGATAAAGAAGATATGGCACATTTGTAGTGAGGTGGAGGGACCCAGAGTCTGTCATACAGAGTGAAGTAAGTCAGAAAGAGAAAAACAAATACCGTATGCTAACACATATATATGGAACCTAAAAAAAAAAAAAGAACCTAGCGGCAAGACGGGAATAAAGACACAGACCTACTAGAGAATGGACTTGAGGATACGGGGAGGGGGAAGGGTAAGCTGGGACAAAGTGAGAGAGTGGCATGGACATATATACACTACCAAATGTAAAATAGATAGCTAGTGGGAAGCAGCCGCATAGCACAGGGAGATCAGTTCGGTGCTTTGTGACCACCTAGAGGGGTGGGATAGGGAGGGTGGGAGGGAGGCTCAAGAGGGAGGAGATATGGGGGTATATGTGTATGTATAGTTGATTCACTTTGTTATAAAGCAGAAACTAACAAACCATTGTAAAGCAATTGTACTCCAATAAAGATGTTTTTGTAAAAAAAAAAAAAAAGAATCAGTGAGCTATATTTATGTGGGCCTATTTCTGGGCTCTCCATTCTGCTCCATTGATCTATTTTTCTATTCTTTTGCAAATACCACACTTTCTTGATTACTGTAGCTTTATAGTAAATCTTAATGTCGGGCTTCCCTGGTGGCGCAGTGGGTGGGAATCTGCCTGCCAACGCAGGTGACACGGGTTCGATTCCTGGCCCGGGAAGATTCCCACATGCCGCGGAGCAACTAAGCCCGTGTGCCATGACTACTGAGCCTGCGCTCTAGAGCCCGTGCTCTGCAACAAGAGAAGCCACGACAATGAGAAGCCCGTGCACCACTCACTGCAACTAGAGAAAGCCCGCACACAGAACAAAGACCCAACACAGCCAAAAATAAAACGAACAAATAAATAAATAAATTTATTTTTTTAAAAATCTTAATGTTAAGTAGTGTCAGTCCTCCAACTTTGTTCTACTTCAATACTGTGTTGGTTATTCTGGGTCTACTGCCTCTCCAAACAAACTTTAGAATTAGTTCGTTGATATCCACTAAATAATTTGGAGGGATTTTGATTGGGATTGCATTGAATCTATATATCAATTTGAGAAGAAATGACTCGACAATATTGAGTCTTTCTATCCATGAACATGGACTATCTATCCATTTATTTAGTTCTTTTTTAATATCATCAGACTTTTTGTAGTTTTCCTCATATAGTTCTTGTACATATTTTGTTTGATTTATACCTAAGTATTTCATTTTGGGGGCTGCTAATGTAAACGGTGCTATGTTTTTAATTTCAAGTTTCACTTGTTCATTGCTGATATATAGGAAAGTGATTTACTTTTCTATATTAACCTTGTATCCTGCAACCTTGCTGTAACTGCTTATTCATTCCAAGTTTTTTGTGTCCATTCTTTCAGATTTTTGATATATACCGTCATGTCACCTACAAGCAGTTTTCTTTATTCCATCCCAAACTGTATACCTTTCATTATTTTACTGCATTATATAGTACTTCCAGTACAATGTTGAAAAGGAGTGGTGAAAGGGAACATCTTTTCCTTGTTTCTGATCTTAATGAGAAAGCTTATCATCATTAAGTATGATGTTAGTGCTATTGCTTTTAAAATAAACTTTTATTTTAGAATAGTTTTAGATATACAAATTACAAAGATAGTAGAGATTTCCCATACACCCCACACACAATGTCCCCTATTATTAATGTATGACATTAATATGGTACATTTGTAATAACCAGTTAACCAATATTGGTACATTATTAGTAACTAAAGTCCATACTATTCAACATTTCATTAGTTTTTACCTAATGTCCTTTTTCTGTTCCAGGATGCCATCCAGGATACAACATTACATTTAGTTGGTACATCTCTTTAGGCTCTTCTTTCCTCTGACAGTTTTTCATACTCTCCTTGTTTCTGACAACCTTGACATTTTTGAGGAGTACTGGTTAGGTATTTTATAAAATGTTCCTCCATCGGTATTTGTCTGATGTTTTTCTCACGATTAGACTGGGGCTATGGGTTTTTGAGGGGAAGATCACAAAAGTGCAATGCCCTTTTCATCACATCATATCAAGGGACATACTATCAACATGACTTAATACTGTTGATGTTAACCTTTATCACCTGGCTGAGGTAGTGTTTGTCAGCTTTCTTCACTATATATTACTCTTTTCTCCTTTTCCATACTGTACTCTTTCAAGGAAGTCACTATACACAGGCCTGACTTAAAGAGTGGAGAGTTATATTCCATGTACCTGAGAGAAGAGTATCAACATAAATTATTTGGGATTCTTCTGCATGAAAGAGTTGTCTATTCTCCCCATTTATATATTTATTCAATCATTTATTTACACCCATATAGACTCATGGATATTTATTTTATACCTTGAGATATAGTCCATTACTAATTTATTGGGGTTTTTTTCTGCTCAAGTTGTTTCAGCTTTGGCCATTAGGACCTCTTTCAGTTGACTTCAGTGTCCCTTTCACATACCCCCTTCACTGTGTGTGTGTGTGTGTGTGTGTGTGTGTGTGTGTGTGTGGTTCTTGTTTTGTTTTGAGCACTTCCTTACTTTCTGGCACTACAAGATTCTTCAGGCTCATCTTGTATATTTTTTAGCCCAGTCCTAGAATCAGCCATTCTTCCAAAGATCCCTGGTTCCTTTTATTGGAGAATGGTACTAAAATCTAAAATCTTGGTGCTAAGTGTGCTCACTGCTGTTTCAGTATGCTATTGTCTTTTAAATAAACTAAGGAAATATGGAGAAGAAATATGTAATTATACTGTCTTTTATAGTTACTTCATAATTACTTTATAAGCACTTTTTTTTTCTGTATGGATTCAAATTACTGTCCATTATTGTTTTTTCTTTTTTCAGCCTGAAGGGTTTCTTTTACTTTTTCTCGTAAGGCAGGTCTGCTAGCAACAAATTCTCCTCATATTTAGTTTTCTGGGAACATCTTTATTTAATCTACAAATTTAAAGTTAGTTTTCCCAGATATAGCATTATTGGTTGATTTTTTTCATGCTGAAAATGTCATCCCCCCATCCCATGATAGCCATTGTTTCTGATGAGAAGTCAATTGTCAAACTTACTGGGGTTCCTTTCTGTGATGGGTCTTTTTTCACTTGCTACTTGCAAGATTTTCCTCTTTGGCTTTGAATTTCAACATCTTGACTATGATATCTCTAGGTGTGGATCTGTTTAGTTTATCCTACTTGGAGTTCATGAGCTTCTTGGATGTTTAGATAAATGTCTTTCATCATATTTGGAAACTTTTAAGCCATCCTTTCTATGAATAATTTTTCTGCCCCTTCTCTCCTCTCCTCTGGCACTCCCATTGCACATTTGTTGTTGTGCTTGTATTCTACATGTGTCTGTTCAAGTTTTTGATTCTTTTTATTTTCTTCAGAATGTATACTTTCTATTGATCTGTTTTCCAGTTCACTAATTCTCTTCTGCCATGTAAAATATATTGTTGATCCTCTTTTATGATTTTTTCATTTAGGTTATTGTACTTTTACTATCCAGAATTTCCATGTGGTTCTTTTCTTAAATGTGTTCTATCTTTTCATTGATATTCTTTATTTGATTAGTCATCACCATTATATATCCTTTAGATCATAAAACATGTTTTCCCTTACTTCTTTGAATATATTTATAATAGCAACTTTGAAGTACTTATCTGACAAATATAACATCTGGGCTCCATCAAAAGTAATTTCTATTACCTGACTTATTTCCTTTCCATGGTTACACTTTCCTGGGTTATTTTTTTTGGGGGGGGCGTGGGAAGGCTCATAATTTTTATTGCAAACTAGATATTTTAAATAATAGAGTTAAAATTAGAGCTACCATATGACCCTGCAATCCCACTGCTAGGCATATATCTGGAGAAAACCATGGTCTGAAAGGATACATGCACCCCAATGTTCGTTGCAGCACTGTTTACAATACCCAAGACATGGAAGCAACCTAAATGTCCATCAACAGAGGAATGGATAAAGAAGATGTGGTATATATATACAATGGAATATTACTCAGCCATTAAAAAAATGAAATAATGCCATTTGAAGCAACATGGATGGACCTAGAGACTGTCATACTGAGTGAAGTAAGTCAGACACAGAAAAAGAAATATCGTATGATATCCCTTATATATGGAATCTAAAAAGAAATGATACAAATGAACTTACAAAACAGAAACAGACTCACAGGCTTAGAGAACGAACTTATGGTTACCAGGGGGGCAGGATGGGGGAAAGGGATAATCAGGGAGTTTTGGAATGACAGGTACACACCACTATATTTAAAATGGATAACCAACAAGGGCCTAGTGTATAGCACAGGGAACTGTGCTCAATGTTATGTGGCAGCCTGGATGGGAGGGAAGTTTGGGGGAGAATGGATACATGTATATGTATGGCTGAGTCCCTTTGTTGTGCACCTGAAACTATCACAACATTGTTAATTGGCTATACTCCAATATAAAATAAAAAGTTAAAAAATAAATAAATAATACATTGTAGTAACCTTGGATTCCGCTTACCTCCCCTTCCTGGGTCTTATTTCTGTTTCTATTTTGTTTTGTTTTTCTCTATTTGTTTAATCACTTGCCTGGACTAATTCTCGCTGAAGTCTATTTTCTCTGCAGTGTGCAACCTCTGACATCATGCTCATTTTCCCCTTTGTTTTATTTTTAAACCTGGCTTTCTGGGAGTCACCTCTGGTTCAGCATAGTTAGTTTTAGCCTGTGATCAAGTGGTCAAAGGTTTTTCTTAGGCACCCAGATCCAGTAAAGCTTGTACCCTTTGCCAAAGTATTTTGTATGGCTTGTGGAATGCCTTCATAGTTCAGGGAGGTTTTGATTCTACCCTGCATTCAAACAGAATTCAGCAGTTCACAAATAACATTTCTGGTTGCCCCTGCATGGGTTGCTCTTACGTACAGCATGTGTACAGCCCAAACTAGGGATAAGTTTGATCTTAGCAGGGCCCATTTTGATGGTTTCTTTCCCTAGGTCTCTCTGCAAAATGTCTGGCTGGTCTGCTCTATTCTGTCTGCTACTAATATATAATTGCTTTTCTAATTTTCACTACTATGATCTCTATGGTTTTCAACAACACCTTTAGGCATGAGTTCCTTCATGCTCTGTTCTAAAGAAAGTCAGCCTCCATAGGCTGTGCAACTATGCTGGAGCTAGGTGAGAAAAGTGTGATATGGCAGCCTGTCTTTTTCTGGAGTGACACCTCTGCCCTATGAGCCCTTGAAGTCCTTGTCTGACAAGTACAACATCTGGGTCCTTGCCCTGGACCTGGGAGGGAGAAAATAGGAGTTGGCAGTCTTCTCCAACTGCCTCTCATAGTTTGCTGTACCTGCCTAGGAAACAGACTTCATCTTAAGGGTGGGAGCTGGGCCGGGGATGAGAGCCCTCCATCTTCTTGGCCATTTTCGCCCAGAATAAATCTTCCACAACATAAAACTGGAGGGTAGAATTAGAGTCACTAGCAGCCTGCCCATCCTGGAGTGAAACTATACCTTATAACCAGGAGTTAGTGAAGAAGACAGCCCCTGTACTTTTTGTTTGTTTGTTTGCCTTTTGGCTGTGCCCACCTAGAATAAAGTTTCCGCAATATAAAGCTAGGAGGAGAAGTAGGAGCAAGTCCTGGATCAAATGTCACGTATGACAATTGTTCTTACCAAGATTCCATAAATGTTCTTAAATAAATGCTTCTCAATTTGTTGCATGCCCTTAAACCAATTTCCTGACACTTTAAACAGTTGTTTCTGATAAAAATTTTACCAGTTTAATGGTTATTTCACTAGTGAGGGTGTCTGCTAAGCTTCTCACACAACCATTCCAGAAGTTGGTCTGTCACAATTATTTATCTTAATTCAAGAACATACTTAGCGAGCACTTACTACATGCCAGGTGTTATAGGCACTGGGTTTAAGTAAGAGCTTTATTAAGGTACAGTTGAAATACACTAAATTGCACATGTTTAAAGTTTATTATTTGATGAGCTTTGACATATGTATGTACCATCACCATAATCAAGACGGTGAATATATGTCAAAGCTCATTAACACCAAAAGTTTCTTTCTGCCCTTTGAACTGCCACCCACCCTTCCCTGGCCCCCTCCACAGGGATCATCTTTCTGTCACTATAGATTAATTTTTGGGCCTATTTTTAATTTATAAAGCTGGTTGGTGGCGAAGTTTATCCTTTACTAAGTAACCCACCTCAGCCAGATTGCTCTTTTCTTGTGAGCAGAATATTTTAGGGATTTTCTTTTTGTCTCTAGGGCAAGATTCCTCAACAGGAAACAAAGATTCCAGTAACCTCCCTCCTCCCTAAAGGGAGCTTTGGTGACTGGCTCACCAGATTCATGAATATACGTTTATAGAACCCCAAAATGGCAGCAGCATTTGACTCCTGCTTGGGTTGATAAATCCAAGTACTTGCATTTAAAGAATTGTGGGCAAGAGAACAAGCAATACATTACTCCCCAGGGTTCTTCTCACTGTTTTTGCCCACATGCCGCCAAGGGCTATTAAACAACCCAGTGTATTCCCATTGCCCTTCAGGTGAATGATTATAAACTTCTAGCAAAATCTGAAGGACTCAGGGTGGCTTAGTTTCTACGTGAACCCAGGAATTGAATCCCCAAATCATGTACATGATATTACTCTTTTCACTCTCCAATAGGGAAATGATACTGCAGCTCCAAGGGGCTTAACTGCTATTAACTGGAATCGATCCTAAGAGCAATGATTTATTGCTTGCCTACCATATGCCAAGCACTGTGCTAAGTGGTACAGAATTGTTAACCTCATTTATAATACTCACAATAAATACTTGGTATAATTGTTCCCCATTTTATACAAGATAGAGCTGAGGTAAGGTGAGGTCAAAGGACCTGTCCTAGATCATACAGCTAGTGAATGGCTGAGGTGGGATTCAAACTCAGATCTGACACCAAGACTACCCTCTGTTCACTCTACTATAATGTCTGATTGCCAGGCTTAGGGATTTCCCTCCACACCCCAAAATCCTCTCATAGAAGGTAATTCTAACGATGTGACCTTTCACTAGTGTGGCACTAAGAACCACTTGGGTCCCTGTATTTTTATTGCTCTTATGCAAACCTACATCATCCTGTCAGAGGAATTAAAATACCAATTCATATAAATGTTCCTTCTCAGAAAGAACACAGGAATCATATTATCCAGAAGACCTGTGAATGAAATTCATATTCAGGCTGTGATTTTACTGTTTACATGACAATGAACAACAGAAATTGGATGACATTCCAAACATCAATGATTAGCACCTTGGGATCTTATAATACTTAAAAAAAAAGTCTCACCAATAGCTATCCATGCAATATAGAACTCTAATTCAGTTGTGCTGTGTCAGAAATTGGCAAAGATATCTACTGCAATATTTTTACAAGAACTACTTTCTCAAAATTGAGTCCAGTCTACCAGTTTATGTTATATCTCATATAAGACTGCCATTCTTTTTTTTTTTTTTTTAGTGCTTTTCTTTTTTTTTTTTTTTAACATCTTTATTGGGGTATAATTGCTTTACAATGGTGTGTTAGTTTCTGCTTTATAACAAAGTGAATCAGTTATACATATACATATGTTCCCATATCTCTTCCCTCTTGCGTCTCCCTCCCTCCCACCCTCCCTATCCCACCCCTCCAGGCTGTCACAAAGCACCAAGCCAATATCCCTGTGCCATGCGGCTGCCATTCTTTAAAGGGCTGAAAAGAGAGTGAATGGAACAGAGCTACTTGGCTCAAACCAGAAATGCAAGTTCAAAGCAGTTACTGACTCTCCTCAGTAGAGGGCAGTGGTAGGCAGGACCAACTGGCAGGAAGAGAGGGACATTAACTTCTATTGTGTACCCACTAAGTGCTCAGGCACAGTGCTTAATGTTTTATAGATAGTATCTCGTGAATCCTGACAATGACCCTATGAAGGAAGGATAATTAGCACTCAAAGAGTCCCAAAGAGGTTAAATAAATTGAAAACAGATCTGGTGTCCTCCAATTCAACTATACCATACTGTTTCAGGAGAGGTACTATTTCAAAGTCCCATAACTGGGTACTTATACTGATTAACTAAAAGAGCAGACTCACCTAGAACATGGCAGGTCTCACATATGATGGGAACTTAAAGATCTGGACTGGCTGGAATAATGGGAATCATTTAACAAGAATATCATGTAACAAGTTCCAAACTTTGGAGCCAGTGACAAGGTGGAAATTATCTATAGAAGTGGTTCAGAGGAACCTGATACATGGGAAACAGTTGAGGGACCTGGAGAAGATTAGACCAGGGTGCCTGGCACTAGGAAGGTGCTCAAAAATATTGAAAAAACTGAATTTAAAAAATATGAGGAATCCAACACTGTCATTAGCTACCCAAAAGGCAGTTAGTTATTAAGAAGGTAGAGATCATTTTGTATGGACCAGTTGGAGGCAGATTTTAGTCCCTTAAAAGGAATAATCTTCTAAAAGACAGAGAAACCTCTAGAAGGGGGAGCAACTCAAAACTGGTACGAATTGCTTTGTGAGATTAGGTTATAAAGATGACCTTCAGGAAGCCTTTTAACTCCAGGGTGCTCAGATTTTTGAGCTGGTCAAGATTCCTAGAATGGCTTCTTTACCCTTGTCAAGTGAAGGTCTTAATGTTTTCTAAGAAGTAACTGATTGGTTCACAACACTTAGAAGCCAAAGCATTCAGACCCAGAACAACTCTACTAAGATGTACTTGTCCACAGACCTCCTAAGAAATTAATTATAGGAGAAATTCTGAGACTGCCTCACAAGAGGGAGCCAGTGGTGTTCCATTGGAATCTGGGAATTGGACCAATTCACTTGAAGGCTACAAATGTACCTTTTGCTCAAAGAAACAAACAAAAAAGCTCAAAAAGTTTAATCATTCCATTAAACAAGAGGTCCCTGAAATACACATACACAGGGTATGATACTAAATAAAGCCTACTGATAATGGAATTCAGAAATATGCAACCCCAGCCACATCTGGATAAATAATTCAGTTACTTAATCAGCATTTACCTGGTTCAGCATGCTGTATGCCAGTCTCTGTTCTGGCTAATGGAGATAATAAGATACAATTCCCACCTTTGAAAAGATCACAATGTAACAGAGAGATCTCCTCATAGATGATTTACTTCCCAGTATGAACAATGCTAGAATAGTTCTGTAAAAAGGAGATGGGGATATTCTAGAAAGGGTACAACATGTGCAAAGACAAAGCAGTGGGAAAGATCTTGGTGTACTTGAAGAATATAGTTTGTCAGGTATGGATTGTTTAGGGCATAGGATGTGTGAGGAAGTGGTGAATCAACTTCTTGATATTCTTGCTACGGGGAGATTCTCTCTAAAACTAGACTTTTGGGATTAACATATACACGCTACTATATATAAAATAGATAATCAACAAGGATCTACTGTATAGCACAGGGAACTCTACTCAATATTCTGTAATAAACTATGTGGGAAAAGAATCTGAAAAAGAATGAGTATATGTATAAGTGAACCACTTTGCTGTACACCTGAAACTAAAACAACATTGTAAATCAACTATACTCCAGTATAAAATAAAAATTAATTTAAAAAAATAAAACTAGAGTTTCAGCAAGCTTACCAATTGCTGATACCCTGAACTGGCTTCCACTGCTGACCCCAGACTGGGCTGTGACCTTGCCACTAGAAATCTGGTTGTTAGAAGACCTCCATCATCTATCTGTTGAGGATTGTCAAAGCCACAATGAACTGGTCTTGGACAACAGAGACACTTCTTGGGGACTTGGAGCTGGTCATAAGCCACCAACAAAAGTGGGAAGCCACCTCATTATTTTGGCCTCCTCCAGGCAACACTTCCAGGAAGGGAAGGATTATTATGGAGGTCTTTGCTAGAATCTAGGCAATGAGACTCTAATACTGAGAGACCAGAAAGGAGTGCCATATGTGCCAGCCCACCTGGCCAACATCAGCTACTAAAGGCCCATGCTTTTCCAGAGGAAAGTGTCCAAAGGGCTTCAGTCAGGAATCCTTATTGCTGTTATTACAGGCCCTTCCTAAAGGGATGAACTTCTGAATTTGTCAGTAGCTTTCTTTTTAAAATGGTTCCAAGAGGTCCTATTTCTATAGCTATATCTCTTCTGAAGCAGTCAAGTCTCTGAATTATTTCTAACTGCATTTACCTCAGTTGATTTTAAGGACTATAAGGAAAGAAACCTTATAATGTTCATCATCATCCTTCATCACCCTCAAGCAAATGATCAGGTTGGAAAATGGTAGAGAGTAGTAGTACAGTGCTGGGCATTTAATAAAAGCTCTCCAACCACAGCTTGGTTAAGATTGTTCTGAAATGGGTTACTAGAAGAGGTTGGTCATTAAGACTTGTCAAGCCATTAAAAGACATCATTTAATATATCACTCCATATGTCTTTCTTGCTCAATAAAAAGCAGATGAAATTTTAAGACTTGTCTTCGTTATCTTCACCCAAGGTTTCATAAAGACATACATATAGAAGAATGTATTTTTAGAAGCACTGTTAATTGAACCCATCTTTATTCATTTATAATAAGACAATTGGTTTTGTTAGACTTATGAGGCAATGAGAGAATTCTATCATTCTAATTGAAATCATGGAGTCTGTGCTAAACATAGTTCAGAATATAGATGGACCCATGTGGTACCACTGCTTTGATTAACTGTGAAATTGTTGCTTCTAGGGTGATGTGGCAGTGGGACAAAACAATATTGGAACTTTTATCTTCAAGAAATATCAGGCATTGAATCCTTAGCTATGTCTCCTAGGGGAACAATAAAGAACTAGTATTTCCTCACCCACTGATATAACTCAGACCTAGCCTTGCCAAAAGGGTGTTTCTCTATCACTATGGCAAAATAATGTTAGCTAAGGAGCTAATGATATTCTGCATACCAAGCAGAGCTGGGGTTCACTGTTAAATTTTGGTCCAGGTTTTGCTTTTGAGATGGTTTGGGGGAGGGTGATCATAGTCATTTTCTTTAGTAACATTGGACTGTATTGTTGACAGCTCTTTGTCCAATTTTCCTACTACCCAACATGAAACTAACCAACACCATCAGGGGAATACAAAGTTTGCTCTGACCTTAGAACTGTTCCTGATCATGTCAAATACATGCTGTCTCTACTTTACATTATTAGTGTTTAATTATTGTTAACATAGAACTTTCGTTCCTCTGATTGTTTCTTGAGAATAGATGTCATGTCTCCTTAGCTAAACAGTAAGACTTAAGACAGCAGCATAGGGCGGTGGGAAGAATGGGCTTTGGAATAAGGCATATCCAAGTTTGAAATCCCCCTCACTAGCTCTAAGTCACAAAAGTCCTATAGATATTATTAGTCCCCTCATCGATAAAGTAGGTAAGATGCCATCTACCCCACAGGATGGCCTTAAGCATATGTAAAGTGCCTGGCACATTTCTGTAAGTGAAAGTTACCTCCCCCTTTCGTCTCTACGATTCCTACATCTGGGAAGATAACATAGGATGTTCTAATCAGGTGTTCGATAAATCTTGACTAAACAGAGGATAAACATTTTATTCCATGCTTTTTGTTCCCAATATTTACAAGGATTCCTTTTCCTGATCTCCCTCTAGCTTTAACCCAGGTTTAGTCACTCCTGGCTGCACATGGTTCTTCAATAGCAGATTAAGCCCTCCGGGAAATGTGGTCTGTAAGCACCTCCTATTCTGATAGAGCAGACAGGGTAAGTCTCACCCACACCTTAATCCTAAGGAATGTGCCTTTTTTCTTCTCTTTTGATGCACTGGCTTAGAGCCACATCTTCTCCCTGGGGAAAGCAGACAACAGACAATCTATGATTGTGTCTGTTTCAGAGCAGGAAGATGGCCACCTGTCTTGCTTTTCAGATGATTAACCCCATTATCCAGATTGGCTTTACAAGCAGTATGAGGGAACCCCTGATGTGGCTTAAGGCCTGCTGGGAAGGGCTCCCTGAAAAGTACTACTCTCTCATCCCTTCTTTCCTTTCTACCCCGAAAGGTTAAAAAAAGAAACCTGCCTTCTCTAAGGGCTCTCTTTTAAAACACATTGCTAAGTCAACAATCAAGGAAGATTGCCTAAAACTTAAGATAACTCTGAAAGCCCTTTATGTGACAAAATAGATCTAAAATATTGTCTTCCAAAGGAGAAAAACCGATTCCAGTTTTGAATCCTCCTTTGTGCCAGACAGCCCCTGCAATGACAGGGAGAGTCTGTCGCTAGAAATTGTCAGGTGAGCTCAGGGCCTAAATTCAGGCTACACTAATTTGTGTCACCTTCTGAGAGGACACAAACTAGGAAAATTTCTTTTACTTGATTATTCCTAGATATACTTTTGGGGCTGTAAATTCACCTATCCATCCCTTACACAGCTGAGTTATGACAGCACAGACACAGTCCCACAGACAGCAACACACATGACTGCACACGCTCACACATACTATTACATATCCTCCAGAGCACAGAGGTGAGACAGGGAGCCCCTGAGAGATGAACTGTCCAGGGAAAAGAGATTGAGTATGGGGAAGGGTAGAGGATAGAAAAGAGAGAGAATTCCCAGGCTAGTAGGTAGTTCTTTGTTGGTACTTCTCCTGGATCACCTGAAGGACTTGAATACCAGGGGCCCCTCTTCTTTGATGACTCTGATGTTCCCACCTTAAATCACTTCCTGCCTCAGTTCATGGCCACTCTCCAGAGGTCTATGACCTCCCTGACTTGGAGAATATTTGCAGAATCAAAATGATGTCATGCTTTAAGAGAGGTGCTCTCCCAAAAGCAGTGGAGGAGACTCTGAAGGAGCTTAAAGGACTGTTAATGTTACATGGGGTTCTAACCTCACGATGTGCAGCCCATGTGGGTCATAATTGAAAGAACGGCTTTCTGCTGAACAAATTATTATCAGGCTCATTCCCACTAATGTGCCTTTCTTCATCACCTCACAGAAAGGTATCTAATATATTCCAGTGTTCCTGAGAACAAGGCCTAGCACTGAGCTGTCCTGTCCACTACCTACCCACTAGCCACATGTGAGTACTGAGCACTTAAATTTGACTAGTCTAAACTGAGATGTGTTTGTAAGTTTATTATACACACCAGACTTCAAAGACTTAATATGAAAACAAGAATGTAAAATGTCTCATTAATAACATTTTATATTGATTACATGTTGAAATGTAAACATTTTGGATATATTAGGTTAAATATAGATTAAAATTTCTTCCAATTTTTAATTGAAATATAGTTGATTTACAATATTTCAGGTGTACAGCAAAGTGATTCAGTAAAAAAGTATATATTCTTTTTCAGATTTTCCATTATAGGTTATTACAAGATATTGACTATAGTTCCCTGTGCTATACAGTAGGTCCTTGTCATTTATCTATGTTATATATAGTAGTGTGTATCTGTTAATCCCAAACTCCTAATTTATCCCTCCTCCCCTTTACCCTTTGGTAACCCTAAATTTGTTTTCTATGTCTGTGAGTCTGTTTCTGTTTTGTTAAATAAGTTCCTTTGCATCATTTTTTTTAGATTCTACATATAAGTGATATCATATGATATTTGTCTTTCTCTGTCTTACTTCACTTAGTGTGATAATCTCTAGGTCTATACATTATTAAAATTTATGTTGCCTCTTTTTTTTTTTTTGGCCACACTGTGCAGCTTGTGGGATCTCAGTTCCCCGACCAGGGATAGAACCCGGGCCCTGGCAGTGAAAGCACCGAGTACTAACCACTGGACCACCAGGGAATTCCCTCGCCTATTTCTTTTTACTTTTTTAATGTGACTACTTGACACTTACAATGGCATATACATAGCTCTCATTATATTTATATTGGACAGCACCAGCCTAGAACCAGGCCTGCTACATAGTTGACATCCTATAAATGTTTGTTGAAGGAACAAAAGAACAACAACAACAAAAGGGACAAGAACTTTAACGGAAGTATCAAGGAATGGTTGGTTCAGCCCTGGGTTTAATCCAATCCCTTTCCACCTCCTTCTGAGTCTCCAAGCCCAAGAGGGGCAAATTGTATTTCTGGGACTCCTTATGTGACCCTTTAAAGCCCCTTTAACTAGCATTAAATAGATTTAGGATTTTTGAAAGAACATTCTTGAAAGGAAAGGCTGTATTCATATGGCTCTGACTCATGATTCCCTTTCCCTTCAGAAGATTCCCCTTCCCTTCAGAAAGTCTAAGTGTCTGGCATACAACAGAGCTTAGGACTTAATAAATATTCCCTGAATCAATGAATGATTAGTAACACAGAAAAAGAGGCAATGTACTGTATTAGAGCAAGTATAGGATTAATAGTTGGGGGAAACTGGGGTTGGTTACTGGCTCTTCTTCATACTAGGAGTACAGCCTTGTGGTGCAATCTATTTAAACTCCCCAGGCCTCCATTTCCTCATCCATAAAATGGACCTAATTGTCTCTTTCATAAGGCCATTATGAGGATTTAACATGTTAATGCATGAAAAACACTTATCTCTCTACCTAACATACTGTAAACACTCAATAACTGGTATATATTCTACCCAAAGACAATGAAGAGGACATCCTAAAGCAATGTTACACATCTCATCACCAAGTAACATCATTTGTTTTTACATAATTGCTAATGAGATCCTTAGCTGGCAAAAAGTGAGGAGCCTCAGTGTTGGTCTCTTAGAGGTCTCTGAAAAAAAAACTTGCTTTCAAGTAGTAGCCAGGTCTGGAAAAGAGCTACAGGCCTGGAGGCAAATCATCCATTCATCCATTCATCCATCCAACATATTGAGCGTCAAGCACTATTCTAGACAGCAGGGATCTAGCAATATACAAAACAGATAAAGATTCCTGTTGTTATGGAGTTTTATTTCTAATAAAAAAAATAGGGGACTTCCCTGGTGGTCCAGTGGTTAAGAATCTGCCTTCTAATGCAGGGGATGCGGGTTCAATCCCTGGTCGGGGAACTAAGATCCCCCATGCCACAACTAATCCTGCACACCGCAACTACTAAGCCCACGTGCCTCAACTACTGAGCCCACATGCCACAACTAAGACTCGACGCAGACAAAAAAAAAAAAAAAAAAGGTATAGAATTTGTTTTCAGAAAATTGCTTCAATCATTTATGTTCCCTAACTTGATTTGAAAACCACTACCTTCAGGGACAGTAATGACCTCAAATGGACAATTCTAGGCCTCGCCTGAGGCCCAAAAGGATTGTGTGCTGCTTCAGCACCTCTATCACTCCTCTGGAATAGTCAGGAACTCCTGGCTATTCAATTCAGTCCCTCCTTAGCTCAAATTAATCAAAGGGTTTAGAAGTCCCCTGCCCCACACCAAGGTCTTCACCACCTTCCCTTCCTGCTGCCCACAGAGAGATTACCCTAACATCCTCTAGCAAGTGAAATGCACTTCAAGTGATGTGCTTATGTCCAATCCCCAGAAGGTGAACAATATCTGGGGCACTACCACTGGAAAAGCACATTGTCTCATTCTCTCTGCTGCTAGCTTTGCCGTAGGAGGTACCATGGTACAATGAAAGTAGCATGGGATTTGGCATCAAAATGATCAGGATTCAAATCCTAGCTCTGCAGTATACTGTGGGGCTTTGGGCAGACCACTTTAACTCTTTGAGCCTCCATCTACTCACCTGTGAAATGGGTATCTCCCTCACAGGTTTATGAGGAGTACTTAAAGGGCACAGTGCCTAGCACAGAATTGGTATTCCAGAACCATTCATTCTCTTCTCCCCAAAGTTCTTCCAACTAAGTTGGGTAGTATTTCAGAGACAGTGTGAAAGCTATTTTTGGTGGGATTAGGACTAAGCAATTACCTCCCAGAAGGCTCAGACTGGATAGCTTCCCACCTCTGCATTCAGTAATATCATGTTAATAACTTGAAACTGACTATGGTGGGAGTATACCCACTATGGAAGTCACAAATTCAACAAATCAGGTTTTATTTATTTAATTTCCCTGGAGGTCCTGTTTACCAGCACACCACTGGCTTAACACCCAAACAGAGGGACAGCTCAGGGACTACGAGAAGGCAATTACACACTTGCCATTTTGAAATAGAGAATTTTCTATAGGTTGAACAAAAATTGCCATGAAATATAGCTCTTTAGAACTTCTACACAGAATATTTTATATGCCACATTAAAAATTCTTATTGTTCCCCAAATATAAAGATCAGCAACATAGGCCACCACAAGTATCATCACAGAGTCAAGTACACACAGCAGGTGCTTATGTCAAATGCATAAACCCAGGAGAAATTATGTGCCCCCTTTGGTCAAAGAAATAGAACCAGCAGTTTGAGAAAAACACTCATGATTTGGAAATGAAATAAAACCTCAGGAGAAAAGGACTTTAGGAGAGAGATGAGAGCACAAACCATAATGCTGGGAGAGAAAGAAGTTCTGGAAGGGTAAATAGGCTCAAGGCAAGTGAAAAGGTGGGACACAGAATCGAAAGGAAGAGGTCCATGGTAGGGTACAGAAGGGGTACATGGAGGAAATTGACAAATGGAACAAGATCCTGAAAAGGTAATAGGAATAGAAATTTGGGAGTTATACTTTATCAGGGAATAGATTTTATAATTTGTTTTAGTGATCTTATTCTTTATAAAAATCATCACAATTATTATTTTCTCAAACTACTGCATTTAAGTTTTGTTGATATATAATTTACATATGACAAAGTTCACCCATTTAAAATGTACAATTTAATGAATTTCAGCATATTTATAGAGTTTTGCAACTATCACCCAATCTAATTTTAGAATGTCCATCATCCTAAAAACCCTTGTGCCATTTACAGTCAGTCCCCATTCCCATACCCAGCCCCAGGCAATCACCAATTACTTTGTCTCTATAGATTTGCTTTAAAAAAAAAAAAAAAGAAACACTTCATATAAATGGAATCATACAATTTGACCTTATGTGTCTGACTTCTTTCACTAAGCATAATGTGTTGGAGGTTCATTCATATAGTGGCATGTAACAGTGCTTCATTTCTTTTCATTGCTGAACAATATTCCATTGTATGGATATACCACACTTTATCCATTCATCATTTGATGGACATTTGGGGTGCTTCTGCTTTGGGACAAGTGTGAATAATGATATTATGAACATTCACATACAAGTTTTGATGTGAACATGCTTTCATTTCTCTTAGGTAAATAGGTATCTAGGAGTAAAATTGTTGATTCATATGGAAATTCCACGTGTAACATTTTGTGGAGCTGCTAAACCATTTTCCAAAGAACTGCATCATTTTACATTCCCAACAGCAATGTATGAGAGTTCCAATTTCTCCACATCCTCACCAACAGTTGTTATTGTCTTTTAAAATAATTATTATGGCCATTCTAAGAGTGAGAAATATTATCTCACTGTGGTTTTGATTTTCATTTCCCTAATGTCTAAGGATGCTGCATTATCTATTCATGTGCTAGTGGCCATTTGTATATATTCTTTGGAAAAAATATTTATTCAAATTCTTATCCTGATTTTTAATGGGTTGTCTTTTTAGTCAGTATTAAAGTTGTAAGAGGTCTTCACATATTCTGAATTCAAATACTTTAGAAGATATATCATTTAGAGGTATATTCTCCCAGACTTTGGGGTGACATTTCAGTTTCATGATGGTATCTTTTAAAAAGTGAAAAGTTTTAATTTTGATTAAGTCCAGTTTATCATTTTTTCTTTTATCACTTGTGCTTTTTTGTCATGTCTAAAAATCTGTGGAACCCAAGATTATGAAGATTTACTCCTATGTTTTCTTCAAAGAGTTTTATAGTTTAAGGTGTTATACTTAGGCCTATTATACATTTTGAGTTAATTCTTTGTGTATGGTGTGAGGTCGAGGACCAAATTCATTATTTTGCATGCAGATAGCCTATTGGCTAAATACCAATTTTAGTCAATCCTATTAGCTAAATCCTATATGCTAAACATCATTTCTTCCCTTTGAAATTTCTTGGCAATTTTGTCATGAATCAATTGATCAAAAATGTAAGGGCTTATTTCTGGGATCTCAACCGATCTCCATTAATCTATATGTCTGTCCTTATGCCAGTACCACACTGACTTGACTACTGCGGCTTTGTAGTAAGTTTTGAAATGAGCAATTGTAGGTCCTCCAAGTTTTATCTTTTTCAAAATTGCTTTTGGCTATTCTGGGTCCCTTGTATTTTTATGTGAATTTTAAGATCTATCTGCTTGCCATTTTCTGAAAGAAAAAAAAAGGCACCTGGGATTTTGATAGGGATTGTGTTGAATCAGTAGACCCATTTGGTGAGTACTGACATCTTAACAATATCATCTTCTAATTCACGAACATGGGATGTCTATTTATTTAGGTCTTATTTCATTGCTTTCACTAATGTTTTATAGTTTTCAGTGTACAAGTCTTGCACTTTTTGTCAAATATATTCCTAATTATTTTACTTTTGGTGCTATTACAAATGGAAATTTTTTTAAAATTTCATTTTCAGATTGTTCATGGCTACTGTACAGAAATACAAGTGCCTTTTAATGTTGATATTGTACTTTGCAAACATGATGAATTTCTTTATTAGTTATAGTAGTTTTTTTAGTGGATTCCTTAGGGTTTTCTATGTATAAGGTCATGTCATCTACAAATGAAGACAGATTTACTTTTTCTTGTCTGGTTGCCCTGGCTAGAAGCTCCAGTAAAATGTTGAATATAACTGGCGAGAGCAGACATCCTCATCTTCTTCTCATCTTAAGCGGAAAACACTTAGTCTTTCTCTATTAAATATGATGTTACCTGTAGGATTTTGATAGATGCCCTTTTATCAGCTTGAGGAGTTCCTTTCTCTTCCCAATTTGAGGGTTTTTATCACGAATGGGTGTTGATTTTTGTCAAATGCTTTTTCTGCATCTATTGAATTGATCATGTTCTTTTTGTACTTTATTCTACTAATGCAATGTTTACATCAACTGATTTTTGGATGCTAAAGACCCTTGTATTCCTAGGATAAATCCCACTTGGTCATGATGTATTATCCTTTTTATATGCTGTTGGGTTCAGTTTGCAAGTATTTTGTCCTGGATTTTTACATAAGGGATATTGGTCTCTAGTTTTATTTTCTTGTGATATCTTTGGCTTTGGAATCAAGGCAATACTTGTAAAATGCATTGGATTGTTCCCTCTTCTATCTTCTGGAAGAGATTGTGAAGGATTGGTATTAACTCTTCTTTACATGTTTGGTAGACTTCACCAGTGAAGCTATCTGGGCCTGGGCTTTTCTTTGTGGGAAGATTTAAAAATACTAATCCAGTCTCTTTATTTGTTATAAGACTATTCAGATTTTCTATTTCTTCTTGAGCAGTTGTGACAATTTTAATTTTTCCAATAATTTCTCCATTTCATCTGTTATCAAATTTGTTGGCATACAGCTGTTCATAGTTTTCTCTTACCATTTTTATTCACTTTTCTGTAAGTTCAGTAGTGATGTTCCCTCATCATTCTTGATATCAGTAATTTCATTTTTCTTTTTCTCAATCAATATATTTAAACGTTTGTCAATCGTTATGGGATGAATTGTGTCAACACAAAATCCATATGTTGAAGTCCTAACTCCCAGTATCTCAGAATATGACTGAATTTGGAGATAAGGCCTTTAAAAGAGGTAATTAGGTTAAAATGATGCCATTGGGCTGGGCCCTGATACAATGTGACTGGTGTTCTTATAAGAGTATGAAATTTGGACAAAAGAGACAACAAAAGCATGCATGTGAACAGAGGAAAGACCATGTGAGAACACTAAAAAGGGGGCCATCTGAAAGCCAAAGAGAGACGTCTCAAGAGAAAACAAACCTGTTGACACCTTGATCTTCAACCTCTAGACTTCAGAACTGTGAGATAAATTTCCGTCATTTATGCTACCAATAGAAAATGGATATTTTCTAATGTATCATTTAAACTAATTTTTCACTCTATTTCTTAAAGTTATTTTCTTATTTGTTGCTCTCGGGATTACAATATACACCATAACTTATCATACTCTAGTTTTATACTAACTTAATTCCAATAAAATATAAAAAGTTCGCTTCACTATAGCTCTATCCCCTACCTCCTCCTTTGTATTACTAATGCCATATATGGCTATATACTTTACAAACCCAACATCAGTGTTATAATTGTTTCTTTAAATAATCATATGCTCTTTGAATGAACTAGGAAAAGAAAGGGAAAACTATATAAAGTTTTTTTTTAATTGAGTTTCTTATTTACCATTTATGGTACTCTTTGTTTCTTCCTGTGGATTTGAGGTACTCTCTGGTGTCACCTTCTCGCTCTACTATCACTTCCTTCCCTCCCTGCTACTTTGTGCTGTCATTGTTAAGTATATTTCCATACGCTATAGCCCCCAAAATTCAATTATACAGATATCTTAAATGCTATTGTTTTTTAAATCAATTAAAGAAAGATGAGAACAAATATGCAATTATACTGTATTTTATAGTTACTACACAATTACCTTTACTAGCACTCTGTTTTTTTCATGTGGATTTGAATTACTGTGTGATGTGATTTCCTTTCTGCCTGAAGAACTTCCTTTAATATTTCTTGTAAGGCAAGCCTGTTATCAATGAATTCTCTCCACCTTTGTTTATCAGAGAATGTCTTTATTTTACCTACATTTTTGAAAGTTTTGCTGGATATAGGATTCTTGTTTTCTTTCTTTTTTTCCCCCTTTAAGCACTTTGAATATGTCACCCCTCTGCCTCTGGTCTCTATTTTTTTTCTGATGAAAAGTCAGCTACTGATCTTATTGAGGTTCACTTATACATGATGAGTCATTTTTTTCTCTTTCTGCTCCCATGATTTTTCCTTTGACTTTCAACATTTTAACTATGATATGCCTAGGTGTAGACCTCGGTAGTTTTTGCAGGTGTGGACTAATGTTTTTTTTACAATGTTTTGGAAGTTTTCACCCACTGTATCTTCAATTTTTTTCCTACTCCATTCACCCTCTCCTCTCCTTGTACTCCCATCATGTGTATGTTGGTGCACTTAGTAACATCCCATAGGTTTCTGGGGCTCTGTAAATTTTTTTTCACTTTTTTTTCTATTCTTCAAACTGTACAATCTCTAATTATTTATCTTCAAGTTCACTGATTCTGTCTTCTTCTAGACTAATTCTAGTGCTGAGCCCTTCTGGTAAATTTTTCATCTCAGTTATTGTACTTTTCAGCTCCAGAAGTTTCATGTCACAGGGCTTCCCTGGTGGCGCAGTGGTTGAGAGTCCGCCTGCCGATGCAGGGGACACGGGTTCGTGCCCTGATCCGGGAAGATGCCGTGGAGCGGCTGGGCCCGTGAGCCATGACTGCTGAGCCTGCGCGTCCAGAGCCTGTGCTCCACAATGGGAGAGGCCACAACAGTGAGAGGCCCACGTACCGCAAAAAAAAAAAGAAAGTTTCATGTCACTGTTTTTTAAAATATAACTTTTATCCCTTTACTAATATTCTCTTTGATGATTAATTGTTATCATATCTTCCTTTCATCATTTTTTAAAATGATTCCTTTAGTTCTTTAAAAATATTTATAATAGCTATTTTGAAGTGTTTGTCTGCTAAGTACATCATGTGCCGCCCCCCCGCGCCCCCCAAAGGTAGTCTCTGTTGCCTACTTTTTCCCTGTACAATGGTCACACTGTTTCTTTGTATTTATTGTAATTTTTTGTTGAAAACGACGCATTTTAGATAATATATTGCAGCAATTCTAGATTCTGATTAGTCCCACCACCACCACCACTATGAGCCTTGTTGTCTGGTGGCTTGCCTGAATTAAGTTTGTGAAGTCTAATTCCTTTGCATTGTACAACCTCTAATGTTACTGCTCAGTTTTTTCTCCTTGTTTCCTTGTTTTTAACTACCTCAGAGTTGCTCCTGGATCAGCATAACTTAATGTTCAGCTAGTGACTGGTCAGAGGTTGCTTATGCCCCTTGAGCCAGTAAGGCTTCAAACTTGATGATGGATCTCTGTGTGGCTTGGGAAATGCTTTTAAGTCAGCTCCACGTTCAAGAAGTGGCTAGTAGCTCTCAAGTGCCCACTCAGGTTGTTTTTGAAGGAATGCAATGTAGCATATGTGCACAGCCTTCCCCACCCCCAGGGATAAGTATGATTTTATCAGGGTTCTTTTTTAGCTGTCTCTCTCTCTCTGGTTCTGTTAAACTTCTGGCTGGTTTGCCATTTAATTTGTTGCTCCTTGTTTCATGGAATTATTAGCCTTCTACTTGTTCAACACAAAGATCTGTATTGTTTTTGACAATACAGGAAGGAGTGCGTCCATGCTCTGTTCCAAATAAAACCAGGTCCCTTAACAGAGCTGGAGCTGCTGACCCTCCAGTCTTGCCTAAGCCCCTGCACACAATTCCTATACTGTTTCACTGGAGTGAGGGTGTGGTGAGGGCCCGATTCTCCCTGAGTGATATCTCTACCCTATAAGCAAGAGCTGGAAGGTGGAGATGGGAGCCCCCATCTTCTTGGTATGCCCTTCTTGGTATGGAATCTCCATCCTACAAGCAGGACCTGTGGGAGGTTGGTAGCCCATGGTCTTCTATGGTTGCCTCTTCTAGCATGGAACCTCTGCCCTACACATGGGAACTAGGGTGGGAGGACCCCAGTCTCCTTGCCCATGCCAGCCCTAAATAGAGCTTCCACAACATGAAGCTGAGAGTGTGGGAAGAGAGATGTTGGCAGCCTGTCCCCACTGAGGTGAAACCACTGCCCTGTGACTGGGAGCTGGGGCTAAAGGGAGCCCCATATTTTGGCTACAACTGCCCAGAGTAAAGCATCCATAGCACGGAGCTGGGTGGGAGAGATGTGACAACTAGGCACCCATTGTTTTCACTGAGACTTAGTAGATTTCCTTGAATAAATATTTCTTAATATATTGAGGTCAACATATATAAGTCAACTTCAGAGACTTTAAATGTTGTTTTTGATAATTTCATCAGTTAAGTGGTTGTTTCACTGGGAAGAGGGTCTGTCAAACTCCTCACATAGCCTCTCTGGAAGTTCTGCTCCCAAGCCACTAATTTTCAATCCTCTGATTAAGCTGGAAAACAACGCATTTTCAAATTAGCAGATGGCTTGGCTCCACTTACCAATGGTTTAATTTCTACACTGTAGTCTTCATGCCCACAACAAGAAATAAAACATTTCTCAAATTAATTAAGTGTATGTTCATGTAAGCAGCCACATTCAAGTTAATTTTGTGTTTCATGAATATTGGCCCCTCATTTTTCCAGCATAAGGTGGGAAGGAAATATTTTCCTATAACCAAATCTTCTTGATACCTGAACTTCATTCCTTTAAGCACAGACACTTCATTTTAGCCATCTTGGTGTACTTACTCTAAAATGTCTCCTAAATAACTTAAGCAAAAGGTAGGTGATCCTAACTACTTGAAACAGAGAATGAAGGATTACTAAAAAGGAACCAGCTGCAATATGTCAGAAAGATATCACAAACCCTGTCAATTGTATAGTGGTATCAGACATACTGATAGACACTGTAAAGGGTAGACGTGATACTGCCAAGGAACCCAAATATCAAAATGGTGCACACGTTTACTGTACTCACATTTCAGAGAACAGTCCAAAGAGATAACAGCCTTCCTAATGAAATGGACTGGCCTAGAAATCCACTCTGATCATGGCACTTTCATATCTCTAAACCTTTTCCATGCCAAAACAAAGGAAGAATCAATGCCTCTTCTTGACATCTGAGGCCCCAACCTTCCTTTCCAGTCTCAATCTCCATTATTCCCCAACTTGTAACTTTCTCCTACCACATCCATTTCCCTTTCTACTACCTCCTCCTAGTATGTTTCCTTTATCCATACCCTGTTTTGCTAGTCTGAGAGCTCCTTGAGGTCAGGGATTACATCTTGTTCATCTCTAGCCCTAGCAGCAGCATGAGGCACAGCAGAATAGACATTCAGTACCTGTTTTATTAATGAATGAAATCCTGCCATCTGAGCCCTTCTTAAATGTCACCTCTACTTTGAGGCCTTTCCTTGTCTCGTGTGGAATGTCTCACTCCTTTAAATTCCCATGGCTTCTTGCTTTTAACCTCTCTAATAATACCTATATCATAGTCTTCCTTGTGCTTTGTTATAATTATTTAAATATCTAGGTAATTACTGCCACTGCCACCCTTCCATTCTTCACAGAAACAGGGAGAGCAAGAGGCAGACAGACACAGACAAAGGATAACATACTTGGAAAGCATGGACTTTGCCTCATTTTTTAAAAACTTCCTTGTGGTACTTAGCACAATGTTTAGCACATAGGAGTTCAAGAAATATTTGCCAAATTGAATTGCTAAAACATTTGGATATCAGTATGGAGATTTTACTTTAGATCCATACCTCATACCATACACTTCAATAAATTCCAGATGGGTCCAAGAATTAAACACAAAAAAGAAAAAACACCCTGGGGGAGTGGGAGGACAGAATCACATATTTGTCCCAGCTGTGGAGGAGTGGTAAATTTCTGAATATTGAAAAATGAAAGGAACATCAGAGACAGGATGAATGGATCTGAATACATAAATGTGAAAAAGAACACTTTTGCATAGTGAAATATAATAAAGCACACATAAAAATGAAAGCAACAAAATTGGAAAAATATGTGACAAATATAAATGATAAAGTTGAACTATCCAAAATATAAGGAATGGATAAAAATATAGAAGGTCAATAGATTTTACTTGATAAGAGTTCAAAGAAAATGAATAAGGAAACAGATGGCAAATTATGACATTAAGAAATGTAAAGCTTCATTAAATAAATAAAAATTAAAACAAATGGAGAGTATACACACATACCTATTAAGCTAGCAAAAATATTAAAACTGATAGCGGCTTCCCTGGTGGCAGAGTGGTTAAGAATCTGCCTGCCAATACGGGGAACACGGGTTCGAGCCCTGTTCCGGGAAGGTCCCACATGCTGCGGAGCAGCTAAGCCCATGTACCACAACTACTGAGCCTGTGCCCTAGAGCCCGCGAGCTACAACTGTTGAGGCCCGCGCGCCTAGAGCCCGTGCTCCGCAACAAGAGAAGCCACTGCAATGAGAAGCCCGTGTACCGCAATGAAGAGTAAACCCCGATCGCCACAACTAGAGAAAGCCCGCATGCAGCAACGAAGACCCAACGCAGTCAAAAATAAATAAATAAATAAAATAAATTTATTAAAAAAATAAAAATGATAACACTCAGTGCTGCAGTGCTGTGAGAAAATAGGAATACTTACACAGTTTAATCTTTTGGGAGTACAATCTGGCAACATGCAACAGCTATAAAACAACTCATACCTTTTGACCCGGTTATTATATGTTTAGTAACATATCAGAAAGCAATAACTCTGAATAGAAGAAATGCAATTTGTACAGAAACCGTTTACTATATCACTTTTTATAAGAGTGAAAAATTTTAAATAACAAATCCCCAGTAATAATAGAATGGCTAAGCAAAATCTGGCATATTAACACAACAGTATACCACAATCTTATATTTTTGTGTGGAAGGCTATCTCCCTATTCCATATTACCAGATTTTTCCTTTTTGTGTTCTCTCCATCCCAGTTGTTCGGTACTCAGTCAACTGTCACTGTGCCAATTTCTAGGGTAAACTACCTCCTGAAACCTATGCAGCCTGCTACCCCCAATTCTAATTTACTGCTTGTGTTCCGCTATAACTGAGGGAATGACAGGTTCCCATTAAATTAAGGATCAGTGGGTCTTTCTGAAGTCAAGGCATGAGGGCCTCTTCCCCTGTACCATGGGCTTTGTGACAGCCGTATCAAGATCTCAAAGCCTTCTTTTTTTTTTAACTTATTACTGGGGTCCAGGCTATGTTCTGAGCTCCCGGATAGGTGAGACATTACTGCAAATGGTTTTGCCTTAATTACAGGCCTTTAGTAAAAACTGTTTGCATTTCATGAACACTATGTTTTTGAACAAAACTCTTTCAGTTCATACGAGAAATATTTTCATATGGAAACACCTCGGATCAGGAAAGATAGCCTTAAACTCTATAAATTATAAGTCTTGAGAATACATGTGGCCATGTTATGATTAAAGAGAAACTTGGGAACAAGTAATAGCAAATTCATTTATTAAGAGTCATGCTCATATGCCTATTATCAACTAAAATACATTTATTTAAACTTAGGTTTCTTTGGTTTATTACAGCTTACTACTGCTTTGAAATAATAGATAATGTGCTTGAATTTCACAAACATATAAAAATTACAGTCTTATATTTATCATCAAAGACCCGATTGCAAACATTTCTCATCAAGGACCCAATCTCAAACTAATTTGTAAAAAACAAAATGTCAGTTCTCTGTGAGTCATAGGTTTTATTTAAGGCCATATATGATTAGCCTTCAAATCTGAAATCAATGCAGGGACCAAATACAAACCCTAACATAAACATATTAGAGCCTTTTTGTGAAAGATCTAGACACCAGTCCTACCAAAGAAGTGAATAGACACATTAAAGGCAATTCAAAATAAATAGAAATAAGAACATTTTAGGTGGAAAAAGTGATTGCTGGCAATGTTAAAAGAGAATAATATCTTCATTTTGACCAGTACAACCAACAAAACAAAATATTCAGAAGAAATTTAAGCTGTGAAAATTTGGCCGTGATGACAAGAAGATAAAAAAAGTGAAGAATTTCCCACCTTGGGTCTGTTCCCTGGATGGGGCCAGGAGTGTTAATTCTGCTTGTGTGACAGAAACAACCATCCTAATAATTCTGCAAGGAATCTACGAATGGGAGCCATTCTTTAATTTTGCTTTTTCTGCAAATTGCTTTATCTGTAAATCTTTTTCTCTGCCTATGCATATGAGCTGCTTAGTGCTTTGGCCAGCAACAAATACAGTATACACTCTTAATTCAACTTTAATGGATCCAAAGCTTCCCATATGTTGAGCATCTGAAATAAAAAGATAATGCAGGTTGATGGGCAGGAAAGGAAAGAAAAGCTCATGGAATCGCAGAATCAAAACCCACTTTCAGAACCTAGATCTGCTGATGTCTGGCGCCGACACTCTGATACACATTTATATGAATTAGATTGGCAGGTTGATAGATTTCTCATGACCAAAGTTGGGTTTCTTGAACTCTTAGGACACTGGAAGAGAATATTTAGACAACAACCATACCAGCAACAGGCGAGGAAGGTGAGACCTGCAGGAGATACTGACTGAGCCATTTCCTAAGCATATCAGAAGGAAATTGTTTCAATTCTTGTCACAGGATAGGCCAGATGCTCTGTCCTGCCCTAGCCTCACTGTGCTCCCCCTTCCAAAACAAAGAGGGAGGAAGGAAAGTAGAAAGGGAAGGAAGGGGGGGAGGAAGGGAGAGGGAGAGGGAGAAGGAGGGAGACAGGGAGGAATATTACAATTAAGCTAAAGCAAGGATTAACAACGGTAAGAAATAAAGGTTACTTTTGCATAAAATGGAAATATAAAAGGTCAGTGTTCAGGAAATGTTAGTGTACTAGCTCAGTTACTCTCGGTTCATAGGACTGAGTCATTCGGTTTAGCGGGCTCAGGGAATAGTACCATAGCTTTTTCGCTTGCACTTTTATGAGGCATATCTGTGCTGGTGGCAGCTAGCAGACTGGCAGCGCTACAAACTGGCATGCCCTCAGGTCATAAACTAATTATGGCACAATCATTCACTTGTTCTAGCCATTCTGCCTATTACTTCATAAATGGGGAGGGCAGGACCCTTGTCTAAGTCCAGCTCTGGAAAAAAAGACCTCCCTGGTTCAAGCCTTCCTTCCTGGGGAGTTATGTGGGACTCTGTAGAGCCATCAACAGTCTCAGTTAGCCTAGCAGTCTCTCCTTCTGCCTTAATAATCAATTCACTATTAAGTGTCTGTGCTGTATAAGACCCAGAGAGGAAATGCAAAAATAAGGAAGACTGTACCTTCAAAGGGCTGAGTCTAGAGGGGATGGGGAACATAAGAACCATTCAAAACCATCACTTGTCTTAAGCCCACCTGCACATCTCAAAACCCACATTTTTCCTGAACAGAAGAGGCCTTTTGACTCTAGACCCCGCATTAGTCATCTGAGTCTACCCCCACAAGCTCTAGAAAAAATGAAGACATTCTCTTCCAGAGTCAGTGTAATCTTCCATCTTTTCCCCAACAATGGGAGATAAGTTCCCTGTTCATAATTCAATTAAGGACTCAAGGCTGCTTGTCCAAAAGAAGGGCCAACCACTCCCCTCCAGTGCAATAGCTCTCTTGCCTGCCATCCTGCCTCTACTGAACACACAGTCAAGGTTCCTGATGAGGTATACACAGATGATATCCCTTCAATCACAAGAAGGCTTATCCACATCCACACAGACTTACAAATAGCCTCAGGGAGCCAAGCATGCATACCCAGAAATGCATGTGAACATACGAAAAGGTATGTACACAGGTTTGCTTAAAGTCAGAAGAGAAAGTAAACAGATTGGGGAGGGGTGGTGAAAGTTCACAGCTCAGTGAGCTGGAGACCTGGGTAGGAAGGAGAAAGAATGAGTCTAAAATACCCACAGAGTGCTGCTTTTCAAGACAGCAGCATACACAGAGCCAGTAGTGACAAGTGATTTGGTGGAACTGGAGAGAATGGATTTGTAGCTAGAACTCAGGAAACGGTTTGAGGATCAATAGGCTCCATCAGTATGCCAGTGATTTCATAGTAATATAGTCAAGGTCCCAGAATAAATCATTTCCATGCTCATTACTGCTTATGGCAAACATCACCCAATTCAGACTCTGAGCTTCAAAGAGCCCAAGATCTCTGACAGGCATCATTAAAAACATTCCTGCAAGAAGCACCCTTCATAAGGTGGAGCCTAGCCAAACACACAGGCATCTGCTCCCCACCATGGTCACATATTCTCCTGCTGCCTTCTACCCTCGTACAGGCCCCCACAGTCTGTTTGCATTCCCACACCTGGCCCCACCTTCTAGCAGGGGCCAAGAGCATCATTTCTGGATGAGTGCCCAGCCTTTGAAGTCAGAGAGAATTCAGGCTGTTAGATGAGGAGATCCAGATTCAAGACTTCTCAACACACACTTCCCCCTACTCAACAATGCTTACAATAAAGTTACACTCAAGAGGTACTCTGGCTGTTAGAAAAACAGGAAGCCAGGAGTGGGTGGGTAAGTTAGTGTATCTAGGCTGGCCTGAGCTCTGTGGAATGTCAGGCTCCCAGCAAAGTTGAGTCCCTCCACTGAAGGTGTGACCAAGGGATCCTTAAGCTGGGTGCTGACAAACCAGCCTTGCCTTTTTTTTTCTAAGCATTTTTAAAAATTGAAGTATAGTTAATTTACAATGTTGTGTTAGTTTCAGTTGTACAGCAAAGTGATTCAGTCATATATATATATATATATATTCTTTTTCAGATGCTTTTGCATTATAGGTTATTACACGATGTTGAATATAGTTCCCTGTGCTATACAGTAGGTCTTTGTTGTTTATCTATTTTATATACAGTAGTGTGTACATGTTAATCCCGAACTCCTAATTTATCTCTCCCCTCCCCCCACTCTCCCCTTTGGTAACCATAAGTTTTCTATGTCTGTGAATCTATTTCTTTTTTGTAAATAAGTTCATTTATATAATTTTTTTAGATTCCACGTATAAGTGATATCATGCTATTTGTCTTTCTCTGTCTTCCTTCACTTAGTATGATAATCTCTAGGTCAGTCCATGTTGCTGCAAATGGCATTATTTCGTTCTGTTTTTATGCCAGCCTTGCCTTTAAAAAAGTATTTCTCCCCGATACCCCCCACAGCTCCCACCCCACCCCCAGACACAAATAAAGTCGCCAGGACCTCAGGCTTGGGGCGCAAGAGCATAGCAGAACAACTCAGGGCAGAACTATCTTGGGAGACCTTCTTTATTCCAGTGCTGTCCTAGAACTAAAGGTTGGCAAAGAAATAGGTCTGAACATTTGGTTAAAAGAGCCATATTTAAAAGCAATTTTTCAATTCAAGTTTACAAGAGGCTTTCTTCATCTTCGAAGTCTGGGGGAGGGAATGAAGATATAGATCCTTTAGGATAAACGGTAACCACCCACTTATGCATGCATGTTCCTATAGGTGTGATTCATGGGAATCAGGGAGAAATTGAGCCTTCCCCCCTTCTAGTCCTTAAGGTCATCATTCTGCCACGCCTCCAACAATAACAATTGCAATGCAATAACTCGTACTTATATAGCACTTGCCAGTTTACAAAGCTTCCTCCCATTCATTATTCCATTTAATACAAATTAACCCAGTATGTGCTGTAGTTAATGAAGGGGATGATATTTAAAGTGTATTCCGTCTGACCTAGCAATTCTGCTTCTTCTATGAATATCTCTTAATAAATAAAATAATTAGACAAGTGTGTGAAGATGTATGTACACAAATGGCCACTGTAGCACTGTTTATAATAGCAAAACATTAGAAGTGAATTAAATTAATGTGGTTCTGATTAAAATATTTATAGTATTCATACAGTCATAAAGTGTGACACTGTAAAGTCATTAAAATGATTATGTAGATTGGAAAAGATTTCTGCAACATATTGTCAGGTATAAAAAAGTGGGCTATAAAACAATATATATTCTATGACCTCATTTTTAATATGTGTATATAAACAGAAAAAAATTAGCGTAAGATATATATACACCTAATTATCAATCTGGTTATCTCTAGGTGATAGAATGCAGGTAATTTTCATTTTCTTCTTTAAACGTTTATGTATCTTCTAAGTTAATATTAAAACAATAAACAGTATTGTTTTTGATTACATGGAAAATAAAGATATATTCATTTTGAAAAGAAGAAATATGGTATGCAACAAAAGTAGTAGCTACCATTTATTGAGCAACTATTATGTACCACAGCTTCAAACACACATATTTTAACCCTCATAACAATAGCAGGAGGTATGTAATATTGTCCCCCATCTTACATATGAGGAATCTGAGGCTCAGAAGGTTTAAAGGACTTCCCAAGGTCACATACCTAGAAGTGACAGAACTAGGATTTGAACCAAGGTTTCCTCTTTACTCTAAATCTCATGCTCTTATTTGCTGTTCTATCATCTCCCTTCTCAAGGGCCATTTCTCCATTGAAGTGCTCAATGTACCAAAGCCAATTTTTATATTTTTATATTTTATATTTTATACTTATGTCTGAGAGACCCCATAATGAGTATAACTGTTGCCAGCTCAAAGCAAGGTTTCAAGAATATACAGGGCTTCCCTGGTGGCACAGTGGTTGGGAGTCCGCCTGCTGATGCAGGGGATGCGGGTTCGTGCCCCAGTCTGGGAGGATCCCGCGTGCCGCAGAGCGGCTGGGCCCATGAGCCGTGGCCGCTGGGCCTGCGCGTCCGGAGCCTGTGCTCCGCGATGGGAGAGGCCACAGCAGTGAGAGGCCCGCGTACCGCAAAAAACAAAAACAAAAACAAATAAATAAATAAAATAAGAATATACAGAACCATCAAGGCCTGGTACCAAAAGCCCAGAAAAAGCAGCAATAGCCCAAATTGAAGTCTGGTCCCTAAAATCTCACAAAGCAAGGTTTTCCTTGCTTGATTCAAACCTTTGCTTCCTCCATCCATCTATTCCTTCCCTGAGTACCTATCATGTGCCAGGAACTGTGGGAGTGCAAAGGTGAACAAGGCAGACTCCTGGCCTTCAGAATTACTTGAGAACAAACTTCATGATGAAATGTGACCAATGGCCAAAGGACCATAGAAGGAAACTTGGAAAGACAGGAAGCAGGTGGCCAAATCCTTCTTTACTATACTTTAAAAGAATAGTAAATACATGGATTCAATTACCCAAAACCATCCAACATTATTGAGCAATGACTATGTACCAGGCCCTGTGCTGTGTGCTGTCACATATCGTACTAGTATTACTATTATTGCTACTACTAAGGAAAATAGCAGCTAACATTTTATTAAGTCCTTACTGGTAGTGGTGGAAACTGGGCTAAGTGCTTTACATACAGCATATATGTTCACAACCACAATTCTATTAACTTGGATTAAGGTAGAGGTTTAATATGAAAACAAAAAGGAACAAATCCAACAAACAAAAGCTGTAGAGTTCTCCACAGATTCCCCTATTCACCACTAGAAATATAATGGTCATCATAGAGGTAAAATGGTTTGAATATCCAGACAACTCTATAAACACTTTCCATTTGTTCCTTTTATTTTCTTTTGGCTCGATACAACACACATTTATTATCTCTCAGTTTCTGTGGGTAAGAGTCCAAGAATGGCTTAGCTGGGTCATTTGTAAGGCTTTAATCAAGGTGTTGGTCAGGGCTAGGGTCTCATCTGAGGCTCATCTGGGGAAGAATCCACGTCCAAGCTCATGTGACTGTTGACAGGATTCAGTTCCTCGCAGGCTTTTGGAGTCCTGCTGCTTGTCAGCTAAAGACTGCCTTCATTTGCTTGCCACATGGCCTCCTTCATAGGTAACTCACATTCATGTCAGCTTGCTTCTTCAAAGCCAGTAGGGGAATAAGTATCCTGTTCCCTTCTTTAGTCCAGATCAGAGGCTCACATACTTAAAGCATTACTATCTGGGGTTCTATACATAGATGTAGCGCTTTATTGCAATACAAGGGATTTTCAGGGAGAATTTCCATTAATTCATGATTTTTTGCCTTGTGTGCTATTTCTAGTACCTGACTTAAAGGGTGCATGAGATAATAATGATGATATGAAGATTATATGCCCAATAAATGATAGATCTTGCCTTAATATACTAAGCTTCACAATAACCCTATCATAGAAGTACCCTTGATCTCATTTTACAGGTGAGTAAATGTGGTTCATAAAGGGTCATCCCACACTATTTCAGTGTGACAAAGCCAAAGTTTAGACCCAGGTCTGACTGACACCAAAGCTCCTTGCACAGCTTCATGAGAGGTACTTCCTTTTAGATAAATAAATTAGGCTTTAGCTAAAAGGAATGACAAGGGCACAATGAACAAGATGGATCAGAAGGGAGAGCATGAGGCAGATCCAAGGAAGAGTGGTGAGAAAAAAAGTGACACTATCAAAGTTGGGCTTTAGGAAAATTAACCTGATGGTGGTGACACCTGTCCCCTGAGGCAATGTTGGCTCTCATTTGAGGTAGAATACAGACAAGAAACCCTAGTCTACAGAACAAGCTCCCTTTTCTGGTGGAGGACTCCAAGGTACTATCTGAAGGTCACCTGTCTCCTTGAATTCCCAAACTGAGGACTCACAACCACATTCTTGGAGGTGATACAGGAAGCTAGGACCCCAGCTCCCTATCATTGCATATTACAAAGTTCACGCTGAAGAAGACACCTCAGCCTCCCTCCTGTCTCAGAATGGTGTCAGGTAGCAACAACACCCATTAAAATGTCTAAAATGTGCTATTTTTCACCTGAACCATCTGCATCTAATTTCACAAAACACCAGCTTGGGACTGGAGAATAGAGCTCCTGCCAAGCGAAATACCAAAGACCATGCACAGCTCCCTCTCTCTACCTAAGCTAAGCTTGCAGGGGTGCTTCTCCCTGTAAGGTCTGTTGCCTCATCCAAGGAAGACTGAAGAATTTCTCTTGCACTTTTGCCTATTTCCTAGGATAGCAAAAAAATCAAGGATGACAAGCCGTACCCACCAGGTACCCTACTTATATCCAAAAAGATTTGAAGTACCTTACAATAAAAATTCTTATATCACAGGACCATAAAAGAGGTTTTAAAAGAGGTTTAAAAAGAGGTTTAAAAAAGGTTTTAAAAGAGGTTTTAAAAGAGGTTTAAAAAAACAGAGGGGGAGATGATTTTATTTAAAAGAAGAAAACCTTTTGTTGATATGTGCTTCAGTTGAAAATTCAAATTTGCTCCAAGCTTCCTAGCAGCCAAGACATAAAGGCAAACACTATAGGTTCTAAAACTTTGGTCTGATAAAAGGAAACAAGCTAACTTGTCAGGAGGCAAACTATTGGTCGGCCCTGGAATTATACAAGGGACAATTGAAAAAAACTCACAAAGGCTGATCTGTTCAACATCATTTTGGCAAAATGTACTTTTGTCATATAATCATTTCTTAAATTGACCCTCACATCTTAAATCACCCTCCCTATGTGAATGATCTTTTTCTGTTTCCTCACTTGCTTCCCAGTACTCTTACTGAGGTACCTGTGAACAAGCAGTGCCAACGTGCCCCTGAAACTGCAGCTTTGGATCTGCTCCAAGTTCTTGGATACTTGGTTGGGATCTCAAAAAATGCTATGCCCAGAGAGCAGAGAAAATACCAATTTTGGCCTAGAATATGTTTAGGGCTATGTGGTGTCGACTGCCTTAACTAGCAGCCTAGTTCCTTAGAAACAGCTGACACTAGGCTTTGAGTAGGAGAGTCAGTGGTACCTAAGGGCCTCTTTCTACTGCAGCTGATGTGCCTGTTGGACCAGAAGCACAAAAAAAGAAAAAGGAATCAGCACCAAGCAAGCCAGACCAGAGGCAGGCCCAGTTTGGATTAAAGATCATACTCAGGAGAAAAGAATTCTAGGTGTGAATACAGAGAGTGGGGCTGGGGGAGGGGGTGTTAACCAGCAGACAGTTCAGTTTTTAGGAACAGTGCCAGAGCAAGGACTCCAAAGCTGGAAAAAAATGTTTGGCTTTAATCATGGGAAACCTCCCAACCCCCACCCCAACTGACCTGGAGGTGGGGCAAGTCTGAAGCAAGTAAAGAGAAATAAATGGCATGCTGACAAGGGAAGGTAAAAGGGAGGTTGAAGAAACAGAGTCTGGGAAGCAAAATTCTGAATAGCTAGCTAAAAGGACATTTTAACATACATTATGAGACCAACAGCTGACAAGTAAAAGGAGATACTGTTAGGAGCCAAAGTCTCATCAAGGTGTGAGATGTGAGGGAAGTGGTCCTAGTTCAGGCTAAGAGAAGAGGTGGAGGGTGTGGTGTCGCAAAAGCCAGGCTGAAATTCCAATAAGAAATGAAAAGAATAGAATTTGCACTCAACCACTGACTAAACAATCATTATTACTCAATTTAATTGTCCTGACAACAATCCTGTGACCTAAGAGTGATTGCCCTCTGACAGATGAGGAAAAGGAGACACAGGTTGTTGCTTCACAGAACTTACTCAGGGTAATTACCTGGCTAGGAAAGAGAACTTCCAGGCTTTGAACCCAAATGTCTGTGGCTCCACAACTTGTAGTCTTTCAACACATCCCCCTGAACAGTGCCAGTCCTGCACAACTAAGGAACCAAGGCCCCAACATCGGTGGTGGTGGGGGATGGGGGGAAGCAGCAACTTCACCTTGGCAGTCTAAGGAAAGTTTCTTTCCTGAAGTAGGACCAATCAAAATTAGATTTCTAGGCTTCTTTAAATTCCTACCTATTCTATTCTTTCTAAATATAACTATAAATATAGATGTGTGTGTGTGTGTGTATATAGTTATATTTACAGAGAACAGAATAGGTAGGAATATGTATATGCATACACACATACATATACATATAAAATGACAATATATTTTAACCTTTTATTTAAATAATATCAATATATATTATATTTATATTATGTTATATTATATATTAATAATAATAATACTAGGCAGTACTTATTACCTAGTAATAAGCATTACTTTGTGCCAGATACAGGACTAAGCACTTCGTGGCTTAGATCGTTTCCTCACATGAGAAAATCTGCATATAAATCTTATTATTATCCACAATCCACAGATGAAAAATTAGGCTTGGAGAGGTTCAATAACTTGTCTGAGGTTACACAAGGAATAAATGACAGAATTTCAGTTCAACTCAGCCTCCAGATCCATACGACACTGCCTTCCTAACTCTTCCATATAGATACCTCAGAATATAGAGATGAGCAAAAAAAGGAAAACAAAATCACCCATAACAGCATAAACATATCTGCTTTTCTCTACAGACTTTCAAGCTACATATCCCGGTGTTTTGATTTGATCTGTTCCTTAATTATCCCACATGTGTCTGTCCCTAAAGAGCTGATAAGCCCCATACAGGCAGGAGTTAGGCCTTCTATTTTGTTTCTCCCCACTGTCTCACTCCAGCCCCAGCACAGAGCCCAATGGGTAGTCATACCTGTTGCCGATGGACCACCATGAGGAGAGTCAAGCTCAATGATGATGCCAGAATGCAGCAGAATTTTACAAGACATGATTTCATGAATCTGGCAGCCCAGCAAGAGCTCACTATGTCATCTGAGACAATGAGAGATGCTTGGGTAACCTCCTCAAGCCCTAGGCTGCTGACCCAATCTTTTATCAAGCATTAAGTCAGCCAGTTGTAAATCAATAGAAAACTTCTTAAAGAGTTGATTCGTCTTTAAGTAAATTGTCAGATGCTTGGACCAAGATGTATGTACAAAGATATTCTCCACAATATTATTTATAATAGCAAAAAAACTGCAAACCTAAATGGCCAATTACATGGAAGTAGTAAATTAAATTATAATGCACCCATATGGGGCTATTATTATGCAGTGATCTAAAAGTAAGTTTTAAAAATTTCCTAATGACAAGGAAAAAGAGCCATAACAAGTTAAGTGGAAGAATTTGAGGGAAGGATACAGACAATATAGCCACGTAGTATGATCTCAAATATACATTACTTTTATAATCAAAATATATTACTCTTAATGAGAAAAAAATCAGTTTATAAAAACAAGATGAATAATTGTGACCCTTTCCACAGTGTCTTTTCTCTTGCATTAGCTTTGCCTTTTCTCAGACATGGTTTAAGTTGCTGCTACATTATCTCAGTTTCATTTGTAAAATAGGGGTGAAAGTAGCTACTAATCTCCCATAGTTGCTGTATTGATGAAATGAGATAATGGATGTGAAAGTGACTTTTCAAACAGAGTACTATTCACTTCTAAGCTATTACTGAGGAGATCCTAAGTGTGCTAAATTTTTGGTGGTTTGCAGAAATCAATCTCTCTTGGAGCCAGTCTCTCCTGGGGCCAATCTCTGTCTCTTCCTGCCCATTTCCACTGCCATAATCACACTCCAGGCATTTACCCTCTCATTGCCTGAATTTCCACACTAGTCTCCTAGCTGGATCTCCTCCAGACTCTGGCCCCCACTATCCACCCTCCACAAAGCACCAAGAATCACCTTTATGACCATATTAATCCTTTGCTCAGACTCCTAAGTACTCTTCACATACCACACCAATTTTTAAATCAATTCTACAACATTCTCCAACTATCACCCTAGTCCCCATATAATCAGCTTAAAAGTCTTCAACATGTCTTTGCTTAACTAGAAAGCACCATATTACATAGTAGACCCTCAATGTGTCATACCATTCTACTCTAAGTGTGGTCTTTGGACCAGTATCATCAGCCTCACCTGGGAGTTTTTAGACAGGCAGAATCTCTGGCCGCAGCCAGACCTATCGAATCAAAGTCTGCATTTAAGAGTATCCAAGTGATTTGTATGCACAGTAATGTTTGAAATGCACTGGCCTAGGAGGCCCTAAAGCCGTCAAGGTAAAGCGAAGTATTGACAGCTGTAATTAATTGACAGATTTATTAACTCTTTCCAAGCTGTCCTTATGGCTTCTCTCGTGTGTTTGTCCATCTCCTTTTTTTGGATGGTAAGACTGTTTAAAAATTGTAACTTACATAACCTATATGGGAAAAGAATCTGCAAAAGAATGAATACATGTATATGTATAACTGAATCACTTTGCTATACACCTGAAACTAATACAACATTGTAACTCAACTATACTCCAATAAACTTTTTTAAAAAGCAAAGTGGAATTGAATGGTAATGTTTTCTATTCTTCAATTAAATTAATTTTGACAGAGGACAAACTATATTTAATTTTTCTAGAAAAAATCTTCTCAGCAAGAAAAAAGGTAACTTACATTTTTCTCTTTGTCCCAACTCCTATCATCCAGGAGGCCCTCAGTAACTGATCATCAACCCAAAATAGCTTCAAAGGGCTTCCCTGGTGGTGCAGTGGTTGAAAGTCCACCTGCCGATTCAGGGGACACGGGTTCGTGCCCCAGTCCGGGAAGATCCCACATGCCGCGGAGAGGCTGGGCCGCTGAGCCTGCGCGTGCGGAGCCTGTGCTCCGCAACGGGAGAGGCCACAACACTGAGAGGCCCGCGTACCACAAAAAAAAAAAAAAAAAGCTTTAAAGGCCATATTTAAAAGTAATCATGGGGCTTCCCTGGTGGCACAGTGGTTGAGAGTCCGCCTGCCAATGCAGGGAACACGGGTTCGTGCCCCAGTCCAGGAAGATCCCACGTGCCGCAGAGCGGCTAGGCCCGTGAGCCATGGCCGCTGAGCCTGCGCGTCCAGAGCCTGTGCTCCACAACAGGAAAGGCCACAACAGTGAGAGGCCCGCGTACCGCAAAAAAAAAAAAAAAAAGTAATCATGATCAAATTTATTTAATATGGCACAGTAGTTAAGAACATGGAATCTGGAGTTGCCAGCCTGAGATCAAACACCTGGCTCCACTACTTTCCAGCTGAGTGACCTTGGGCACTTAACCTCTATGTGCTTCAATTTACTCATCTTTGAAATGGAGATATTAATACATATTCAAAAGATTGTTGTGAGAATTAAATGAGTGAATCAATGGGAAGCCCTTAAACACCATCTGCCACAGTTACCACTATATAAGTTTTAGGTATTACAAATGTTGCCTTACAAGAGCATTATGATAATGATTTCAAAATTTAGGCCATTAACAATCATAACTACAGAATTATTTCCAAGATGGAGTGTGTGCTGGGAATTTAGCACGGATAGTCATTCTGAATTCTCACAACTCTTCAATGAGATTGACAGTCATCTTATTTTACAGAAGACAGAGTTTGCACAGCTAAACTTGAATTCAGGCCTGAAGAACTTCAGAGTCCATGTTCTCTAAAGTGTATAAACAGGGGGCTTTAAAGGCAATAGAGAAAAGAAATCGTTCATGGTTTTAAGAAATAATAAAGAATGAGGTAAAAGTTGATGGCTTGACTATTGGGGGTACCCAGATTTTGGAAAAGCAAGATCTAACTTTGTAAGAGCTCACAAGCTCACTGATACGAATAATTAAAATAGTATTGTGGATATTGCACTCAGTGAGCTAAACATGAAGCAAACAGTTTGTGGAGGGTAAGCCAAAGGCAACCATCTGTGGCTCTGGGATTTCTCCCTCAGTATTCCAGGCCAAGAAATGGATAATAGAAACTTGTCTGTATCCCCAGCTACCTGGACTGTCCCTGGACAGGAATTAGGTGCAGATATTTCTATGTGGGAATCAGAGAACATGAAACACACAGGAAGGAGAGGCCCACAATGGCCTGCAACACTCCTGTCCTGGACATTGCTACCTCTGGTTCTTCTTTCCTGTCCTAGAGATTCACCTGGGCACTATCATCACCACCACCACTACTTAAGACAAACTGCCACACTGTTCTTAAGAGAAGTCAGAGGGAGATAATGCCTGGGATTAGAGCCAAAACTAGGAAAGCAGTATAATGTTCCCTTTCTGCTGAAAAAACTGGAAGGGGGATGGGGCAAGTGAGGGCCTTTGGGAGTCCTCCAAACTCATAGCAAGCAGTGGGAGCATCTTGTGAAGGGAAAAGGCCCAGGTGCCAGAGGCATAGTGAGCTCCCAGTATGGTGTTTGGCACATGGGCGAGGACCTCTTTGTATGACTGTTCAGTAATAAATTCCTTGGGCAAGGAAGTATGCAAAAGAGTACTGAGTCAGCCCTGTGTATATCAAGGGCAGGAAAATAGACACAGAATTCTCTGTGCATACAGGTGAGAGAATTTTAGCCACCTAAATTAATAAGATAGTTTTAAAAAGTCAACCAAAAAGTAGGCAGAGGTCATGGGGCCTAGAATCAACAATATGGTATTCCAGGCAAAGGGAAAGAAAGTGAGGAAGAAGAAACAAAGATTGCATTGCAACCTCAAAGGATGCTGCGGCTGAAAATGAGTCCGTGACAGCATTGATAAGATCTGATTGGAAAACTCAATTTTAAAGAGTTAGAAAAACAAGAAAAAATGAGTCCTATCTGAAAAGGACATTATGAAAAGCGCTATTAATGAAATCACATAGCATCCAAGCACTGTATAAGGTCCCCAAGCTGAGGGAATAAATTGGAACCTGGGCTCCACTTGGTAAGCCTGTTGCTCTACACAGGGCTGAATGCCCCCTGAAGAAAGGAGGATCTTTTTGTAATTGGCATAAAAGCACCATATGGGCTAGTGGCAACTCAGGAGTCTGTGTCCTCAGAGGGTTTCATATTAATAAAAACCATGACTATAGAGACAAATATTAAAGTGTTGACCCCAAACAGATCCAGCTATTTCATCTCTAACTCACTTGATCTCTTTTCAAGAACATATAGCTGGATATTATAAGAGTTTTATTTGATTGCCTGCAAAGCTAAAACTCCCAACAGAGTTAAGATTCAAATGGGTAGTTTTAAAAAAATTTTTAATCTGAAAATAAACCATCATCATCACCATTATAAATAATTTATTAAGCACCACATCACACTCACAAAGGGAAAATAAAGGTTAGGATAAGAATTCTTGAGGTTGACAGGGTGCTTAGTTTAAGTCTTCACTACAGTTAGGAGAAATGAGGCCTAAAGAATGGTAGTCACTTGCTCAAGGTAACAGATCACGTAAGAATTTCAACTGTGGACTGTAGGGTATTTTGCTTGACATGAACTAAAAATCTGGTGAGCGTGGAGTGTGATAGGGTAAAGTTCCCTGAAGTCAGGGACCATACCTGTTCTCCATTTCTAATTCTATACTTGAGATGAATTGAATAATCATCTCAAATAGTCACTTTGCTAAACGACAAACAAACAACCCCCCCCAAAGAAAAAAACAACACAGAACAAAACAAACAGGCAGAGAAGGAAATTACCTAAGTTTCAGAAATGGGACCTTACACATAAGAGATGCCAAACTTTGGTTTACTGACTGCATAGGCAGTTTTGGGGAAAATAAGTTAGAAGACAGATGGGGCCTACCTACATATATGCAGAATCACTGGGGGCAACTTAAACAGCCAGGCTACTAGGATTTCTCTCATCCTCCCCACAGTAAAGTCTCAAATTGAACTTATGCCTGGGCACAATCCTCCTTCCCTTATCCCCACCTACCCCCACCCCCCCATCCCTCCAACTATTAGAGCCTATTTGAAATCACTGGGGTATATTCTCTTTAGCGCAAGGCTCATCAAACTATATCGAGTTAAGCTGCAAATTTTCCCTCATTCTACATCTTTAGGTTCTAATTTAGACTAGGATGGTAATAGGAGGTTAACATGAAAGGACAATCTGGTATAGGTACCTTATCTCCATTTTTCTAATCCAAAATTCTTATTTTGCTCCACAAAGGTCATGTAAATAGAGCTGAAGCCCACTGAAGGTTAAAGGGGAGCAGGTAGAATTGGCAGACAGCTCTATAAATATTCATATATTTCCAGTGAGTGCTCTTGGTTAGAGGGACAGAGATGGGAGTGCAATGAGGGGGATGGTTGGACACTTCCAAAGAGGCTTTTGTCTGACACCCTGGCTACTTATACTTGTATGCCGAGAAAACAAGAGAACTCCCAGCTACTCCAGATGACAGTCTCAAAAGGGACAAGTATAAGATAATTAATGCTTTTTATGTTTTTGTGGGGTTTTTTTGTAGTATAGGTTCTGCCTCTGGGAATATGGGTTCCAAGCTATCAGCTCTAAATAAGAAAAGAGATCTGGAAAGCACTGTAGACTGTTTAACAAAGACACCAGCCTAATTTTTTCTTTCAGCTAAAATAAGTATTGGTCTACGCATATCAGGAATAGAAAAAAAAAATGAGATGTTCCTTTCCCTCACTCCCTCACCTCACCCTGCCCTCAATTCCTTCCATCATGGTTTGCCCTCATCTGGGATACTGCGTGCAGGTCTGGTCATCACATCTCAGAGACAATACCATCAAGCTGGAGAAGGTCCAGGAAAAGGCTTAAAATGGTAAATTTATAGCAATAAAACAAAGTCCAACTTCATCAATTAGTATACTTAGAAAACATATCCCCTCCAAAGATTAGAACAGTCTGACAATACAATGTGTTTTTTTACATTTGGATAAATTCATTGACAGATATTAAAAAAGGAAATTAATGTTTGGAGAATATCACTTACTATAGATGTTGACTAGGATGAGGGCCCAAAGATAAAGATTTAGGGGTTATATATTCTACCAGGTCCTGCACTAGTAACATTACCTATGTTATCTCATTTAATCCTCACAATAACCCTATGAGTAGGTACTATTAGATCTCCATATTAGTGATGAGGAAACCGAGGTTTAAGAGAAGTTACATAACACATCTAACTCACACACTGCTGGTTAAAACCAGGTTTCGATATGGATAGGAAAGGAAGTGAAATCATCTTTATGTAGAGATGATATGATCAGCTAGGTAGAAAATTCTAAGGAATCTACAAAAGGGCTATTAAAACTAACAAGAGATTAGTACGGTTATGACACAAAATCAATATACATAAATCAATCACATTTCTATTACTAGCAATCAAGAATCAGAAAGTAAAATTTTAAAATACTAACCATTTATAATAGCATCAAAAATATGAAATACTTAGGGATAATTTTGACAAAAGATGTCCAAGAGCTGTAGATTGAAACTACAAAACACGGCTGAAATAAATTAAAGAACATTTAAATACAGAGATATACCCTGTTCCTACATTGGAAAAGTCAGTATTGTTAAGGTGTTAATTCTCCCCAAATTTATCTACAGATACAGTGTAATCCCAATCAAAATCCCAGCAGGCTTTTTAAATAGAAATTGACAAGTTGATTCTAAACTTTATATGGAAATTCAAACAACTGGGAATAGCCAAAACACTTCTGAAAAAGAACAAAGTGGGAGGGTTTACACTATTTGAATACAAGACACTATAAAGATACATAGCACAGGGAGATCAGCTCAGTGCTTTGTGACCTCCTGGAGGGGTGGGATAGGGAGGGTGGGAGGGAGGGAGATGCAAGAGGGAAGAGATATGGGAACGTATGTATGTGTATAACTGATTCACTTTGTTATAAAGCAGAAACTAACACACCATTGTAAAGCAATTATACTCCAATAAAGATGTAAAAAAAACCAACAATATGGTTTTGGCATAAAGATAAACATATAGGTCAAAGGTATATACTACAGTGTCCATGTGTATAGAGTCAATTGATTTTTGACAAAGGTACCAAAGCAATTAAATAGAAGAAGGATAATCTTTTCAACAAACGTTGCTGGAACAATTTGATGCTCACATGCAAAACAAACAAAAACAAAAAGCAAACCAAAAAACCCTCAGCTATTATCTCACACAACTTACAAAAATTAACCCCAAATGGATCCTAGACCCAAGTGCAAGAGCTAAAACTATATAACTTCTAAAAGAAAATATAGGAGAGAAATCATAGTTACCTTGGGTAAGGCAAAGACTTCTTAGGACACAAAAAGCTGAAATTATAAAATGTTTAAAAATATTTAAATGGACTTTATCAAAATTAAAACATTTTACTTTTCTTTTTTAATATTTAGATGATTTAATAGACATTTCTTCAAAGAAGATATACAAATGGCCAATAAGCACATGAAAATATGCTGCTCAATATCATTAGTCATTAAGGGAAATGCAAATCAGAACCAGAATGAGATATAACTTCACACCCACTAGGATGGAGAGAGAGAGATCTAGACAGAGATGGAGATAGAGACACAGACATTTAAAAAAAAAAAAAACAGGGCTTCTGTGGTGGCGCAGTAGTTGAGAGTCCGACTGCCGATGCAGGGGACACGGGTTCGTGCCCCGGTCCGGGAAGATCCCACATGCCACAGAGCGGCTGGGCCCGTGAGCCATGGCCGCTGAGCCTGCGCGTCCGGAGCCTGTGCTCCGCAACGGGAGAGGCCACAACAGTGAGAGGCCCGCGTACCGCAAAAAAAACAAACAAAAAAAACCTTTTACTTTTCAAATGACACTGTTAAGAAATGGATAGGCAAGCCACAGACTGGGAGAAAATATTTGCAAATCACATATACCCAACAAAGGACTTGTATCTAGAATATAAAGAACTCTTACAACTCAATATCAGAAGAGAAAAACTAATAAAAATAGGCAAAAGATTTAAATAGACACTTCACCAAGGAAGATACACATATGGCAAATAAGCACATAAAAACATGCTTAACATCGCTAATCATTATAAAAACATAAACTAAAACTACAAAGAAATACCAATGCATACCTTCTAGAATGGCTAAATTTTTTTAAATGACCATAATAAGTATTGGTATGGAATGGAACTCTCTTACACTACTGGTGTAAGATATTTACAACCATGTTGGAAAATAATTTGGCAGCTTTTAAAAATGATAAATATACATCTACCATATGACACAGTCATTCTACTTGTAGATTTAACCAAGACAAATGAAAGTATATGTTTACACAAAGACTTATACATGAATGATCACAGCAGTTTTATTTATAATAGCCAGAAACAAGCCAAATGTTCAACAACAAGCGAATGGATAAGCAAACTGTGGTATATTCATGCAATCGAATATTACTCAGCAATAAAAAGGAGTAAACTGTTGATACATGCAAGAACATGGAAAAATGTAGAAATATTTATACTGAGTGAAGAAGGAAGACAAAAAATATATACTAAATGATTCTATTGATATAAAATTCTAGAAAATGCAAACTATAGTGATAGAAAGTAGTTGTCTGGGAGTAATGGAGGTGGATTATGGTGGATTTGGAGGTGAATCATATGTTTATTACCTTTATTATGGTGATAGTTTCATAGGCATTGTCAAAATTCATCAAACTGTATAGGCATTTATACATGTATAATTTCTTATACATCAATTATCGTTTGATAAATGTGTAAAATATAAAATCAAGTCAAATTTGCCTCAACGCAATAGTTAACATACTTGTAAAATAGGGACTGATTTCCCAAACAAACAAAAATAAGTATGCTTATTTTGTAGCCAAACTTTACACAGTATATGTAGTTAATTCTGGAAAAGAGACTAAATAATGACTCCCAGACCCTTCTAATCCAGAAAAATTGTTAGTCAAAAAAAATAAGGGGTCATGAAGGCTGCACACTAATATATACTGCAATAACTAGTATCTCCCTCCTATAGAACAGATTTCAGGTGTTAGCTGAAAGAAAAGAAAAAAAGAGGGGTTATGAACTTGGGCTTTACTGGATGATGAAATTAAGACTGGGCTACTTGCTAATAAGTTCTTCAATAGTTAAAAACTAGTATTGGTTGTTTTTTAAAAAAATTCATTTAGGAAGACATAACCATAATTCAAGAAAGTAGAAGAAGAAAAAAAGAAGATGTGTGGTTCCTATATGGTTCAGTAATAATCACAACCAGTCTATGACTCCCTTAAACAGTCTGTTGAAAAATATGAAGGGAGAAGAAAAGGGGGCCCTATGAAAGGTGTATAGGGATAGGGTGGGGATTGACAAAGATATTATGGGGCCAGAGAGAGATATCAAGAGCACGTTTTTAACTTTGCAAAACAAACTTAGAGACCCTTAGGTTAGGTGGCTTATACTCATGTAAAATACCAGCCAACCCATCAACAGATTTTTTTTGAAGTACCCACTAGTGATTTATAGTTAATGCTTAGTGAACTGGAACACTGCAACTGGAACTACTTAAATTTTTCTGACTTCTGAAATGTAATTAAATTGGTACACACAGGGAATTAGCAAAAGTATCCTGATTCTGTAGAGACCAATGTGTTACCCATTTAATTAGTCTGTCTGGGTAGTAAATCATGTTCTTGTCTAACATGCTAGATAAGCATATCTCACTCAAGTAGAGAACTCAGAAACTTCAGATGGAAATCATTTACAAAATACCAATGGGAAACCACAATAACTACCAAAAGAAGGGAGGAAAGAGAGAAGAGGGAAGAAAGAAGAGAGGAGGGGAGGGGAAGGAGGAAGTTGTGTAGGATGTAGCATTTTAAAGGGGCTTTATTAGCACAGAAAACATGGAAACTTTCTGCTCCAAAAAGAATCACCCCCTCAACCACTCTACCACCACCACCACTACCGCCACCACTCTCTCTCTCTCTTTCTCTCTATCTCTATTTTTCACACACACACTCTCTCTCACACACACACTAAATTTTACAAGTTCAAGTGGTGAAGTATCTATCCATACATCTATGTGAAAAATCAAAATTCATATCAGTTTCTAGATAGCATAGCAATAAATGTTAAGGGTAAGGGAGAGGGAAGATGAGAAGTAGTAAATATTAAGCTAAAAGCTTATCCTCTAAGATCAGGAACATGACAAGGTTCCTCACGCTCAAGACTTCTACCCAACATAGAACTGGAAGTCCTAGCCAGAGCAACTGGGAAAGAAAAATAAATACAAGGCATCCAAGTTGGATGGGAAAAAGTAAGACTATCTCTGTTTGCAGATGACCTTTTGTTATATATAGAAAATCCTAAAGACTGTACCAAAAAACTGTTAGGACTGAAAAACAAATTCAGTAAAGCTGCAAGAAAAAAAATCAACATACAAAAATCAGTTGTGTTTCTATATATTAACAATGAACTATCTAAAAAGGAAATTAAGGCCAACAAACACATGAAAGAATGCTCAACATCATTAATCATTAGAGAAATGCAAATCAAAACTACAATGAGATATCATCTCACACCGGTCAGCACGGCCATCATCAAAAAATCTACAAACAATAAATGCTGGAGAGGGTGTGGAGAAAAGGGAATCCTCTTGCACTGTTGGTGGGAATGTAAATGGATACAGCCACTATGGAGGTTCCTTAAAAAACTAAAAATAGAACTACCATACGACCCAGCAATCCCACTACTGGGCATATACCCTGAGAAAACCAAAATTCAAAAAGAGTCATGTACCAAAATGTTCATTGCAGCTCTATTTACAATAGCCCAGAGATGGAAACAACCTAAGTGCCCATCATCAGATGAATGGATAAAGAAGATGTGGCACATATATACAATGGAATATTACTCAGCCATAAAAACAAATGAAATTGAGCTATTTGTAATGAGGTGGATGGACCTAGAGTCTGTCATACAGAGTGAAGTAAGTCAGAAAGAGAAAGACAAATACCGTATGCTAACACACATATATGGAATATAAAACAAAAAAGTTCTGAAGAACCTAGGGGCAAGACAGGAATAAAGATGCAGACTTACTAGAGAATGGACTTGAGGATATGGGGATGGGGAAGTGTAAGCTGGGACAAAGTGAGAGAGTGGCATGGACATATATACACTACCAAATGTAAAATAGATAGCTAGTGGGAAGCAGCCACATAGCACAGGGAGATCAGCTCGGTGCTTTGTGACCACCTGGAGGGGTGGGATAGGGAGGGTGGGAGGGAGGGAGATGCAAGAGGGAAGAGATATGGGGACATATGTATATGTATAACTGATTCATTTTGTTATAAAGCAGAAACTAACACACCACTGTGAAGCAATTATACTCCAATAAAGATGTTAAAAAAAAAAGAAATTAAGAAAGCAATCCCATTTCCAATAGCATCAAAAAGAATACATTTAGCCAAGGAAGTGAAAGACCTATGCACTGAAAACTATAAAACAAATTGAAGACACAAATGGAGAAAAGAGAACCCTCCTATACTGTTGGTGGAAATATAAATTGTAAAGCCACTGTGGAAAACAGTATGGAGGGTCCTTTAAAAACTAAAAATAGAGTTACCATATGATTGAGCAATCCCACTCCTGTGTGTATATCCAGAAAAGACAAAAACTCTAATTCAAAAAGATACATGCACCCCAACGTTCATAGCAGCACCACTTATAATAGTCAAGACATGGAAGCAACCCAAGTTCCCATCAACAGATGAATGGATAAAGAAGATGTGAGATATATATACACACACATATATATGTATATAAAATGGAATATTACTCGGCCATAAAAAAGAATGAAATATTGCTATTTGCAGCAACATGGATGAACCTAGAGAGTATCATACTTAGTGAAATAAGGCAGAGAAAGACAAATATCATATGATATCACTTATATGTGGTACCTAAAAAATAATACAAATGAACTTATTTATAAAACAGAAACAGACTCACAGACATAGAAAACAAACATATGGTTACAAAAGGGAAAAGGGGAGGAGGGATAAATTAGGAGTATGTGATTAACAGATACACACTACTATATATAAAATAGGTAAACAACAAGGATTTACTGTATAGCACAGGGAACTATATTCAATATCTTGTAATAATGTATAATGGAAAATAATCTGAAAAAAATATGTATATAAACAATCACTTTGCTATACTTGTGAAACTAATACAATAGTGTAAATCAACTATGCTTCAATTTTTTAAGAAAAAAAGGAATAACTAAGCTGAATATACAAGAACAAAAAAAAACACAAAATTGAAGACACAAACATAAAGATATACCATGTTCTTGGATTGTAAGAATTAATATTGATAAAACATTTATATTACCCAAAGCAATCTACAAATTGAATGCAACTCCTATCAAAATTCCAGTGGCAACTTTCACAGAAATAGAAAAAAAATCCTAAAATTCACATGGAACTACAAAAGACACTAAATAACAAAGCAATCTTGAGAGAGAAAAACAAAACTGGAGGTATTGCACTTCCTGATTTCAAACTATATTACAGAGCTATAGTAGTCCAAACAGTATGATGCTGGCATAAAAACACAGACCAACAAAATAAAAATAGAGAGCCCACCAAAATCCAAGCACATGCAGTCAACTAATCTTTGACAAGGGTGCCAAGAACACACAATGGGGAAAGGATAGCCTCTTAGATAAATGCTTTTGGGAAAATTGAATATCCACATGCAAAAGAATGGAACCTATCACTTATACCACTCACAAAAATAAACTCAAAATGCATTGAAGACTTACAGTCCTGAAACCATAAAACTCCTAGAAGAAAACAGGGATAAAGCTTCATGACATTGGTTTTGGCAGTGATTTCATGGAAATGACACTAAAAGCACAGGCAACAAAAGCAAAACTAAACAAGTGGGACTACATCAAACTAAAAAGCTTCTGCACAGCAAAGGGAATAATCAACAGGGTAAAAAAGCAAACTACAGAGTAGGAGAAAAATATTTGCAAACCATATATCTAATAATGGGTTAATATCTAAAATATATAAGGAACTCAATAGCAAAACAAAAACAAAAACAAATAACCCAATTTAAAATGGGCAAAGGATCTGAATATACAAAGGACCAGTAGGTACATGAAAAGGTGCGACAAGAGATAAGTGTTGGCAATGATGTGGAGAAAAGGGAACCCTTGTACACTGTTGGTGGGAATATAAATTGGTATAGCCATTATAGAAGACATTATGGAGGTTCCTCAAAAACAGTAAAAACAGAACCACCATATGATCCAACAATCCCACTTCTGGGAATATATCTGAAGGAAACGAAATCAGTATTTCATAGAGATATCTGCACTCCCACGTTCATTGCAGCATTATCCACAATAGCTAAGATATGGAAATAACCTAAGTGTCCATTGACAGATAAATGGATAAAGAAAGTGTCATGACAACACGGATGAACCTGCAGGGCATTATGCTAATTGAAACAAGCCAGACAAAGAAAGACAAATACTGCCTCGTATCATTTATATGTGGAATCTAAAAATAAAAGTCAAACTCATAGAAACAGAGAGTAGAATGGTCATTGACAGAGGATGGGGCGTGGGGGAAATGGAATGTTGGTCAAGGGGTTCAAACCTTCAGTTATAAGATGAATGAGTTCTGAGGATCTAATGTACAGCATTGTGACTATAGTTAATAATACTGTATTGCATACTTAAAATTTGCTGAGAGAGTAGATCTTAAGGGTTCTCATGGGCTTCCCTGGTGGCACAGTGGTTGAGAGTCCGCCTGCAGATGAAGGGGACACGGGTTCGTGCCCCGGTCCGGGAAGATCCCACATGCCACAGAGCGGCTGGGCCCGTGAGCCATGGCCGCTGAGCCTGCGCGTCCGGAGCCTGTGCTCCGCGACGGGGGAGGCCATAACAGTGAGAGCCCCACGTACCGCAAAAAAAAAAAAAGAAAGAAAAAAAGAAAGGGTTCTCACCAAAAAAGTGTACATGTATCAAATCATCACATTGTACACTTTAAATATGTACAATTTTACTTGTCAATCATATCTCAATAAAGCTGGGGGGAAAATTAAGGGTTTTTTCTTAGCATCTACCTCCAACCATCCAACAACCACCACCACCACCTACTCCCCCAACACTTCACACACACACACTCACAATCTCTAGATCAAGTGGCAAAGTATCTATCCTTCCATCCATCTATCCATTGATGTAAAAAAGCAAAATTTATATCACTTTGTAGATAGTATAGCAAAAAATGTTAAGGGCTAGGAAGAGGGAAAATGAGAAGTAATAAATGTTAAGGCAGTCATATTGGGAATAGAGGCTCTAAGAAAATCCTTCCTTATTTTTAGGTTGCTCCTCATTCAGCTCTCAGTTTAAATAAATAAATATTTAATATAATATATAATTAATATTATAGTATATAATAAATATAATATATAAAATTCATATTACATTTTATAAATGTAATATAAAAGTAATACATATATAAATTACATTACTATGCAATATATACTATAAAATATTTCTACAGATGGCAATGCTTGAACTGTTTGGTTTTTGTCCCTGTCACTGATGGTACTTGGGAACAAATGTACAAACTACAGGGCAATGAGAGAAATGAAATTTTGAGCTGAAGAAAGAAACCAGATTCAGAAAGCAAAATTCATATAAACTTAAAATATGAAAAAAAATCTCCATGAGGAATATAAAACAGGTTCACACTGCTCATTAGAAAGAACATGATGAGCTCTAGCAGAGACGTGAAGAAAACTGTAAGGATTTTATGGGAGGAAAATTGAAGAAGAATGGAGGGATGGAAGATAGAGTAGAATGGTACCAGAAGGAAGTATAATTTGTGTTGAGCCTCAAAGAATAGGCAAGGTTTAGTCAGGTAGATAGGACTAAGAAGGTGTTGAAAGAAGATAATGAACAAAGCACTGGGTATGTTTAGGAAATTGTGAATTGTCACATTTGGGGCTTACTGTGTATGGCAGGGGTTATAGACATGGGGTCTCAAAACAGCCCTTCTGGATGAACATCCTAGCTCTACCAGTTACTAGCTGTGAGACTTTGTGTAAATCATTTAGAATTCCATATGCTTCATTTTCCTCCTCTGCAAAATGGGGAAGAACAATAGGAATTTATATGGTTGCTGTATGGATTAAATAAGATAATACATGTAAAATGACTTAGAACAGTGTCTGGCATCCAGTAAGTGTGCGACGAATGTCAGCCTTTTTTTTTTGGAGGAAGTGCAAAGGAAGTATCCAGGATTTAAGGCTAGGAGAGAAGGTAGAAGCCATATTATGGAGAACTTGGGTTGCCAAACTTGAGGGGTTGGTACTTAAATCAAAATGAAGAAAGTTTTGAATAATAGAGTGCCATAAAGGCAGAGTAATTGTTGTCAATTTGTGGTGGGAGATTTTTACAACTCTAGCTGCCTGACAGTGCAAAGAGCTGGCTTGTGAGAGCGTTTTTACCATCAACAGAAGGGTTCAAGCACAGTCTGGTCAACCAAAGTCAAGGGTGTCATAAATGGCAGTCAGGCAGTGGGTCAGTGTTGGCCAACTTGAAAGGCCTCAAAGATTCCTTTCAACTGTAAGTTGATTTCAGATAAAGATGCTAGGAACAATATGGAGGAGAGTTTTATGCAAGACTAAGCATAGAGCCAGAGCAACTGTTCAAGTGAGAGAGGGCAGTACAAGAGAGTCAATGGCGGGTTTGCTGGTCTAGAATATCAGAGCTGGAAAGAACGGCAAAGGTCAACCAGCCAGTTCAGCTTCTTCACTGTACAGACAAGGAAATTAAAATTCTCAGATAGAGGAAGTGGGTAAATTTTAAAGGGGTGAGCCTAGAGGCGGGGAAGCCAGCCAGGAATCCAGAAATCCAGAAATAAATAAGGGTTTGGAAGAGAGTGGGAGTAGCAGGATTTGAAAGGAAGGGAGTAGATATGAGGGCTATTTTGAAGGAAGAAGGACTGACAGCATGTGATGATTGATTGGATATAGAGGATGAATAAGCAGTGACTCCAAGATGTCAATGCTGGCTAAGTGGGAGGCAGGAGGCCAAGGACAGAGCCTGTTTGGCAAGGGGAAGATAACAAGTTCCGTTTTTGATATATTGGGGTTTGAGATAAAAAAAAGAGAAAAGTTATTCAAGTAGACACTGTCCATCAGACAGTTTAAGAGTTTTTTGTTTATCACTTCCCCTGTCCCAGTGTGAGAGCATCTCACATCATGGGCATTGGGAAGAAAAGGCACTCTAAAAATCTGAATTTTGAATACCAGCTCTGCCACTTACAGGTCCAATGGATTTTGGAAACTCTCTCAGCCTCAATTTCTGCCTCTTAGAATAGGGACACTACTAAGTACATATCAAACACCATATTGTTTAATCCTGAGAGTCTAATTCACATATTTAAAAACTTTCCAGGAAAGCTTGGGAATGACTGGTCTGTGTGACCTGCCTCTTCTCCAATGCTATGGCACACAGAACGTGGGCAGAGGAATAGTTAATATTGGTATTAGAAAGAGAACGTGAGGCACAAAAAGAGGATTTGACACAAAATTCCAAAGTATAGTGGGACAAGCATAGGATTTGGGGTCGGGCCAAGCTGGGTTCAAAGCACAGCTGTACCACTTATTGGCTTTGTTACCTTGAGAATGTTGTTTGGCCTCTCTGAGCCTCTTTTTTTCATCTGTAAAATAGGAATCCTATCAATTTACAGTAGTGATAAGATTAGAGATTATGCACATAAAATTCCCAGAATGTAATTGGCAGTTAATCAATGGTAGCTTTGATCATCCCCATCCCAGAGTTGACTCCCAAGCACATGAAAATAGTGACGCCAATTTCCTACTGTGTACTTCCATTCTCTTGCTCCTTCGAACCAGCCCTCAAAAAATAAAAGCACATCAGCTATCCCTTTGATTTTTCACACACCTATGAGGTCACCCAAAGCATTCCCTCCTGCCCTTTGAACTTTTAGTTCATTCTCAAATGATTTACCGCCTGCCTAGCCTCCAAATGACCATGCTAGCAATCGTGTCCTTCCTCTCTGAGGCTCTGTCCTTTTGATAACAACAGTGCCCCTGATGGGGTTAACATTCCCACACTCTAAGAGCACCCTCCCAAGACAAAATTGTCAACTTCAGAAGGACCTTAATGGGAACAGCAGTGAGGAGCAAGCTAACATTCTGTTTCTCCACCAACGCCTGCAAAGACTGAATTATCTCCTCTAAGACTTTCTCAGATTGCTGTACTCGTTGCAAACTTACTATGCGATCCTGATGAGGATAAACATTTCCCTGGGGTCTCTTTCGAGGCCTGTTCCTAAAGTTTGCTCCAGCAATCAAACTCTCTAGCACTAGTCTGGGCAGGAACAAATTAAGAGAAGACCCCACAGTGTATCTTAAACTGTCACAGTACTGCCAGTGTGAGTTTTGATGTGTTTCCTTTAGTGCTCTGACATAACCTAACTGACTTCCACAGAGACAGCTGCCAATTAGATGAGACCCCCATTAGGAAGGGGGACGGAGAAGGTTCCTTTTGGCCTTTTTCAGCATTCTCAGCTTTGAGTAAAACAGTGAGAAAAGGAATGTCATGGTCAAATAATAAGGACACTTAAGGCACTGGGTATAAATACCAGACGGTGACTCACATCCAAGGCTAGTCAGACAGAACACGTTAGGACTTGCTTAAGCAAAAGTGAAAACACACACACACACACACACACACACACACACACACACACAGAGTAGGTTCATATTGCTTCAGCTGAAGCAATGAAACACTTGACTCAGGCAGAAGCCTCACACTCTGCCCTCCCTGAACACATAGCAACAAGAGGGGTGGCTGCTGTTTTAAGAGTCTCACAGCAACGCTTCCCAACAGCAAGGGAATGCTGTAATCATCAGCCAGCAGGCCTCTCCCACATGCAAGCCTCAGGAACACAGCTCACGCACAGGAGTTGCAGCGGCAAGAAACCCAACCACTGCAAACGCAACTCGAGGCAGCTCTTGGACAAGCAGGTAGATGACCCTAGCCTCCACTGCCGCCCTCTCCCCTCTCATCCAGGGTTGCACCTGGGATCCCTCTCCATGTCCACCTGTACCACTACTTCCTTCTATTCGTTCCCTCTGTCCCAAGCTCGTATGTGTCTGTCATTCAAGGCTCACCCCACTTACTAGGTTTCTCAGAAAGACTGGAAAACTCGGTTAATATATCCAGCTCTTCAAGTCATATTCGCTTTCTCATTTGTAATGGGGAGAAGAAAGGGGGACGTGACCAGTTACTGAGTACAAAAGTTTTGCTTGACTCTTTCAGCAAACCATTATGGAGAATCTGCTCTGCTCTGTGCTGAGGATAGTAAAGATACAGAAGACACAGCCATTGTCCTCTAGAAGATTTTGGTCCAGCAAACCAGACACAGGGCAGTCAAAGTCCCCAAAAATTTCTACTGGAAAATCAGAAGTCCAGCATTCCAAAAAGGGAGAGATTACATCCACCAGGAGCAGACTGAGATGATGCGCTTGGGGCATAGAGTAGGGCTTGAAGGTTAGGCCCAAGTGGGAGGGGAGGGGAGAAGGGAGCAGGCCTTCTGAGTCGGCAATATGAAGCCGAGCCACTCAAAGAACATCGCGATGGGAAATTTGGAGGACAGAACTTCCCAGGTGTGTTGGTGGGGGGAGTGGAGAGGAAAAGACTCTGCCTGAGAATTTGGGTCCTGGAAGGAATGCTAGAAAGTAAGACTCGAGCCCAGTGGACAATGGTCCCTACACCAGGCTAAAGTAGTTTGGGCTCTATTTTGGAGGTAGCAGGGAAATATTAAATAATTTTAAGTGGGAGGGGGGATGATCAAAGGGAGGAAAACCATTGAAGAGGCCACTACAATAGTGTAGTTGTTCCAGAAGGAGGCTTCTTCCTGCCTGTCCCAGCTCTTGCAAGATCCTCCTTCAAAGCTGCCTTCTCTGTCTGAGCTCATAATTTCAGAGCTCATTACTATGCATCTCTTTTAAGCTGGGTGAGATATCAATGACATTTCTTATTCTGAATGAGACTCCTAATGTTGTACTGAAGCTGGGTCAGGAACTTAAGAAAAAAGTAGAAGCTTCATCCCAAACTCCCAGTTTAGAAGAAAGGAACTATGATACATCATTTCCATTTCTGTAATAGCATCGGTTGGCTTGGCCCCTGGTCTCTTCTAAGATCCCAACAGAGGAGCTGGAGGGGAAAGGGAGAAGGGAGAGAGAGGGAGGGGGGAGGCAGGAGAGGGAGGGGGGGGGAGAGAGAGAGAGATGCCAACATAAGTCAAAACCTGATTGTCAAGTGCTTTTCTGGGGCCTGTTCCAGATCACTGTCACTTACAGGCTTAGACTAGAGCTCAGCCCTAAATTAGGGCTCTAACCTAGAAGCTGGGATGGGAGGTGGAAGGGCCCCACCTGGGTCTTAGCAGTGGGAATTAACTCTCCCTGATTCTTAATTCTTTTGGCTTTTATTAGTGGCTGGAAGGGGAGAAGGATGAAACCTGAACCCTAATGCAGCTGAGAAGGGCTAAGAGCCAAAACCTTCCTTAAGCAGATACAATATGTGCAGGGCCTGGGCAGGTTTCAGAACACTGCACATTTCTCCAGCCAAAGGCATGGGAAAACATGAAAATTACATATTTAACCCTTTACATCCAGAGAGGGAGAGTATCACACTCCCACCAGCACTCACACAGCAGAGACAAACTGGCAAGCTGGCTCTTGCAAGAGCCCCAGCACTTGGTGCTTTGTGACCACCTAGAGGGGTGGGATAGGGAGGGTGGGAGGGAAACACAAGAGGGAGGAGATATGGGGATATATGTATATGTATAGCTGATTCACTTTGTTATACAGCAGAAACTAACACACCATTGTAAAGCAATTATACTCCAATAAAGATGTTAAAAAAAAAAAAAGCCCGAGCACTTGGGTAAGCCTTTTTCACAAAAACACCCCCAGCAGCTAGATACTCAAATCAGTTTCAAATATAAATTACAAGCTATTTCACCTGGTCAGAGTTAGGTAAAGCGAACCCACGTGCCCAATAGATTTTTAGCATGAAATGAGTTTTGTCTACGAGGAGGGAGGGAGTGAAGAGACCAAGTTCCATGGCACAAGCATCTTTACAACATTCTGAATTTCAGTTTTTCACCATGCAGAAAAGCATGTGATGCTGTACAAAAAAAAGTAATGGATCTAGAAAGCAAATCTAAGAAGGAAGGAGGTAGGAAAGTTAACATTTCCTGAGAATTTTCTGTAAGTATACAGGACATCCAGTCTAGGGTTTGGGTCAGATAATCACTCCAAATGTGCAGAAGTCTCTTAATAATAAAGTGATGTTTTCCAGCCAGATTTGCAGCCAATGAATTTGTGAAGTAAATCCCTATTTCCTTTTTTTAATTAATTTTTATTGGAGTATAGTTGCTTTACAATGTTATGTTAGTTTCTTTTTTATTTTAATATAAAATTCAGGATGAAAGTACGGTGAGGACACCACTGAAAACAATTAAATCATATTTGCAAGTTTAACAATGCTTTTTCAAAGGTCACATTTTAAGAACCAATGCTACTGCAGAAATATGAACAATGATATTCACAGATTAATAATACTCCCCCATGCAGAGAGCATAAAACTACTAACAACAAAAATGCAATCCAGACTTGAAACTCCAGTGGAGTTTGCTTACGAAGCCTCCACATTTTACTTTTCATATAGCGAAAACAATCTTTAAATATCTTGGCAAGACAACTGATGTTTTTTAACAGCCTCGAATCTTTTAACATTTCCAGCTTCATGTCTGAACTTTGGCGTTTTGACAGCTTCTTCTATTTTTTGTTTGGTTGATTTTTGGACTTCCCCATCACTTGAAAGTACTAAGTTAGACAGAAAGAACTTCAGCCAGTAATACCTCAGGTGACTAGGCAGCCTGCAGATTGGAGGAGATAGCAAGACCAAACTATGACCAGAAAAGCCCATTAAATAACAATGCAGGCCTGTTCCAATGTCTGTTGGGGCATGAGATTGTCTGGCAATTAAGTCATTTCCACAACAATCAGCAGATTAGTAAATCATCTGTGTTAACCATTATGTTCCTAAAATAATGATTTGTTGTTTTAACTGACCAGTGGCCTTAAATAAAATTCTTTTTCTTTTTCTGAACTGCCTATGGAACTCCTTTCCCTGATGGTCCTATGGTCTCAGAAGATCCAAAACTTAACTAAACCTGGTTAGCCCTCCCAATCTCCGTCACCACCTAGAGCCTTCTAGATTAGAAATACTGGATTCATCTCTAACTCCTGCCTCTCCCTCATTTCTTCAGATCCAAATGGTGTATATTACCACAACCTCTGGCAACTTGCTAATGTGTTAACAACAGTCAGCACGTTGCCAAGATGACTGATTCCTTTATAATGCCATCTCCAATTGTTCAGTACAGGTCTTTCCTTGTGTAAGCAGTTATATGGCTGGTACTGTGTTAGATGCTTTATTTTTAATACTTTAACTCTAATCCTCCAAAAAACAACAAAATGGCTACATACTTCCAACCTGAATCCATCCTATAGCCCAATGTTCTGGGTTCTTCAGAATAACTGGCTCAAATCCATTCACCCTTATGTCTCATTACTCAAGCAGATCCTCACTGATCCACTTATCCAGCCACACAAGCAGTATCACATTGGGCAAGTTACCTAACCTCTCTATTCCTCAATTTCCTCATCTGCAAAATGGGATTGATAAAGGAGCTAATATGTGTTAAAATAGAAAACCAGTGCCTGGTCCAAGGTACGCACTATGAAAGTATTTTTAGAAAGCAAATAAAAGTGACGTTCGTGGGGCTGTGCACTGGTTTCACAGGCCATAGGAAGTATAGCTCAGCTCCTAGAACAGGCACTCAATAAATTTAATGCATGAATTAATAAGTGAATAAATGAAGAAACCACACATACCTGGCCCTTGGGGAGCTCATACTCTTAGTTCACTGTGGGGGTGAACCAACTGGCCTGTCGCCTGAGTCCTTAGGACATGCAGCACTTGTACTAACTGGAATGAATGCCTTTCTTCCTCCCCAACCTACCTAAATCCTGTATAGCCCTCAAGGTCTAGCTTCAATTCTTCCTTTCTCCACAAAGCTCCCTAACCACATCAGCCTGCAATGAAATCTCTTCTCACTGAATAAATGTTGCTCTTCCTCACAGACATAGAGAACAGACTTGTGGTTGCCAAGGGGGGTCGGGGAGGGATGGATTGGGAGTTTGGGATCAGCAGATGCAAACTATTATATACAGAATGGATAAACAACAAGGTCCTACTGTATAGCACAGGGATCCATATACAATATCCTGTGATAAACCATAATGGAAAAGAATATGAAAAGAATGTATGTATATGTATAACTGAATCACTTTGCTGTACAGCAGAAATTAACACATTGTAAATCAACTATACTTCAATAAATTTTTTAAAATGTTGCTCTTAGATCCTAGCCCATGGTTTCAGCACTTAAATTAAGGTTTTTGTTCCCCAGGCTTGCAGTAGTGCCTCTCTTCAACAAAACTGTCATTTCCAGGGAACAGGTCTTCCATGGTGGCTATCTCTTGTATTCTCTAGTTTAGGGTAAGGCACTTTACAAAGTGTTCAACAAATAACGTGTTGACTGGTGGACTGATTGATTGATTGGAGGCTTAATTGAGAGCTCTTAGGTAGGAGCCAAACAAGGCTTAGCACAGCCTTTCAAATTGCTGTCTCTTCAAACATTAGCCAGAAATCATGTCTGGTCCTCCAACTTCTGCCAGGAGCAAACGTCACATTAAAGATGTCCTGCCATTTCATACAACTTCCAAAGATTTGGTAACTTCATACACTTAATTTTTTAAGTTCAGAATTCCCTTAAGAGCATTTCTGCTTAATAAGGGACACCTGTAGAATGCTTTTCCTTTCTTAAATCACATACACATCTAGTATTTATATGAGATAAAAGATAAAATCAATCTCCCTCCCTACTGGGGAAAAAATGCAAGTTTTATTATTTTCATTTTGCAAATGAGGAAATGGAGACACCGAGAGGAAAATGACATGCCCAGTCATACACAAATATTGAGCAGCAAAACGAAGACTGAACTTCAGGTCTTCTGAATCCAACCTTATACTTCTTACCCTGACTTGAGATTTAAAACAAAATAAAACAAAACAAAACCTTTCCTTTGACCCTGACCCCTGACTGGCATGTACTGTTAACAGTACCAATTTTTGCAGTAAGTTACATTTCTCTAATTTCTCTCATTCCCCACTCCTTGTCATATTCTTATCCAGTTCTTTTTCTCTCTCTCTCTTTCTTTCACCTATGTAAACATGATAGTGTTGAAACAGTCTGGGATATGGAGTCAGACAGAAGTCAATTTGAATGCCAGCTCATCCATATGGAGTCTGTTACTTCTCCTGAGCCTCAGTCCCCTCATCTGCACAATGGGGAGATCAATATCTACCTCAAAGAGTTACTGTAAAAATTAAATAAGAATATATGTAAAACACCTAGAAGTAGCAGTATTTACCACATAGCAGGTCCACTACCTCTCCTATCCCTCCATATCTACGCCTGGATCACCCATTTAGTTCAAGAGGTTGCTGAGATCCAACCAAACGGCATTACCTCCATCCAATGAGGCACAACCACACAAGTGGAGTATCCAGGTCCCTGCCTGGTCCACTTTTCCTCCTGTTGCCTTGCTACTCCCTGATTACAAATTTAAATTAACACAGAGCTCCAAACTCTCAGTCAAGTCCTTCAAAGAACATGAGAGTCAAGAACTGATACTTACTCTCCCCTGAGTCTCCAAGATATCATCCCTCACCCTCTAAGTCAGAGATAATATGCCATCAAAAACTGCCTACCTGCAGAAGTTTTCAGAGGAGGTTTTACTTACATCAAATACAAACGAAAAGAAATGGAAAGCAGCAAGGCAGCCCAACAAAGGCAAGGCTTTAGCTTGTCATGTTCTCATAAGCAAAGATGTGGCAGCAGCCATGAGACTCTAACCCCTTTCCAGAATAACTAGTTGAACGAGCTTTCCTCCCAGGTCTACCTCATCTCACCCCCAACCCCCTCCCCCAAAAGAAAAATCAATTTCTGATGGACCGTGAAAGGCAGTATAGGAGAACCATTCAAAACTTCCCTGCCAGAGGCTCAGGAAGACAGAAGACCATACAGCTGGGAATCTGCTGAGTGGCGTTAGGGTGGGGGCCAGAAGACACCACAAAGGGTCTGTCCATCACTGGGCTTAACCCTTGATCCTGTCAAATTAGTCCCACCTCCCGCATTCCTCACAGATGTAACATTAAAAGACTTGAGTGAAAGTTAACAGACCATGCGGCACGCCGTCCCTGAGAACATACCAGGAAACAGCCACTTCTGGAAACATAGGAAGTAGGAGCGTGGAGAAAAGCTAAGCCCTGGAAGAACTGCCTGCTGTCAGTCAGCCTTTACACTTCCACAGCCTAGATCATGAGCGAAGATCCTGGAGCTCTTAGCATCCCGTCAATAAAGCAGAAGCTTGCCCCTCAGAGAGGCTGAGAAGAAACAGGAGGGTACAGAGAGGTGAAATAACATGCCAAGATTACTCAGCGAGTTGATAAGAGAATATCAGGAATGCGACAAAGGTCCAGTCCTCCACTGAAACAGGACAGAGAGAGACACAGTATGAGAAAAGTTCCCCCTGATCCGGCTACCAATTTGCTGAGAGTTTTCAAACTTTATCAACCTTAACTCTGTGAACTTCTCTCCCCCAACCTCCCCACACCGGAAGTATGGCTGAGCCAAGAGGGACAGAACTGGTACAGCAGACTAGAAGGGCCCACTGTACCAAAAAAGAAAAACAACAACAACAACAAAAAGCTGGGTTTTGGACAGCGGGCAGGGAAGACAATGAATGAACCAAGAAGTAGTGACACTTGAATGAGACAGTCCCAAATGTAGGCCTCAAGCAACTTGGTGCTGGTGGGTGGGGGCTGGGAACCAAAGACTGGACATGAAAGAAGGGTAGCCTAGATGCATGGAAAATTTGTCTCTGTTGCTACCAGGCAGTGCTCATCCCATAGCATGGCGTAGTCACAGACTCGCACTGAAAGAGGAGGGAGTGGAGGTGAAGTCAATGGGGAGGAGTTAGTCTCTTTGAGAAACGGAGTCATCTTGATCTTTGCAATTTCAGTGCCCAGCCAGGATGGCTATGTGCCCAAGTAAACATGCCAGTGTGATGTGAGGAAGAACGAATCATCCCTTGCAAAACTAATGCCTAAGACAATCTTTCCACTTGGCCTGTTTACACTGGATAGGGCAAAGGGGTGTAAGGAAACAAACCTCTATCCCATCCCAGTCTTTGGAACGCAGTCTTTAGCAGGGAAAAATAATATCTCAACTTGTTCATTAATGACTTAATTGAAGTCTGTCTGAAGCAGGAATTTCAGGGGAGCACCAGGAAACAAAATATTGCCTTCATAGAAACCGAGTGAAAGTGATCTAGGTACCAACATAAGTAATATAAAAGGGTCACTTGCTGATTACAAGATAAATCAGGTAAACCTGGAGTTCAGTTTCAGAGAGAAATTTAATGATGCATACACTGTATGTACACACAAATCTGGCCCCAGGATCAAGGATATGAGCACCTGGGCAGTGATAGTAGTAGAAACCCCAAACCCATCTACATCTATGTAACAGAGATATCTAGAGCACTTGTTGTCCCTGACTTATGGATTGTTTTCCAAGATTACCTTTTGTAAATAAGCAGCTTGGAGCTTTGAATGCAGTTCCCTATAGACAGAATATTGTAAATGGTGGTTAGTTTCTGTAATTTCATCAGTGATACACTATAGATGAAAGAGGCCTCTCCAGAACGGTTCTGAACGTGGCCACTATTAATAACTGTGTCAGGGGGACATATTTCCTAGACTTTAACTCTCTTCTCCAGGCCTCTCATCCTTCAGTGATAATGAAGATTAAGCTCCACTTCAATACACTCCCCAATCAGGGCTTCAGTAGCAAGAAAAGGTATTTGCCCAACTCAGGTGACAAACTGGTAGATGTGAGGGTGTGGGGGAGGGGCGAGACTGTCAGTGCAAGACCTCCAGAAGGAACGACTCTTGTGGGTATTCCAGGTACAGACAGAAGACCTCAGAACACAGGAATGGCAGCAACAATAGGAGATTTGCAGCCAGTGCCAGTGGCAATGTGCACAGAAATAAACATCTGACAGGGCTGGGGACTGCTGTGTCTAAATTCCCACCGAGGGGTTCCGTAAGTTGGAGACTGCTTGTATGTCACATAGGGTCAGCATCTTCAATCTTGGAGACACCTATTTGTTCCAGAAGGGGAAAATTAAGTTCAGAGAGGTTATTCCTACAATTTCCAAGCCAGCAGCTGGTTAAAAATCAAATCAAATCAATCTGATGTTCTAGAGGTCTGATTTTGACACTATTCGCCAACTGCCACTTCCTTCTTCTATTATACAAATTCCTTGTCTGTAACTCTGTAGAAATATATATGCTCCTGGAATTCATGGCTTATGTCTTCCCTATCATCTCCCTTAGAACACTTTTTCCAAGGCTGACCTGGGCTAGGGGCAGGGCTAGGGGCAATTCTAACTACATAGTGAGTGATGAGATGTGCCCCTCCTAAATCTCTTATGTAGTTGTCCCAGGTGCCTAGGTAAGGGCCTTGGGCAGGTGTGGCTTAGCCGCAGCACAGATACTTCCACTAAAAGGCTTTGCTTGACACAGAGTCTTCGTATGGCATGGATGCCAGAAAGAGCCAAAGTGGTCTTCAGCTGTATTTTTTTAAAGAATGGTCCTACCTAACTTTGGTCAGACTCTCCTCAGTTACTGCATTCAGCTGTGGGCTCCCTAACTCAAGAGGAACATGGCCAGGCTGGAGTGCATCCAGAGTGGGAGGAGGCTGGATCTCAGATCCTGTAAGGAACAGCTGAAAGAGCTAAGGCTCTTTAGCCTAGAAAAATGAGACAAAGAGACACAGTCTTTGTCTTCAGACCTCCCAAAGGTTGTCGTAAGTAAGAGAAAGCATCTTGTTCTGTGTGGTCCCAGAAGGCAGAGATATAGGACCCATAGAGAATAGGTAGATGGAGAATGATTTCAGCTCGACCTGAGAAAAAGATGTCTACTACAGTCAAAACTTTTCAACACTGAAATGGACTGGCTAAGAAGGGAGTGAGCTCCCCCATGACCACAGGAGAACAAGCTCAGGGCTACTGCACATGGATCGGTTAAGATTAAGACCAGGTGACTTCCACAAGGCCTTCCTCACTCTGCTAATCTGTGATTCCAGCCACCTCAAAGAACAGCATTCCGTTAGCAGGCCTGAGTTGAGTCTGCCCTTTGGTGAGGGTCGGGGAAGGAGGGTGCTTTGTTAGAGCAGCCCTTCACTTAATCTCTGCTGTTCTTCATTAACTTTTCTCAGACAGGTCAGCATATTTTTGTCCCCTGGTTCTGAAGAAGCCTAACTATAAAAATTCTGATGTTCCCTCCAGATAATCACTCCATAAACACCAACCTCAAATCTGAGTCTCTCTTTTCTCTTAAAAAAAAAAAATTCCTGGGAGGAGATGGAGGAGAGCAAGGGGCAAAATCATCTGAATTCTGGTTAAGGGACAACATTCAAATGTCTTCCAGCTGGAGTTGAATTATTTTCTTTGAGGTTTTAGAGAAGGAAAAGCCTCTAATAGGCTTGGCCTTTTTTCACTTCAGGGAGCACATGTGTGGATTGCAATAGGTTACCAGGTGTGTTGTGACAGCCCAGCAGGCCCCAAAGTAGTGTGTACCCAAAGCTCAGCCAAGGGTTGCCAGACATACCACCCACCCTCTTTGCCTTACTACCTCCCTCCAACCTTCTTTGTATTTCTCTGGATGGATTCCTACCCCATGTCCCCAAAAGCTTACTTTCTGAGAGAGGAGCATTTGGGGAACTGAGGTAGTAGACATCTTTGCTGATTCTAGAAGCAGAGATGAGGAGGAGATTCATCTAAGTAACCAGGCTGGACTAAGCTCTCAAGAAGCACATCCCATGAAGGGTCTCTTTGTGAATGCCAAGCCCTGTTCTGGGGGTGGGCCCGGCCTGTAACATAACTAAGAAGGTTTCATAGAACTACCATTTCTCACATAACACTACCTCTGCACCCAACAAGAACTCAAAGTCACAGCCAAATCTACTGCCAGCCACAAGATAGCCTGAATCTGACTTTACCCACGTCCTCTTGAAATCTCAAATGCCTCTTTGTGTACTTCTTCTAGAAATAAAGTCATAGTGGGGATGGGGGAGGGTATAAAAACAAAGAGCATGTCCTGCCATTTTCCTAGGCTAAGGATGGCACACAGAATTAGGGTTTGCCCAATTCATTTTCACATCATCTGTGCTAATAAAGATGGGCCAACGACCCTCATTTGGCAAATAGAATCTTGGGTCCAAAGAGGATAAAATAATATAGCAACATCAGTGCACACTAAGTGGAGGAGGTGAAGCTTCTTCCTCCTCCAGGCTACTGCCCCACCCCACCCTACTTTGTTCCAGGGCAGTAACTAGCATCCACTTCCTTCACTGTGCCAGATAGAGACTGCCACCAAAAATGGGCCAGGAAAAGGGCAAATATGTAGGGTGAGCCAGTTTCTGCAATGTCTTGTCCTTCTCCCCAATTTTCCTCCTTCTCCTTTTCCTGCATCCCCACATTGGTCTCCACCCTTTCTTTTCTCCACCCTCAGCCAACCTCAGGGCACATTTCCAAGAACTCAAAATGAGTATAGGAATCTTACACTACAGCTTAGCAACTCTCTCTCACACACGCACGCACGCACACACACCACAGGAGGATACAATTTGAATCTCTGAGGCCTCTGAGAGGCCCTATCTGATGCATAATCATTGGCGCCAGAACCTTGAAAAGGTCACCCACCCTCCAAAGTGGATCTTTTCCAGCGCATGGAGCCAACTTCATGGATGACTGTCTACACTGTAGAGGGGGTAGAGGGGGACCCCTAGGTAGCAAATAGCCAAGTCTGATTAGAAGAGAATCTCCACTTCATCCAGACAGGCCCCCTGGGTCAACGAGGTAGATGCTAACCAAAGGAATCAATAACGCCAAGGGCATGGGCCCAATTCTCTAGTTGGTCACATTTCTTTGGGAACATCACACTGTATGGGGCAATCATAAACCATCCCTTAACACATGGGATAATCAATAATAATAGTTGTTTTTTAACATTTCTTCTTTTTTTGTCACTTAATTGTTAAGAGAAGGCTATACCAGTCTCCACAACTTCGGCAGCTGAATTCCCTACTTTCAGGGAAATCATAGGAGCCTATAGGAACTAATGATTTCCCCAACCTGATTATTTCCTGATCCAAAGGGTCTCCCATAACAAATATGAAATACACTTTCACACTCTATGCACTCTTCCCACTAATCATCTTTCCTCAAATTCCTCCACTCCCAAGATGCCTCCACCTGTTCCACAAGCTATCTCCAAGCATGTACACCACATCAGATCCATGGGGTGTTTTTCCCCATGACACCGAAGGAGGTTCTCCAATATTTCTTACCATGGTTCTGGCACCTTACCTCTGTCTCTGCCTGACCTGAGATCATCACAAGTGATTTGGAGTCACCAAAACAGTCCTCTCCTACTCCCTGAGCCCAGACTCCACCAGGGAGTGTCTGCAACCCAGTGCTCACCTACTCTGGAAACACAAGCTGGCGTGCAAAAGGTCACTGGGGTGGGAGGCCGCCAAGACTGGATACATCCCTCAATGGTATTGCCCCATGCCCCTTCACAAACTGCAGTACTACCGGAAGAATTGAGAAACTCTCCAAGTAGAGGATGTGGAGAAAAGGGAACCCTTGTGCACTGTTGGTGGGAATGTAAATTGGTGCAGCCAATACGGAGAACAGTATAGAGATTCCTTTAAAAACTAAAAATAGAACTACCATATGATCCAGCAATTCCACTACTGGGTATAGAGCTGGAAAAAACAAAAACTCTAATTCGAAAAGATACATGCACCCCAATGTTCTTAGCAGCACTATTTACAATAGCCAAGTCATAGACACAACCCAAGTTTCCATCAACAGGTGAATGGATAAAGATGTAATATACACACACACACACACACACACACACACACACACACATATAATGGAATACTACTCAGCCATAAAAAGAATGAAATATTGCCATTTGCAGCTACATGGATGGACCTAGACAGTATAATGCTTAGTGAAATAAGTCAGACAAAGACAAATACTGTATGATATCACTTTTACGTGGAATCTAAAAAATAATACAAATGAATCTATATACAAAACAGAAACAGACTGACAGACACAGAAAACAAACTTATGGTTACCAAAGGGGATAGGGAGAGGGGGAGGGACAAATTAGGAGTATGAGATTAACAGATACAAACTACTATACATAAAACAGATAAGCCACAAGGATTTACTGTATAGCACAGAGAATTATACCCAATATCTTGTAATAATCTATAATGGAATATAACCTGAATAAAAAAGAATCACTATGCTGTACACCTGAAACTAACACAAAAATGTAAATCAACTATACTTCAATAAAAATAATAATTAAAAAAATAAACTCTCCAAGTGGTAGAAAATATTATAGATTTGGAGCCTACCACTGGCATAAAGGATTGGCTACCAGACTGTCATAGTCTTCTTTAAAGACATCTAAGCCCAGGGAGGGCAAGTGATGCACCCAGGATCCTGGGGCTAGTGAGTGGCAGAGCAAGGATTAGAACCCAAGTTTTCAATCTGTCAATACAATTCTCTTTGTACACCCTTCCATCCCATCCCCACCAATGTGTACAGACTGAAGCTATTTTCAAGAAGAAATCTGTATTGTTCTGAAGCATAAGGGGAAACAAAACTAAGGTAGAAAAATTAAAAGGGGATTAATGAACTATGCCACATACTGTCTTGGCAAGAAAAAAAATACAGGCAACCATTGCACCTTACAAAAATGCCATGGCCCCTTTATACAGTAATAGGGCTAACCAGGTTATATATAGCTGGCTTTTACTGGAAGGAATCAAGCTATCTGGGATAAATGGGAGAAATTATGTTACCCCCTGCATATCCAAATGTGTGTAATAATGATCCTTCATATATAATAGGGGTCAACTGTACATTCAGCAGAAAGGGAGTCGTTAAAAGGCACCCTGCCTCTCAACACACGAGTCATTTCCTTAACAGCTTGGCCAAGGAAACCCTCATCTACCCTCAAATAATCCCCGAGCCAGACCACAAATTGTTGGCTGCCCCATACTTAGTAACACCCCCTTGCCATGTTCCTGCTGGCTCACAAAACAATCCAGGACCACAGCAGCAACCACTCTCTGGGGTGCTTCTCAGGATGGGTCAGCCCTGGGCAGGGGTGAAAAATGACCTCTCCAAGGCAGGTTGTCTGGGCAGACTGGAAACTCTGTGGGTGGTGTCAGGAGAAAAAGAAAGGGGGGAACTGCCAGACCATGGAGGGCTGCATAGACAGTTCTGACCTTGGTGGAAAGAGCAGGGAGAGGAGGAGTTTGATTAGAAGAAATTCCTGAAGGCCAGGATTCCCCTCCTCAAAGGGGTTGTTTGAGAGTGTTTAAAAAAAAAAGCTTATTACTCCCTCCGGATAATATTGGAGGGAAAGGGATAGTGACTTGTGTGTGGGGGGGAAGGAATGGCGTGACAGTGGGTGACAAAGCAATCTTAGGCTGGTTAGAAATACATGACTAGTATGGGGAAAGGGGGTGCTGGGTGAAGATCTGGGCTGGTTATTGGTGTTTGGGGAAGCTAAAGATCCCAGGTTTCCCTGACAGCCCCTCAAAGTTTTGCCTCAGGCGCTCAAGATGATTGGTACACCCCATGGCAACACCCCAGGATTGCTAAGAGTGTGGCCCCCAAGGCCTGAAGGACCCCCTACAAGTTAACCAGCAGCTCCGGTGCCTGGCGAAAGGGGCACAGGTTACGCGGGGGTGTGGCGGGGGCATTCGCCACCCCCTGCTGAGACGTGACCCACGTTAAGAAGCCAAAACAATAAAGTGACATTTGTTCCCCACAGAGAAACCACATCTTTTTATCTGCAGCCCAAACCCACGTCTTCCACCTCAACTGCAATTTGAGCGGGTTGGAAGGGGAAGGGCTTTTCAGATTTGAGCATTTCAGAGAAACAAAAACAAAAAAAACACAACAGGATAAAGTTCGTGAAGTTCGCTCCCTTGGCCATCTGGCGCCTCAAGGTGAGTCGTCCTGCAAATCTCTCTTCCCAGTTACAGCCCCCGCGGCCCCCACCCCCTACACTCACCCCTACCGGGGGATGGCTTGCTCAGGGATTCTGGAGTGCTCCGGAGAGCTCCTCTACCCTGCCCTCAGCTGCAACTTGGCTTCCAGCAGACCACAGCCTCCTAAAACAAACAAACCCTGGCGGCGGCGGCGGCGGCGGCGGCGGCGGCGGCGGCGGCGGCGGCGGCGGCGGCGGCGGCGGCGGCGGCGGCGGCGGCGGCACAGCTGCGCTCCATGGCGCAAAAGTTTCCTCCACTCTCCTCAACGTGCAGGAAATCTCGCCAGCGCTGGGGCAGGACTCCGGCGGGAGGGAAAGGCCGAGCCCAAGCGGCAGCAGCAACGCCCCACCGGCTGAATGGATGTGCGCGCGTCCGGCCGTGGGAAGTGAGGCTGACGAAAGCCACCGATGCCTCATCTCCGTTCCCACACCGGACCCTCGCCCCGCAACCTGCCCGGGCGAAATGACCCGCCGGTCGATCCAGGGACCGACGCCTTGAAGAAATGTGCCAAGGCGCCTTGCCTGTCCCTTCAGCCCGTCGCTGTCCCGCAGGGGCACGGGAACTTCCAAGGAGGAACCCCCAACAGCCACCACTTCCTCCAGCTCCAACGGAGGGGAGCAGCCGCCCAGACACTGGGGAGCAGAATCGGCCCCCGAGCCCTCCCGAGGGTGTCTGCGCGCGGGGCTCTAACCCGGGGCCGGCCGCATTCTCATCCAGCGCTCCCGCCACCCCGAAGGGGTGTCCGCGCCGGGGCTGGTGGCCAGACCCCCCCCCCACCAGTGTAGCTAATGCTTCACGTCGGGGCTTTCATCCCCAGCACCGAACAAGTTTCAAAGTTGGTCTGAGGGCCGCGTCCCGCGGCAGCCTGCGCACCCGGCTCGCCCATTCAAAGTTGGGCACCGCTGGGACAGAGCCGCCAGTTCTTACCTTAGACACTGTGAGCGGTTCGCAGTGTTCCAGACCCCCCTTAAGGGTGAAGCCCCAGGGCGCCCCCCCTTGCAGCTGCACAGGGACGTACTGGAAGGACCCAGGCCGGTTCTCCATCCTCCGCTCGGCTCAGGGCCGCGGGGCTCCTTTTCCGCGGGGGCTACGTTGCCTCCGCCCCCGGCGGCTCCACCACCATAGCCCTCCAGCGCTACGCCACCCCGCACCGCCCTGCTCCGCCTACTCTCCTGGCTGGAGACGCTCGGGCAGCGAGCGAGCGCAAGGAGGAAATGACACGGAGCTGGAGAGAGGGGGAGAGAGGGGGGGAAAGGAGAAGGAGGAAAAAAAAAGAAAAGAAAAGAAAGAAGGAGAGGCGGAGGGATAGCGCGTAATGGACAAGAAAACGGAGCAATGGGGAGGGGCAGTCACTGGGACCTCGCCTATAGGATCGCTGGGGAGTGGGAGCAAGGCGAGGCTTCACATCAATTGTTACATTGTTTCATTCAGGCAGGCCCCCCTCTTTGGTTCTCCTCCTTACTGCAGAGTTCCCCGCCCCTCCAGCCAGCCGAGGCGAGGGGAGGTGGAAGTCGTTAGTGTGGATGGCCCGCGTGGCTGAGTGGGCTGAAATGCTAGTTTCCCGATTAGCGCGTTCATGTTTCTCTGACTGCCTTTTTCTTCTGAAGGTCCCGAGAACCGGGTCCTGGGAGAGTTACAAAGCTACTAATTTGTGGACCTTGCCTAGAGGGATGGAAAGTCAAGCAAGCAGGCCAGCGAACACAGTGGGGCTGTGTGTGTAGGCTGCTCTGTGTGTATGAGCTAGGTGTGTGGGGTCATTATGAAACATCGCCCCGGAGCATAGTTTAAATAAAGAAGCACTTTGAGGATGCCCCCTGCCCAGGCTCAGCCGCACCCTGGCTCAGTGCTGGCGTCTATGGGTAGCACTGTGCTCATGTATGTTCCAGTCATCTGGAGTTCCTGGCACGGCCTTGCACTTGCCCCACTGAGATGACCAAGCCAGGAATCAGCAAAGTTTATGACTAGCAGTATTGTTTTCACTCCTAAACAAACCTACAGGAAAGAGCATCCATTGATAAGCTGGCCAATTAACAATGTGGTGCCTTTTGGAAGAATCGGCTTTTAGACAGGGGTCAGAACGTCTCTGCTCATCTGTTCATGCTTGAGGCTGTAGTGTCTGAGCTGAGCTTTTAGAACAGACCAAACAAATACCCACACTAATAGTCCCCAAAAGTGAATTTGTTACTAAATCTTGGGCTGATTTCTCAGTCTTGACCTGGGCACGGTTACCACCCCTCTCTGAGGTGTTGTCTCTGGAGCCATATTCAGCCAGTGAGTTTTTAAAGAGCTTCCCAGTAGCGGGGAAAGTTTTGACAACTCAGTGGTGACTCCACAGAACCCCTCAATGCTCTATTGCCTGTTCCATCTCTTGCCTTCTTCTTGTGCAGTTTCTTCTTCTTCGCCAAGAACACACACCATGACACCCTTACTTCCACAGTCAGCTTTCTGCAGACAAGGTTGTCACTCTTTGCTTCCATTTCCTCACCTGTCACAGCCTCTTCAACACACTTCAGCCTGTGTGTGCCCCTTCAGGCCACTGAAACTTCTCTCACAGCCTCTCTTCCCTCCCCCAATCCTTTCTTCTCCGCCTCCTGGACTGTCTGCATTATATGATGGTGACCTGACTTTTCTTTAATAAAACTGCAGTTTTGGTGTTTATAACCTGCTTTTTAAAAGTCCTTAGATATGTATAACTGATTCACTTTGCTGTACAGTAGAAACTAACACAACATTGTAAATCAACTATACTCCAATAAAAATATTTTTTAAAAAACAAAAAAAAAGGAAAAAAGTCTTTAGAGATGACTCACGTGGGGAACCACCTTCAATCTTTTAGATTTTTAGACCTGCAAAAATCCTTTCAATCATGTTCATTTTTTTGTTTGCATTTCTCCTACTAGAAAGCAGAAAATTTGAGAAAATGGCAGCTGTTTCTTGATTGCATGTCAACCTATGACATAACACTCATTTGTTCTGTCCCACCTTGAAACTGAGCTTTTATTTTTTTCCTTTGTCTTCTTTTTGAGATAAGACTTCTATCTCCATGATTGTCACTTGGTAAAACTTAGCATGTTTCAGTTTCAGCATATAGAAATCTATAAAGTGCAGTTCACAGGATCTGTGGTCATCATTCAAGGTCTACTAGAATTATGTGTCTAGACTAGAGAAAAGAGATTGGGAAGCAGGAGACACACATGTGAGCCCTGGCCTTGTCACTAATTAGATGGGTGACCTTGGGCAAATCACTGAACTGTTTTCAGTCTCATTTTTTTTCATCTATAAACTTCAGCTAATAAGCCCTGACCTCCCTCCCTCCCAGGCCTGTTGAAGACTAAAATGAAATAATACATATGAAAACACTTTGGTAAGGAAAGAGTCAAAATCCTCACAACCTTATTATGAAAGCAAGCACTGAGCTAGCCTTTAACCAATCTATTTTCATTCCAAGACTTACTCCACACTGATGTCTTGTTGTACTCTTCAGTTTATCATTTCCATTATTAGAGCAAAAGAACATAAATTACGCAGCCCCTGGTGCAAACAGCACATAAGTAGCCATTTTGAACATCGGATGGCTGGATAATCTTGCTTCTTTACTGATAAAAATTACTGCTAGTGGCAGGGATCTCATTCTTCCTTGGAAGTACAGTTAGTGGGAGCATGATTATGTAATGGAAAGGGTACAGGGTAGGATGTGAGATGCCTGGATTTTAAGCTGGTTCTGCCATTAAATTGCTGTGTGATATTAAGCAGATCACTGCCCCTCTCTGTTAATGGAAAAGATTGAGCTACTTGATTTCTTAAGTTCCTCTACAGTTTGAAAATTCTGGGACTACTTCCTGGCAAGTGGCTAAACATAGTTATATGTGTTATAACTTAATGATAAGTTAATGATGGAGATGAACCATGTGAAAATAAAGCAATGGAGAAGAGTCCAGGGGTGTATTTCTCTCCTCCTCCTCCTCTCTCTCTCTCTCTCTCTCTCTCTCTGTGTGTGTGTGTGTGTGTGTGTGTCTGTGTGTGTGTGTGTGCAGCCAATGGACAGATGATAAATTCACTCTAAAGTATGTTAAATTGCCTGTGGGTAAAAAGGTGGAATGTCCAGTAAGCAGGTAGAAATAGGAAACCGCATATCAAGAGAGGAATGGTGATTGGTAATACACATTTGGATTATAGTTGAAGCCATTTGGAGTGGATAATCTCATGCAGGGATATCAGAATGATAAGAAAATGGAGATTTAGATGAAACCTTGGATTATGCTAATATTTAAAATATTATGCTAGTATTTAAAAGTCAAGAAGGATCACAAAGGATCTAACAAGGAGCCAACAGGGGAGGTGGGCAAAAGATTCATCAGCAGAAACAGGGAGAGAGAAATTAAAAACAGGGTGTTTACTTCCACCTCATAAAAAAAAAAATCCTCACAGGAGTCTTTTCTCATTAGAAATCTATTGACCAGTTTACCTTTATTGGTAGGAAGGAGATTGAAATAGTAGTCCTTCTTTGAACTTTTTTATTTTTTAACACAAATTTGAATACAATTTTCCTCATAGTAGTGCCTCTAGCTCCTTTCTGAATTAAGGACTCTTTTGAGAGTCTAGTGAAAGCTATGCACTCTCTCCCCTAGAAACTCCTAGAAAGCTATACATTATCACCCCATGTTGCATATAGTTTGGGCTGAGGCTTAAAGACCCTAGCTTCAGAATCCTTACTCTAGTAAAAGATCAGATTTTTTTACTGTGGCAAAAGTATATGACATGAAATCTACCCTCTGAACAAAATTTTAAGTGTAGAGTACAGTATCATTAACTACATGCACAATGTTGTACAGCAGATTTCTAGAACATTTTCATCTTGCTTGACTGAAACTCTGTACCCATTGAATAGCAACATCCATTCCTACCTCTCCTCAGCCCCTGGCAACCATCATTTCACTCTGATTCTATGAATCTGACTATTTTACATTTCTCATATAAGTGGAATCATGCAGTATTTGTCTTTTTGTGACTCGCCTATTTCACTTAGCAATGTTCTCAATGCCCATCTATGTTGTAGCATGACAGTATTTCCCTTTTTAGGGCTGAATAATATTCCATTATATATATATATATATATATATATATATATATATATATATGCATATGTCTCACATCTTTATCCATTCATCAGTCAATGGGCATTTAGGTGTTTCCACCTCTTGGCTCTTGCGAATAATGATGCAATAAACTTGGGAGTGCAAATATCTCTTCAAGATCCTGATTTAAATTCTTCTGGATAAATACCCAGTTGTGAGATTTCTAAATCATATGGTTGTTCTATTTTTAATTTTTTGAAGAACCTCTGTACTGTTTTCCATGCTGGCTGCACCGTTTTACATTGTCATCAATAATGCACAAGGATTCCAATTTTTCAACCCCCTTGCCAGCAATGGTTAATATGAATTTCTGTTTTTTTAAAATAATGGCCATCCCAAACACGTATGATGTGATAGACATTGCATTTCCCTTATGATTAGTGAGTTGTGCATCTTTTCATATACCTGTTGGACATTTGTATGTATTCTTTGGAAAAAAGTCCATTCAAATCCTTTGCCCATTTTTTAATCAAGTTATTTGCTTTTTCTTTTTTTCTTTCTCTTTTTTGCTGTTGAGTTGTATGAGTTCCTAATAGATTTTAAATATTAACTCCTTATCAGATATATGGTTTGCAAATATTTTCTCCCATTCTATAGGTTGCCTTATCTACTGTTTGTTTTGTTAGGTTTTGTGTTTTCTGTGCAGAAGCTTTTAATTTTGATGTAGTCCCATATACTTATGCTTGTTTCCTATGCTTTTGGTGTCATATCCAAGAAATTGTTGCCGAGACCAACGTCACAAAGATTTCCCCCTATGTTTTCTTCTCTGAGTTTTACAATTTCCAGTCTTATATTTAAGTCTTTATTCCATTTTGAGTTAATTTTTGTGAATGGTAAGATAGGGGTCCAGTTTCATTCTTTTGCATGTGAATATCCATTCTTCTCAAGATCATTTGTTGAAGAAACTACCCTGTGCCCATTGGATGTTCTTGGCTCCCTTGTCAAATATTAGCTGAATGTCTGTGCGGGGGGTTATTTCTGGGCTGTCTATTCTGTTCCACTGGTTTATATGTCTGTTTTTTTATGCCAATATCCTGTTGTTTTTGATTACTATAGCTTTCTAATATATTTCAAAATCAGGGACTGTAACGTTTCTAGCTTTGTTCTTCTTTCCCAAGATCGCTGTAGCTATTTGGGGTCTTTTGTGGTTCCATACAAATTTTAGGATTTTTTTTCTATTTCTTTGAAAAATACCATGGGAATTTTGATTGGGATTGCACTTGATCTGTAGATCACTTTGTGTAGTATGGCCATAACAGTTCTTTTAAAGGGCTTACATATTTACTGAAACAATGTTTCAGCAGAAAATTTAGTATTCATTCAGTGGGCTTAATTTGCCCTACATTCAGAGGACAATTGCTAAATGCTAGGCACCATGCAACACATTTTTCATGTATTATTGGCGATGATTACAATGACCCTGCAAAGTAGGTATTAGTAACTGTTTTCCAAGTGAGGAAACTAAGTCAGGAAATGGTAAAACCAGGATTTCAAGTCAGGGAGGCTGCAGAAGCATCCTGCGATGACTTTATTAATCATGTCTCTGTCATATTCTCCTCTTTTGCAGAGGAGGGAAGAGTTTGGAATGCTCCATTCTGCTCTCTTCATGTTTCCATTTGGGAGTACTTCTGTTAGAATAACTCTCTTGGCCTCTTTCCCCACCTTTGGGTGAGTTGGCAATTCTGTCTAGCTAAGTGGGGAGGCTATTAAGAAGCCTATTATGGACATCTACATATTCTTTTTTCTCCAATCCAGATTTTAACAGTAATAAACAGATATTTTAAAACTCTGCCTCTCTGCTTTCCATGTCTCTCAACTGGTTCTGAACTTGTGTGTAGGTGAGAGTATTAATGTTCACCACTACCGCCCAAATATATCTACCCAACACATTTTGTGCAATTTGTGTGTTCTCTGTCCGCTTTCTATTCCATATTGTCTTCTGAATGTCTATATGGGCCTGTTTCTGAATGGAGCTCTGATTGCCTAGGTGCCTCTGTGTCTGTACATCTGTATAACAGGAAGTGTACGTGGGTGTTAGGCCCAAGCTCCATGCAGTCCTCAAGGGAGGTTGATCTGAGTATGTGTGGGAGAGAGAGGGAGACAGAATGAAGATGTGTTCCTTGAACTTAGCTTTGAGGGCCATCTTCCCACAGTGATCATACTGATTCTTGAAGCAGGCTCTACCTTCTCCCTTAGAAGCAGGCTCTACCTCAAAAGACTGCTTAGTTCCATTTCTTTCCCTTTCCTTCCATTCTGGGGTCACAGACTTCCTACTTCCTGTCTGTGTGCTAGCAGTCACTATTTCAGAAACCCTTTCTGTGCTGCCTCACAGATTGTTTGAAGATTATTTAGAGACTAGGGAAGTTCTCATTTGTCATAGGCAAATGATCCTATTAGAGAAATCTAACCTGTGTTTTGTGATTGTTATCTTGTGTACTATGGCACATACTTCTAAGATACTCAAGTCATCTTCTTAATTTCATCACTCCCTTGGGAAAAATAAGGTAAGAGTCAGAATTAGAGTCACCATTTTACAGGTGAACCCAAAGACAGAATAGATTCATTGCTTTACTAATCATCCCTCCGTGCTTTCTTGGAAAATCAAGTATTGATGGACCCAGAATATTCCTGAGCCAGTTGACTCATAGGCAAAGGGGGACCCAAAGCATTTTTTAATGAAACAGATTATGTCATAAATGATATCAAAAAGTGGGGTTTGTTTTTTGTTTTTGTTTTTTTTGCGGTACGCGGGCCTCTCACTGTTGTGGCCTCTCCCGTTGCGGAGCACAGGCTCCGGACGCGCAAGCTCAGCGGCCATGGCTCAGGGGCCCAGCCGCTCCGTGGCATGTGGGATCTTCCCGGACCGGGGCACGAACCCGTGTCCCCTGCATCGGCAGGCGGACTCTCAACCACTGCGCCACCAGGGAAGCCCAAGTGTTCATTTTTAATCTCATCAATTGGATCTATTGGACTATTCTACTTGGATTTCTAAGGCCCTTGTTTCTCCATTTATCCCCACCCTGCCCAACAATTACCCTGGCTCTTCTGAATGTTTCTCACAGAGGAGAGATCTGGGGCAATGATAATTATCAGTGGAGAGGGAAAAAAAGTCTAGTGTGGCAGGTATTTTTCATATACAGATTACAAGAAAATAATAGCAAGCTCCTCCCCCCCACCTAGTATACACCTAAAGGCGTGTGTGTTGTTGGGGGGAGGTGGGAGGTGAGGGTTGCAAAAAAGGACAAATCTAAGTAGACTAACCTACTAAAGAGTCTCATTCCTGGGGAATTTTGCCTGGGGCTAGGGAAAGACATTACGGATAGAGGCCTGTTTCTTTTGAATTAAAGCTAGTATAACATTAGCATACAAAATACTGTATCTGGGACAGTACTTTTGTTAAATAAATCATAAGTACATGCTGCTGAAGAAATATGGAGTTTCAGTTTCTCCTTAGGTAACTTTATAAAGAATCCTTCCTTCTATTGCCATTTGGGTCAACCCATGCTTTTATCCACTCAGAAAAACACCAATTGTCTCATGGAATCTCAGGATCTTGGTTTGGTATTATGTTTGAGACTATAGATTTAGAACTTCTTCCTTCCTTAGTAGACAAATCTAGACAGCTTTTGTGTGTGTGTGTGTGTGTGTGTGTGTGTGCAAGAGGCTGCCATCTGTTGTGGTTGGTGTTCTCCGGGAAGGCTTGTTGGAGCAGGAGTTGCTTTGTTTGTGTGCTAAGCTCACACTAATGTCAGCCCAACTGGAAACCTTCAATTTGCCCTTGGGGAAATAAGTCATCTGGTACAGGTTCAGCTGGGCTGTGATGAATGTTTACCATTGCTCTACAGGAGTTTCAGCCAGGGATTGACTCCATATCAAGGATGTGAAAATCAGATGAATTGCTGAGATCCAAAATGTGGGCTTGACGATGGCCTCTTATGGTACCCAGCTTGGACAGGGGCCACCCCTTTCTTTGAGCTGTGTGTTAGCCAGTCCATTCTACTTCTCAAATTCTGTTTTCTGCGGGTCATTCATCACTCCTTAGTCATTAATAAAATAAAATTTTGGTGCATATTAAACTCTTACCTCAATTACTTCAGCCATGGAAAGAAAAAAATCACATGTTCATATACACACAAAATCCAGCGCTTTTACTTTCAGAAAGTTTCCATCATTTTTCCCTGCAGAGAAGTGACAGAGAAGGTACACCAATGCACTGAGCATTTGAACAAAATAAAGTCCCCACTATGGTTTTGATGAAGCTCTGGAGAAGTACACAGATGACAGTCAAAATATAGATATAGATATCCTTTTTCTCTTTGATAGTTTACTTTTACTCTAGGGTAAGTAGAAATGAATCCTATCTATGAAATACTGGCTAAAGAGGAAACCGTTTTGCTTTGGCTTGAATCTAGAATGACCTAGCCCAAAGAGGAAAGAATAAACTGTTGCCTTTGTCCAGGAGTGTCAGATGGACTTCAGAAAAATATGATTTCCTCCAAATATTTTCTTTGGGGAGGTGGTCCCAGGCATGTGTACGTGTGCCTAGATGTGTATACATCCACCCCTTCACCCATAGAGATACATGAACAAAGCCACACATAAGGCCTCATGTTCAAATTTGGGAATGCCTGGCTCCTTTCTCTGAGAGTCTGGCAGCTCAGATTGCTAAAGAAAGAGGTTCCTAAATTCTGGAATAACTGTCAGGCACCTGACTATTACTTGATGTTTTAATATCTAGGGCACTTTCAGTGTTTTTTCTTTCAGTGTTTTTATTATTATTATTCATTTTATTTCTTTTTTCTTTCTTTCAGTGTTTTAATTTCAGATTAAACTTCAGAAATCTGGATATCATACTTAACTTCTCCCTTTTTCTTCCCAACTGCTGACATCCACTCAGCCACCAAGGTCTGTCATTTACAGTCCTAAAATAGTTCTCAAATCCATCCATTTCTCTCCCTGCCCACCACCACTTCATCATCATCTCACACCTAGACCATTGGAACAGATTCCTAACTGGGCTTCCTGATGGCACAAATCCATTCTCCACTTTGCAGTGCTTTGTAGCCAGGATGCTCCTTCTAAAACACAAACTGTATGTCACTCCTCTGTTCAATTTTTTTTTCAGTGGTTCCCCATTGTTTACTGAATGAAATCTAAGTCCCTTGACTAAGATCCTTATTTTGTGACTCCTGCTTACATAGTACTATTCCCCCTGCCACCCACAACCCTCTTCCAACCTCCCCCCACAACACACACTTGGATCTCCAGATGTACCAAATTAGGGGCAGTCACCCTAAGCACAATCTGTTCTCTTGTACCTCTAGGCCTTTTCACAGACTTTTCTTCCTGCCTAGAATACCCTCCACTTTATCCTTGTCCATCTGGCAAACCCCTACTCCTTCTTCAAGTCAGTTCAAAGATCACACTGGTAGAAGAAACCTTCCTCAATACCTGTAAGGTATTCTTTCTTGATATACCCACTGCCCCCTTTATATTACTCTACTGTGGCCCTGATCATATTTTATTGTAATTGTTTCCTCCCTTGGGCTGGATATTCTTTGAGGGCAGGAACCATGTCTGATTCTTCAATACGCTCCCCAAAGTCTAGCACAGGGCATGGACATGGTTGATGCTCAGTCATCACTGAACACGTGATGCTGAGCCTGGAAGACCGAAGGCATTTTTTGTCATATGGAAAGAACATTCTGGTTGATGTCTTGATATATCTCTTAATCACGGAGTGGAAGATAAAGATTGCCTCCCCTAGAGCAGCCAACAAATAGGACATCACAAAGAGGCTCCTCTAGTGATTCAGAATCCACAGTGGATCCTGAGATTGACCAAACTCCAAGCCTAGAGAGCTTTCTACTTTCATACTATTTGTTGGTACATGTTACTGGAGAAAAATTACAAAGAGAAGCAATGTAAAAATTTGGCTAGGCTGTAGAAAAGGCATATAAGAAATACAAGTTGCCATCTCCTTAACACGACATTCCAAATGCTCCAAAAATTGTCCCCTACCTTGCTCTCTAGCTTTGTCTCTTCGTCCTCTGACTCTCACTTTACCCTCCGACCACACCAAACTGTTTACTCCCACCCCACCTCATGCTGTCTCTCTGCCTTGAATACATTTCCCTTTGCTTTAGGTAACTCCTACCAACATAAGATTTAGCTCAGGCCATACTTCTTCCAGGAAGCCTTCCCTAACTAACCAACACACCAGTGTATATGTGTGCATACGCTGGCCTGTGCACACACACACAGAGTCTAGCTAGACGTTTGTATAAATCACGACTCTTTTGCTTGAAAGTGACAGAAATACAGCACAAATAAGCTTTAGCCAAAAGAAAGGGGTTATTGATACTAATAGAAAAGCACAGAGGTAATTTTAGGCATAGCTAGATCCAGGTGCTCAAATGATGTTATCTGCAATTTGTTTCTATCTCTTGGCTCTGACCTCTTCTATGTTGATTCACTTCTCAAGCAGGTTCTCTCTGCATGGTGGCCAAGATAGCCACGAAGAGCTAGAGATTTGCATCTTACCACTCAGCAACCCCAGTAGAAACACAGACCCACTTTCTCAATAGTCCCAGCAAAAGCTTCTGAATTGAGTCTATCCCCAAACTAATAACAATGACCAGATGTATTAGTCAGGGCTCTCCAGAGAAACAGAACCAATTGTTTGTTCATTTGTTTGTTTACTATAGGAATCATGCAATTAGGGAGGCTGAGAAGTTCCCTGATCTGCCACCTGCAAGCTGGAGAACCAGGAAAGCTGGCGGTATGATTCAGTCTGACTTTGATGGTCTAAGAACCAGGAGTGCCAATATCCAAGGACAGGATACTCCAGATCAAGCAAACAGCAAATTTGCTCTTCCTCTGCCTTTTTGTTCCATTCAGGCCCTCAACAGATTGGTGACGGTGATCTTTATTCAGTCTACTGATTCAAATGATAATGTCTTCCAGAGACACACTCACAGACATATCCAGAAATAATGTTTTAACAGCTATCTGGGCATCCCTCAGCCCAGTCAAACTGACATTTAAAATTAATCATCACACCAGAGTTGGGTGATATACCCATCTAAGTGAGATGAGATATGTTACCAGAAGAAGACATGTTGGACAGCAAAAGCACTATATGTTCACACTTAGTTTTCCTCTTCTGTCCTCCCATGTTCCTCTCCATTTCAATGCTTCTGATCAGATGGTATCATTTGTATTTGCATATATGTCTGTCTCCTGCACTAGACTGTGAGTTCCTATGTCTATTTATCTCTGTATCCCAGGAGACAGTATGGGGGCTTGCCTTCTAGTAGGTATTCTCAACCAGTGAAGGATGAATGACTTTGCTGTGCATTTTGAATGGATGATTAAATTACATGGAGCCATACTGAAGGCTAATCCAGGCACATAGTTTAATTTGCTAATTAGACAAATTAATAACATGACTATCTAATTAAATGCACAATTATTACTAGGTTGCATGGTAAGTAGATATAAATAATGAATGGTTCATTTAAAATTATGTAATAAATGCCTTCTCTGTGTCAGGCACTATGCTAGAGACTAAGATTAGCCTCTGCCTATTAATTAGCCCTTTACCATTAATGAGAGTCAGTAGTGTATAGTGATTGTAGGTGTGGGCTCTAGGGCCCTAGATTAAAATCTTAGCACTTGTATTTACTAGTTAAGTGACCTTCTGCCAGTTTACTTAACCACTGTGTCTAGTTTCTTCTTCTGTCAAGTGAGAATAGTACCTACCATACAGGGTTGTTGTGAGGATTAAATACAGAAGTGGTAAAGAACTGAGAATAGTACCTAGAACATTTTAAAGTCCTTAATAAGTGTTAACTCTTATGATTAGCTATTCACAGAAGCTCCTCTCTACTTAAATTTCACTTTAACCATTATACTTGGCCTGAGGCAAGGCCCTTGGGTTAAGGATTTAAAATTGAGCCTGAATACAACTTCTGGGTTTTCAAAAAAAGACAACAGAACAGAATGGAAGCTTGTTTTAGCCCTGGCAGAGTTGTATTTGGACATAAAACCTAGGACCTTGGCTCTCTTAGTGGGAAATTACCATTTCCTAATGAGCCACTAGTCCAAGCCTCATAGATACAGAGAAGGAAGAAGTGGTCTTTTCCCTTGGGGAAGAGGTGTTGTTCCACAAGAGCTAGGAGATGACTCAAATCCCTGCATTGCCACCTCATGTGGCTTCTAGGAGAATCAGAGTGCAAGCAAATAATTTGGGTGGCTAAACAGGATTTGCTAACAACATACACTAGTTCTAAGTGGGCTCTTTGATTTAATGAAGAGAGGATGCCATTTGGAGGCCAGCAAATCTGGGCCAGAATCCAAGCTCTCCTCTTTACTGGGTAATAATATGAGTAATCTTGGGTAATAATAATGATCACAGTTCAGACTTTTTGGGTGCTTACTATGTGCCAATCACCATTCAAAGCACTTTGCATATATCGTTTACTTCAATCCTTGCAAACAAGGTAGGTTCTTCTATTATTATCTTCTTCTACAAGTAGAAGAAACTGAAGGGCAGAGAAGTTAAGTAATGTGTCTAAGATCACATAACTAGTAAATGGGGAAGCCAGGATTCCGACCTAGACACTCTTACTCTAGAAATCATGCTATTAACTACCTCTTCATGCTGGCTGCCAACTCAACCTCTCTGAGCCTCAGATTCCTCATCAGTAAAATCAGCTTAATTGTCCCCACCTCATAGGGTTGTTATGATGATTAGAGATAAGCTGGGGGAAGCATTTCATACAATACTGAACACAAGGAAGGAGCTCTGAATAAGAGTTGTTATCATTCTGTCTCTGCATTGTTCCTAGGGGCAGCTGGTCTGGACCTTCCTTCTTTGTTGCCAGCACTGCTTCTTGATTCTAACTAGTATGACTACAAATGAGTTTCCGTATGAGGGAGGCACTACCAGGTTAATTACACAATGGAGGGAACTTTGATGCCAATGATGATTTTTACTTCATCCTTAAACTGTGATTCTGCCTTCTTGTGTGCTGGTTACATGTGCCACTCACCAGGTCCCTCAACACTGGCTGATGTCCCTCCCACTCTCCATCTAACCTTCCCACTGGGGCTCCTGCCAGGTTGGCCATATTTCTACCTGTCATCTCATTATGGAAAAAATGGATCTGAAAATGACTGAAACACCAGCCTGCTAGCAGATCCTCATGGACACAAATACATCTGAAAGGGATATTAAATTGTGGCCAGTTGTTTCATTCCTCATTGGTAATTTTTATTTTCCTGTCACCTTCCCACTATTTTGAGTATATACATAATCATTGAAACAATAAAGTTTAAGACTCAACTAAAAACATGGAAAGAAAAATAGCAACTAAAAAACTCCATCCACCAATGACAAGCTTGCACTCTCACAACTGCAATGCAAATAGGTCTGATCCTTTGGGAAAGCAATTTGGTAATTTGCATTAAGAGCCATAATTATGTTCTTGGCCTTTGACACTGCAATCCCCCTGGGGACTCTATCCTAAGGACAGACTTCAGCAGAAGGAAAACACAAGCCTATAGGCACAAAGATTGTCAATGCAGTATAATTTTTACTAATGAGAAACTGGAAATAATGTTAATGTTGAACAACTTGATGTATATTAGGACCTGTCAGTAAATGAAATAGGAAAGATAAAAGGTTCACTTTATAATATTAAATGAATAAAGCAAAATACAAAATAGTTACAACCAGGTCAAACTGTCTTTATATGGACACAACCTAGAAAGGACTATAGAAAATGAAAATTATTGCATTAGGACAGTGGGTCAAATGATAGTCTCTTCCTCTCCACTTCGATGTCTTTGATTATTGACTTTAGAAGTTTTAATGTGTGTTTGAGTAGGAGGTGAGGAGTGTGAAGGAGTTGGAGAAGGAATTTCAAACGCCAGCCCCCTTAACTCCATTTCCTAATCATCACCTTACAAGTAAAGCCAACTAAGAAAAAGACTTAATTTTGTCTTTCAATACAAAAATATACAGTAGCCATACTTACTCATCCTATCAGATATGCATACTCAGTCTGGCTCCCACTCCCCAGCCCTTCCTTTTCTTGTCCCATTGTGGCATGCAGCAGGGCACAGGAGCAAACACATTCATATTTCCATCCCCAAGCTGCCACTATCAGCTGTGTGGCCCTAAGTGTGTTACTTTAACTTGTCTTTGGCTTAGTTTGTTCATTTGAATAATGGGGCTAATAATGGTACTTACATTTTGGGATGGTGTGAGAATTAAATATGTTAACATATGCAAAGTGCTTAGCACTGTACCAGGTATCATGTAAATGCTAAATAAATCTTAGTTTCTGGCTACAAAATTGGAATAGTACTAGCACCTACCTCAGAAGGTTCATAGAGATGAAATGGGAGAATAAATTTCAAGCTCCTTGCCTAATAGGTGTTAAATGTATGGTAGCTGTCAGAAAAATTGCTGCACTGGGTAGTCTCATCTAGTAACAAAATTATTTAGATGATAAAGGGGTCATTTAATGCTCATGCTGATAACAAGTAGATTGGTGCCTGGAGAGACATACCTGTTAAAAATTCCTTCTAAGCAAGCAGTATGAATCTGAAGGTCAAGGGGAACCTGAGATGGTGACTCAGCAGGGAAAACATGTGCAGAATAAAGACGAAACTCTTTTCAAAACCGTGAAGAAACTAGAAAGTAAACAGGATGATTAATGCAGATTGTAGAAATTCATGGGGTAGTCCCCAAAGGAGTATGCTAAGAGGTCAGAGGCAAGTCAGCTAGAAAACCTTAAAAGCAAACTTAGCGGAGTTGAGTAGAAGTGGGAGGTGGGATCTGAGCCCAGAAAAGAAAGAGGCTGATAATAATAGCTAGTATCAAATCTATACTATGTGTCAGCATTGTGCTAAGCAATTCATATGCATTATATCATTTTGTCTTCCTTATCATGCTACGAGGTAAATTTTTATTATTACTCCCATATTATATTCTGGACCCAGCTATGCCTGACTACAAAACCTTAAAGTATACCAGGTCCCAAAAGAGTATCTTTTGAAAATAAGCTATTGAATAAGGTTTGGAGGATCCAAAACAGAATTCATCATCTTTTCCCAGGGAATCCATCCTTCATTCTGTACTTCCCATCAGAGCACCATCATCGACCCAAGCCAGAAACTTGGGAGACACCTTGATTTTTCATTTTTAATTGAATCAGCCACTAAGGCCTTCCTAAGTATTTTTGAAATCCATCATTTCCTCTCTGTCTCCTGCAATTCAAGCTCTCATCCTCTCCAACATGGGCTATTCTAGTAGTGTCCTATCTGGATTCTCTGCCTTTAGTTTTGACTTCCTTGTAATCTAGCTTACAAACTGCAGGCAACATGATCCCTTTTCTTCTACTTTCTTTTTTTTTTCTACAAAATAATCTCACTAACATGCAAATCTGACCATATCATTTCTCTACCCAAGAACTTCCGGTTGTTCCATAATTGTCCTCTGAGTGATGTCTGTGACTTGACTCTCCATGTCTGCCTGACTTGTACCTACTTCTCTGGTTTCATCTCCTTTCACTCTCTATCCTCTGAACTTCAGTGTAGCTCCTTCTTATTCATCTCACTAGTCCATGGGCCTCATGACTTTTGCTGGTGTCATTTCTTCCACCAAGTTCACCCTTTTAAATTCCTTTCCTCTCAACCTTTAAGTCTCAGCCTAGGCATCAACATCTCCAGAAAGCCTCTCCTGACCCTTGACTGTGCTAATTGACTCTCCTCTACCCTTTGTCCCTCTCGCTCCATGTCTAGTCACTTACTATAGTATATTGAAATGATCTGTGTGGCTGTGGATCATGCCTTGTTCATCTTTATACCCCAAAAATCTAGCGAGTCCCTGGTCCATAGTTAGGTTTTGATCTGTGTCTTTGAGCTGTTGCAGGCACTTAGGTTCTGTATGCAAGTAATGCTTGAGGTATAGAGACCAAAGAGACTTAGAAATATCTACCATTTATGAAGTACCTTCTGTGTGTGATGAAGTACCTTCTGTGTGTGACGATCTCCAACTCTGTCTGGCACCCACTAGCCCTCTATCCTGTCTTATTTTTATTCATAGCTCTTATCACAATCTGTCATATTATATATTTTACTTAATTGTTTGTTAGACTTCCTTCACTATAATATAATCTCCATGAGGCCAGTAATGTTTGTCTTTGTTCATCGCTTTATCCTCAGTGCATATAGCAGTGTCTGGCATATAGTAGGTTCTCAGTAAATATTTTTGAATGAATGTGGAGGGTAGGCACTTTCAATGTATAATCTCGTTTAGTAGCCACAACAACCCTGCAAGGTAAGTATTAATGTTTCTATTTTAAAGGTGAGGAAAATAAAGTTTCTCATTATCCCACACAGAGAATAACAGAGATTTTGAGAAATTGGTATGTTTACTGGGCCTATAGATTCAAAGATGATTGACTCAAAGATCAGGGCCACAAGGTTTGGGGATGCAACAAAAATACCAGCCCAATAAAATACCTATTAATAAGTGAACAAGCTGAACTTAATAGAAAGACTGTATACTCTCTTCCCAGAGAAAGACTGTATACTCCCACATTCTACAAATGAAGTCAGTTTTACAGCCTGAATAGCTAATATTATATCTTCTGTTCTAAAAGAATCTGAGGGCTTATGAGGACTTCCATAGGAAAATTAGGAGGCAAGGCCATTGAACCAAGGGTACATTTTGGCAGACAAGTCCCTAAGGATTTGCAGACAAAATTTAGTTTGTGGTACAGAGAATTAGGGTACTTGTTGTGTGGCCCCTGTAGTTCCAAACCACACCTACCACCATAAGGGTAGATGAGAACCAAGCTCTTTGCAAAAGGCCTTGCAAGGCTGTCTCTAGTCAGGGTCTGGGATGTTGCCGTTGTGCCTGGAAGTTGGCCAGATCTCAATACAGATGACATTAGCCCCAGAATGCTTGAATTCTATCTCAAGTTTTGGCCTCTGTAGTCCCTCATTTCAACTTTGGTTCCTTCCAGCCCATTGAAGACTTATTTTCAAATTTCCAGCCCATTTTTAGTCTAGATAAATTAGGAGGGGAGAAAAAACCCAGGCTTAGGATAGACAGGGCTGTTCCTATATTTTCTTGAAACTCTTTTTATTGCCCCAGAAGGGAAAAGTTTCCTAAAAGATGATCTAAAAAGTAAGTTTTTTTTTTCTGTGTGTTAGCTCTCCCCCAAAGAAAAATATCTGGCATTTGTATCATACTTTATAATTCAATAGACTGCTTTTCACTTATAATAGGGCAGTTTAATCATTACAGTCATTTTATAATGGAGGAAAGGGTGGCTCAGCAAAGACATATAGCTAGTTCAAGCCCACACAGGTAGAAAAGGGTAGAATTTGCTTTGCTAGTCTTAAGTGATAGTGAATCCCAGCCTTTATATCTTACGTTTGATTAGATTTCTCCACTTGGATGTCCCACAGACCCTTCAAGCTTACTGTGGCGAAAAGTGAACTCATCGTCTTTGTCCCCTACCTCCCAAAACTTGCTCTCTTTCTCTCTTCTCTATCACAGAGGATGGAGCTGTTATCCATCCTGGTGTTCAATCAGGCACCTGGGAGCTAACCTTGACTTCTACTCCCATGGTGTCTCTTGAATGTTCCCTCCTCAATAACGCTGTCTCACTACACTACCCGAGATTCTCATCTCCTGTCATCTGAACTGATGCAATGACCTTTTCACTGCCTTTCTTACCTCCATTCTTACCCTGCTTCATTCTCCAAGCCAGAAGGACCTTTCTAAACCACAGATTAGATCAAGTTATTAAGACTCTTCAATAACTTTCCATTGTCTTTAGGCTAAATTATGAATTTCTTAGCTTGGCATCACATCCTTCCTCCTTTTTCCCCACCTTCCCTGACATGAACTCTGCAGTCTACTGACTGAAACTTTCTAGTTTCCTGAAAGGGATATAAACTGAACTCATATTTATTGGGCACCTATTATGTGCCAGGTTGTGGCCCAGACGTATCATCCCTTAAAATTTAATCATTGGCAACTATCCTTTGTGGTAGATAATGTCATTATCCCCGTGTGACAGATGAAGAAACTGAGAAAGAGAGGCTAACTAATTTACCCAAGGTCATGCAGTTAATAAGTGGCAGATTCGGGATTTGAGCCCAGGCACTTTGGTTCCAGAGTCTCTGTTCTTAACTACTACCCTACCTCTTTCATTCCTTTCTGTGTGCCAAGAATGTACTTCCCTCCTTCTCATTGTCCACAGGCTAAACCCTTTAAGGCTTAACTCAAGAATCTTCTCTGGGAAAAGTTCCCTGACCTCTCCACATTCCTATGCTAACTCTGATCCCCACCCCCAGCTGAATAAGCGATCTCTCTTCTGGCTTCTCCTAGAACCTGTGCATTCCTCTAATTATAGTACTTGACACATACCTTATGTGTCTATTCATGAACTTCTTGAGGGCAAGAAGCTGACTTTAGTCACCTTTTATCCCAGCATATATATAACACAGTGCCTGGCACACAGTAAATGTTTTTTGAGTAATTATTCTTCTCCTGGAAGATTTCCCACAAATAACTTGGATGCGTTCATATTTGCCCAAACACGCAGATCCACAGGTGACATCCTTCACTATCCTGGAGCTCTGAGAGTCCCCACAAAACTAAGCAGGGAAGACTTCGAAAGAAGATGGAATGGATCATGAGCTGTAATGTTTTATTTTTTAATGTTTTATTTGGATATGTTTTCAAAGTTATAGAAAAGTTGTAAGAATAAGAGTTATACCAAGAAGACTCAAGTACCTTTTACTCAGATTCACCTATTTCCAACATTTTGCCCATTTGCTTTATCATTTGCTTGCTCTATCATCTACCATCTATTTATCTATCTAGACATATGTCATAGTTGATTTTTTCTGAACCATTTGAGAGTATGTTCCACATATCATGGCCCTTTTCCTCATAAATACTTCAATACTCTCTTACATAACTACAGCACAGTTATCACCACTAAATTTGACATCGATATGATACTTTAATATCATCTACTTTCCATATTTGTTATGTGAGATATTCCATATTCCAGTTGTGGCAACTCGCCGCTGTTGATAGCTTTTTTTGTTTGCTTCTGTCAGTATAGGATCCAGTCTAGGATCAGGTATTGAATTTAGCTGTCCTGTATCTTTACTCTCTTTTGATTTAGAACATTTCCACAGCATTTCTTTGTACGTATTTTATGACATTGACATTTTTGAAGAATATCGTCTTCTCCACACTATGCTTTTAAAAAATATGTAATGTCCTTCATTTTAGTTGCCTGATGTTTCCTTGTGGTTAGATTCAGGTTATGTATTCCAGGCAGGAATATCACATAGGTGATGCTATGTCCTTCTTAGGGAATTGTACAAGGTGGCACCTGTGTCAAGATGTTGCCCAATCATTTCATTGTATAGTTAATATTTTATCTCTTGCATCTGTGGGAAGACACATTAATAGCCTGCAAATAAACTGCTTCTCATTAAAATGTCCCATATTTAGTATCTATTGATCCCTGCCTGAACAAATCTTTACCATGATGGTTGCAAAATGATGATTTTTTTCCACCTGTAGCACTCCCTCCACATTTACCACTCAATTCTCAGTATTCTACTATAAGCATGAACCCTCCCTTCTCCCCTTTTATTTATCTTCCTGTTACCACTATGAACTCATGGATTCCTATTTTTCATCAATGTCTTATAATTCATTACTGTTCTTAATTATTTTGGTGCCCAAATTGTTCTATGTTTGGACAGTGGGAACCCTTTCAATATCTGGTTCCTGAGTCCTTGAGATATGTGCCCATTATTTTCTTGAGCACTTCCCTACTTTCTTTTTCTAAAATATTTATTTATTTATTTGGCTGTGTCGGGTCTTAGTTGCAGCACACGGGATCTTCGTCGTGGCATGCGGGATCTTTTTGTTGTGGCGTGCGAGCTCTTCACTGCGGCGTGCGGGCTTCTCTCTAGGTGTGGCGTGTAGGTTTTTCTCTTCTCTAGCTGTGGCGTGCAGGCTCCAGGGCGTGTGGGCTCTGTAGTTTGTGGCACACAG